>NC_044565.1:105927112-106269992 GCF_007565055.1 Rhinopithecus roxellana
TTATTTTCCTTGCTATAATAATTTCAGAAATTCCCTTCATTTAATTGTTAATTGAGGCTGATTTCCATCATCAGCCTCTCCAGTACTGACATGGTGTTGGGCTACTAATTTTCCAAATTTTTCCACTCTGCTTCCTGAGAGTGTTGTTTTGAATTGTACATTGAATTGTACAATTCAATGATTTGTATTTTAATTAGATATTTTGGGCTATTTAGAGATGATTACGTAGGTTATATGTGGATACTACATCATTTTAGATCAGGGACTTGGATTTTACTCTCTGATCCCCCATGGGTACCAATATTTTAATATTGTTTAATATTAGGGTTACTGTGTTTAATATTTTTAATATTTAAAAATGTGTTTAATATTAGGGTTACTTCTCCAGTGGTATTTAGTTAAGTTCATTTACTTTCGATAGTGAATTTAGGGAGTTTTATACTAAAGAGGACTGACTGCCCAGGAGGTGCTTTCAAAGCATCACCTTCCCGGGAGGATGCAACAGCTGTGAGCCATCCCCAGCACCTCTGCCAAACCATGATCAGTCCTTTGCGAGAGACCCAGGCCTCGGACTACGCAGGGACTCCCAAGTGGAACCTGTCTCCTCACTCAACTGAGCGGCGGCCTCGGGCTCCATCAATGAGGAGAGGATTGAGATGCCTCAAAAACCGCAGAACATTTGCAAGAGAAACAAGCTTAGATTTCTGTTCTTCTGATAAGGAATAATTGTCAACTCAAAAGGCACTACCAAATCTGGCTCAGTCTAACATAGTTATGTTCTCTGGTCTGTGACCTTTCTGCTGTACATACAATCCAATCACATCTACATCACAAGGAAGCTGTCATTTTAATAATCAAATGAATGCAGATCTCACTGTGTCTCTGCCAAATATCTACCTTCATAACTTTGAGGAGGCTGGCAGAGAGAGTGAATACTATCCACCTCTGTTAAATAGCTGAGGGAGTGAAGGTACCATTCCCAAGCACACAAAAATTTTAAGTAGCAGACTCAGCATTTTCTTTGAAATACTTTACAAATACCTGTGTTTCCTTTTTACTGCATGATAATAATGCTTTGACTATTGGAATGATTCATAGAGTGCTGTTTTTTTTTTTTTTCCAGTCAGCAAATTCACCTTACAAATACAACTTAGGCATCATGTCCCAAACGTCTCGAACAACCAGAATCACCAAAGATATTTGTTACATACCCATATTCCGAGATTTCCATCAGCAAGGCTTGAACAGGCAGCAAATGAGCGAGTATTTTCTGTTAATTAGATTCACAAATGGAAAGACAAAAACCTGACCCTGAAATGTAATGTCAGTTTCAGGGCTCAATTTAATTAGGTAAAATACCTCCTGTGTCTCTTCATTCAAATGTAGAGTAACAGTGTACTGTAGGGTAGAGCCTGACCAGAGTCTTTGATCACATGTTTGTTTTTTAGCCTCCTGAGTTATAATTCTTTTAAAAGAGATGGATACTCTTCTGTGGTTAGTTCCTGCTTTCCAAATCTCTCTTAATCATGTTATTCCAACTTTCTAGTTGGAAAATTGGCCTTCTTGATGAAAAAATATAGAAGCGATACAACAGCCTTGTCATAATGATTCTTTACAACGTCCTTTGCACATAGCACTATTTTTATTAATCTTCACAGCATCCTATTTTACAGACAAAATTAAGAGGTTGTGAGTTGCTTTGTGCATAGTGCATTCATTATCAATAGGAATTATTGAAGCAAATTTTAAAAACATTATTAAAAATAATTAACAATTAAAAATTTCAACTCATAAACACATGACTTTTATTTTTATGGGTTTTTTATTTATTTACTAAGAGCTGTATCTCATATAAACCATGCCATATACATCCACAATAATAATCTATCATCCATATTAAAAAATAAAGTACTGGGTACTTTGATTTATATGAATTGTGTGCAGAAAGTCAAATGTACATTAGAAAGTAGACTGGTGATTGTCTGGGCCTGGGAGTGGCAGTGAGGGCCTACTGTAGCTGAGCACAGGTGTCTTTCTGAGGTGATAAAAATGTTCTTAAATTATATTGTGATGATGGGCAAGTCTGTAGACAAATCAGTTTTGCAGAGGTGCTGGGGATGGCTCACAGCTGTTGCATCCTCCAGGGAAGGTGATGCTTGAAAACACCTCCTGGGTAGTCAGCCCTTTTTAGTATAAACCTCCCTAAATTCACTATCGAAAGCAAATGGACTTAACTAAATACCACTGGAGAAGTAACCTTAAGATTAAATACAGCTGTCCCTTGGTATCCATGGGGGATCAGCTTCTAGGACCCCCATGGTCGTAAAATCCAAGTCCCTGATCTAAAATAAGGTAGTATCTGCATATAACCTATGTAATCATCTCTAAATAGCCCAAAATATCTAATACAATGTAAATACTATGTAAATAGTTATAATATTGTATTGTTTTTTAATCTGTATTATTTTTTCTTGTATTATTATTATTTTTATTGTTTTCATGGGTATGTGGAATCCACAGATATGAAACAGGAGGTCGCAGTACTAAAGATACAGAGGGCCGGCTCTGTCTATGTAATTTAATTCAGTTCATAGTTAAATATATTTTTAAGTGATTCAAGAAGAAAATTATTTTTGAGTCCGGGAAGACAAACCTGCCCCAAGTCCTTCCCCCAGCCTCCTGCTGCTGGTTCCATTCACCAACAGGTTATGAAATTCCCTTTTAAACGAGCCTATCAATCAGGCTTGCTCACCTCCAGTTAATGCTAGACACACCTATAGCTCATAATTTGGTGCAAAATTAAAAAAAAAAAAAAAAAAAAAAAAAGCTTGACACTTCAGTTAAATCTTCAGAAAATACTGTAGCTTCCTGCTGGCTGGTTCTTCAAATTTAATAATCTACTCTACTGAAATAGAACCCTGAAGTAGATAACAGTGCTTTGGGCTTACAAACGCCCTTTAATTCAGATGTTATTTCTTGCTAGAACATTTTTGTTCCATTTACAGAAAGGATGAGATTGTAAGACCAATTACCATTTGACAAATAGAAGTTGCACGTTTCTTTTTAATTCTGTCAGCCACTTTGGTCCTGAACAATCTTAATTTTTAGTCCTCTATTAATTTTCTACGGTATTAAAATCTCACTCTCTTGTTATATAATACTTGTATAAAAATTGCACACATACGCTTCTGGTAGCATAATTGCAACCTAAAACCACAGAAATATAGTTTATATAAATATAAAATTGTGCTTATTTCAATATATGTGTATAGAAAACTGTTATAGCTTCATATTTTCTCAGTAATGCAAAAAGATAAAGATACAGAGGTACGCCTGTAATTGTTTATCTATCTCAGGCTGTTATCTTATTGACATGAATCAAAAGAGAGGCACTGACAATATTTTCTTCCACAAGGGTAATTTATTGATAAACTGAAACTTTAGCCTAAAGGAGAAAACGTTAAGGATCTACCTGCTTCAGTGGCCAACTTTGCATTACGTTAATATTGGTATGTATTTTTTGACACTTGATACATTTCAGAAAATCTGAAGTAATACTGTTGCTGAAACTCATAGCATACAGCCTTCTGGGGTTCCAACAACAGTGTACCTCCTGGAACTCCTGGAACTCTGCCACAGCATTAAACACCAAAATGGCAAGGAGGTAGGAGACATTAACACCAAATTAAAATCCAAAATAGCCCCAGGCCCTAACCTGAGGCTTTGGAGTTGATGTCCTTCCACCTCCAAGTATTTTCTGAACTAGGGGGCTTTGCGTTTTCTTGAATTTTTTTTTTTTTTTTTTTTTTTTTTTTTTTTTTTTTTGGTTCACCCTGAAGTAAGCCAGCCCATGGACCCAAGTGCCTGTGTGAATCACTCACTAAACCAACAGGCTCCAGTAACGTACTAATGACTCTACTTACTAAAGGGCACCTTCACCAATGTGAGCTGGTGTGTAGGCTTAAAGAAAAATAAAAGGACACTACTGAACACACCACTAGAAGCTTGGCTAAATATGAACTGTTTAACCCTTATATACTTAGCGGAGAATGGCAAAGAGATAGATAAATGTTTCCTGGGGGACGTTGAAAGAGTATATTCTTAATAGGCTCATCTCTTACAGAGGCTGAACACCAGCCTAGGGACAGACAAATAAATGGCAGAGCTGTCACATGGACACATTTCTTTTCGCGTATAACTTCCCAGAATGAAGGCCAAAATCGTGGGTGACTGCTGCCCAGGAGGTAGGGGCAGCAGAGCAGGGGTCAGTGAGGCTAAGGCTGCATTTGCCCAAAACAGCATCAAACACTACAGGAGCTTAGCATAGAGATGGCAAATGGCTCAAGGGAAGAAGTCAGGCTTCTTTATCTGGATACATTTTGAACCCTGATCCTCCAGGGCAATGAAAAGAATGATTCTCTTCAAAATGTAATTTCTTCTGCAGAATATATATTTTTATAAGACAGCCTACACACATGCATGCACACACACACACACACACACACACACACGCACTCCAGAGAGAATCTTTTGTTAGGCATGAAGATGTATGCCTATGCAAACACATTCAAATTGCTCTCACACTCTGCAGGTGCTGACTAACGTTACCTTTCAGCATGTATTAATCCCAAATGAAAGATGCAGAAAGAAAGAAAAAACAGATGTGTTGTTGTTTATTTTCTACACTACAGGCAATAATATCAGTATATAAAATAGAAAACAAAATTATGATACATAAATGCTGGCACTAAGCCTTAAAGCATGATTTTCTTTGGAAGCTAGCTGTAAAAATTAGCCTACTTTGTTTATGAAAAACATATTACTTTTGTTTTTAAATAAAACATTGAGGCGAATTATATTTTGGAGATGTTGTCTTAGTTCATGTAAGTTTGCACAATGATTGTAGACTAATAGTTCCCAGAGAGATGGCCAAAGAGGTTGACATTTAGAAAAAACAATATGATCATGCAACATTTCAGTGTAAATGTCTAGGCTAAAAAGTTGTGCCAAAGTTCTGGGCCATTATAAATCCAAAATGTAGCCATGAAAACAGGAAGCTAAAAAGTAAAGTTAAAATGAAGTTACACATTGTTTCTTTGGAGAAAGACTGAAAGCCTATTGCCAAAGTCCTTAATGAATGAGGGGGAGTCAGAGGAAGCTTTTGTCAGTTTTAGCAACAAGAATGATGATAAGAGGAAGGCTTTGTTCTTCAAAGAAAAAGAATGCTTTAAAGAAGAAGAATAATGTTTTAAAGTGGAGACACAGAGTGGGATAATCCTAATGTATTCTCTTGGCTTTACAACATGAGGTGTGGGTGAACAGGGAGCTTCCAATCTAGAACACCGAAAAGAATATAGGGTCTTTAAAGAACAAGCGGGGTTAATTTTCTGAAAACGTAAAGGATTACAACAGATTACAAGATAAATGAAACGTCCTTAAACTGCATGGAATAGAAGAAGGAATTTGGTGGAGGAGCACAAAACCCCAAGGAAAAGATATTTTAGGGATGACAAGCCTAAGGGGCTCAAGGGTCCCCTGATGCCAGTTTCAAGAGGCCTGTCAGGCTTTGTGTCAGCACCCTTGGAAGAAGGAAATGGGAAATACTCCACGTGTGTGAAGAGGGCAGGTGCCGGATTCTCACAGGAAAGTCTAAGAGGAGGTGTGTGCTCCCAAGAAGGCTAGAAAACATGATGTATTTTCTGTATCAGGGGTTGGATTTCCGTAGGGTGAGGTGGAGAGACTGTCAAATGGACAGGCAATTTGCAAAAGATGGGGGCAGCCACAAGGGTCTGACCGATGTCCTCTCCATTACCCACTTTCTCACACAATGACTGGCACAAAGTAGATGATCTCTAACCACTGAATTGAGTATTAACATGCACAACGTCAATAAGAAACCCCTTCATGCCAACGTCTACCACCCAGGGAACCTGAGCTGCCACCCATACAGCTGTGTGTCACAGTCGAGGGGGGAAGACGAACGTGAATCTGGATAATACCATAAACCTGGATTAAAAGGGTACATATTTTTGGAATAATAAATTTAATTCTCATCACTGGACTCTGAATCTGTAAAAGTCAATGAAAAATATTCATTATAATCATATTTTCTCAGTGAATATTAAGCAAATTAAAGAAAGTCATTTGGCTCCTATGACAAAACAACTTGGTTATGGTGTATACACGATTTTGATCGTGGAGCCACTATGCCTTTGCTGTGGTGCTCTGACACAGTTACTTTGGATTGCACAGTAGAATGCCCTCATTACATTTTAGTAGAGGTCACTCGCATGAAAAATAGCTCAGAATAAAAAGGGGAAATCAGGATGGAAGCCTGCAGGTGGGTGGAGAACTTCCTAGAGATATCTTTGCAAGGACTTTTGAGAGATGAGCGATCAAGAAGGCATCAGAGGCAGGGCAGTGATAAGGAGTCGGCACAAAGATCTCTGTTTGTTCTGAGACCTCACTTAAAATGGTGGAGACTTCACTCAAAATGGAGACCCATAAGTTTCAGAAAGAAAATTATACTTTTATGATATTTGGGCTTTTTTACATTCTTGGTCTATCTCCCCTTTATTGTCCCATAGGTGAGGTTTCATAGGTTCTACTGTTTCTGCTGAGAGATCAGGCAACTTTCGTATCCACTCTTGGCTCAGAGGTAGATGGTACAGGAAACGTCCCTATACTACATCTGCCTGGGGCCTAAGTGATGGAAGAGGTGAGCTCAGGGAGAAGAGACACTGGGGACAGCTCTATCTATCATTCAACTGCCCTTTCCTGCCAGGAGACATCACTTCCACTGGTACACTCAGGGGTATGGGATTTTATTTTATGAAGCAAGATAATAATTCACTGACTATTATAGCCAATCATAGCTATTATTTATCTTTTGTAAAGAATAACAACCCACAACAATAAAAACAACAAGTAGTATCTATTGAGCAATCACACTATGCTGGACACTGCTCCATCCTTCACATATCCATAACTTCTTAGACACTTCCCTATATCCCATGTTCCAGATGAGAATTTGGAGGGCAGTGAGCTTAAAGGAATTTCCCAAGACCTCACAGCTGGGAAATGAGGGCACCAGGATGGGAACTCAGCAGTAGGTACCCCGGTGCATGGTGAGGTCACTGTACAAAATAGGCCATGGGCAGCAGCCCATCAGATATCTGTAGTTTCCAAACTATGACCTCTCACGAGGTGCATCCCCACCTCTTTCCATGACCCCAAGAAATCCCCCCAGTGCTTCTGCAGGCTTGTGCCCCATCTCATTTTTATTGGGTCCACCCTGGCACTTGCATAAAACTCCCTGAGATTTCATACTTGGGCTGGTAATTTTTTTTTGGGGGGCGTGTTTAGTTTTTGTATTTTTTTTAGACGGAGTCTTCACTATGTCGCCCAGGCTGGAGTACAGTGTCGTGATCTCAGCTCACTGCAAGCTCCGCTTCCTGGGTTCACGCCATTCTCCCTGCCTCAGCCTCCCGAATAGGTGGGACTACAGACACCCGCCACCATGCCCGGCTAATTTTTTTTGTATTTTTAGTAGAGACGGAGTTTCACCGTGTAGCCAAGATGGTCTCGATCTCTGACCTCGTGATCCACCCGCCTCAGCCACCCAAAGTTCTGGGATTACAGGCTTGAGCCACCGAGCCCAGCCATAATTGAGCTGTTTTAGAGTTGCAGTTGGCCAAGTCTGAGAGAGACTTCTGATCCCTTTTTCTGTTTAAACACACAGACCAGGACTACCTCTGACTGTTCTCACCCTTGGCTGTGACTCCAAAAACATCCACAGTCACATTGCTGAGTTCCTGGTGGCATTACTTAGAGTCCTCTCTGAAATTTTAAGTTCCTACTCACTACCTTACTAGCACATACGTGTGCCTATAGAAAATCCTTTGTGAGTCAAAAATCTCACCATCCTGATACTTTCCAACTTGGCTAAAACCCATCTCAATGAGTACACAGGTCATCAATAATATAGTTTATCTCTCTTACTCTTGGTTAACAACTGATAGCATGAACTGGGGCCCTGGGGGTCTATGAGGCAGGTTACACGGATCTTCACCTTCCTGCCAGAGGTGCCAAACAGCATTGATTCCAGCCCATAAAGAGCCAACCCTCAGGAATCCCGGTCCTCAAGGGGCACATGTGCTATGTATACATTGTGTGACCAAAAGGTCTCAGTGAGTTGGACGCTACATGTTTTCTAGGAACAAGCACAGGAAAATTAAGACTTGCAAGCTTCCAGAGTCTTTACTTTGGACCCTAGAAGCACAGGACAGCAGCTTCCCTAACCTGAATATCATGTACATCAAAGTTCAAGGGCAGACTCTTTGCAACGAAGTGGAAAGCATGAAGTTTGCTGCTCTTAGCTCCTTGAGGCAGGTGCTGGCCAGTCTGTGCCTATACACTGACTTAAGCCATGGACAGCTAGTGGGAAAGGTGTTTTTGTTTTTGTTATTTTTGTTTGTTCTTTTTTTGGTTGTTGTTGTTGTTTTGACAGTACCATAGATAGAGGTGGGGGAAAGGTCAGATGAAGAGAGGTCTCAGATCCAGTTGGATGTGTTGTATAAGGATGCCCCCTGACAGCAGGGCTCAATTCTGCATTTTTGTCCAAGGCAGAGAGAAAACTCATTTTTGGTTATTGTCTAGGACCAGAGGAAAAACCAAGGTAGCTTTACCTGCAGAAGGAAAATTGTATCATGACCTTCATGCCTATGGTACTTAGGGCAAAACGACAGGTAATGGGGAGAAACTCAACCATAACAAAAATAAAAAGGACATTCCAGAACTTTTGCTCCTATTGGCTTCTCAAGAATAAGCTCATTTGCTTGTGCAGTGTTTCTGAGACCCAGAGAAGCCTGATGCCTAGACTAGACCCAATGAGGGCAGCATGTAGGGACAGGGCATAACCTTGTCTTGAGGCCACATCATGAGAAGCTGGGTCGTGGTGACAAGTCACACCCATCTACCGGGATCAGGTACCAGGGAAGAAACTCTTTAAGGCAGATAAAATACCACACCCTAAGGGTATAGTGGAAGACATTACGTGATTGTCCAGTAAACTCTTGTGTTTCAAAATGTGGCCCTTGAACCAGGAGCTCTGCAAAATTTGGTCCAAGTGAAGAATATTGAGCCTTTCCTAGACCTAATGAAACACAACCTGCATTTTATGCAGATCTCTGGATCGTCCTCACAAACACCAAAGTTTGAGCTCTACCGTTCTAGTTCTGTGGTTCTCAAAGGTAACTGCATATTAGACTCTCTAGAGGAGTTTTTTAAATGAAACTGACCTTAAACCCCATCTTCCAGGTTTTCTGAACATCCCATACTCTGTGGTGTGGGCCCCGTTTTTGCTAGAGTCCCTTCTTCTCACTACCTCTTAATCACAAGATTTTGCCTTTGGCCCTTTTCCTCGTAAATATCCTCACTGTGTGGTTCCACCCACCTTTTGGGAGTTTACAATGACCTACACTACCATATTCTTCAAATCCTTTTTTTAACATTTATTCTAAGTTCAAGGGCACATGAGCAGGATGTGCAGGCTTGTTACATAGGTAAACATGTGTCATGGGGATTTGTTGTATGCATTATTTCATCACCCAGATATTAAGCCTAGTATCCATTAGTTACTATTCCTGATTCTCTCCTTTCTCCCACTCTTGGCCCTCTGGTAGGGCCAGTGTGTGTTGTTGCCCTCAAAGTGTCCACATGTTATCATCATTCAGGTTCCACTTGTAAGTGAGAACATGCAGTATTTAGTTTTCTGTTCCTGTGTTAGTCTGCTAAGGATAATGGCCTCCAGCTCCATCCATGTACCTGCAAAGGACATGATCTCATTCTTTTTTGTAACTGCATAGTATTTCGTGCTGTTTATGTACCATATTTTCTTTATTATCATTGATGGGCATTTAGGTTGATTCCATGTCTTTGCTATTGTGAATAGTGCTGCAATGAATGTAAACGTGCATGTGTCTTTATAATAGAATGATTTATATTCCTTTGGGTATATACCAAGTAATGGCATTGCTGGGTTGAATGGTATTTCTGTCTTTAGGTCTCTGAGAAATCACCACGCTGTCTTCCACAATGGTTGAAATAATTTGCACTCCCACCAACAGTATAAATGTGTTCCTTTTTCTCCACAGCATCACCATCAGGTTATTTTTTTACTTAATAATTGCCATTCTGACTGGTGTGGTGTGGTATTTCACTGTGGTTTTTATTTGCATTTCTCTAATGATCAGTGATGTTGAGCTTTTTTCCCCACGTTAGATTCTTAAAGATGCTGGATATAAGACCTTTGTCAGATGCATAGTTTGCAAAAATTTTCTCCTATTCTGTAGGTTGTTTGCTTACTCTGTTGATAGTTTCTTTTGCTGTGCAGAAGCTTTTTAAATTAATTAGATCCCATTTGTCAATTTTTGCTTTTGTTGCAATTGCTTTGGCGTCTTCATTATGAAATCTTTGCCTGTGCCTATGTCCTGAATAGTATTGCCTAGGATGTCTTCCAGGATTTTATAGTTTTGAGTTTTACATTTAGGTCTTGAATCAATTTTCAGTTGATTTTTCTATATGGTTTAAGGAAGGTTCCAATTTCAATTTTCTGCATATGACTAGCCAGTTATCCCAGCACCATTTATTAAATAGAAAATCCTTTCCTTATTGCTTGTTTTTCTCAGGTTTGTAAAAGATCTGATAGTTGTAAATGTGTGGCCTTATGTCAGGTTCTCTATTCTGTTCCATTGGTCTATGTTTCTGTTCCTATACCAGCACCAGGTTATTTCAGTTACAGTAGCCTTGTAGCACAGTTTGAAGTCAGGTAGCGTGATGCCGCTAGCTTTGTTCTTTTAGCTTAGGATTGCTTTGGCTATTGGGCTCTTTTTTGGTTCCATATAAATTTTAAAATAGTTTTGTCTGGTCAATATAACAAAGCAAGACAAACAAAATGTATACAAAATGGAAAAAATGCAATGGTTCCTATTCACAGACAACATAATTATTATGTAGAAATGTTCAAGGAATCTACCAAAAAAAATCCTTCTAGAACAAATAATTGAATTTAGCATGGCTTCAGAATACAAAGTCAACTTATAATTCTTGTTCGTATTTCCACATGCTTAAACAATTCCAAATTGAAGAACTGTAAGCTAAAATTAGTAAAACAGTTCTAATTAGTTAGGTATAAAATTAGTACAAAATTAGTTAGGCGTAAACACAACAACACTCAAGGGGACTTCAAAATGTTCATAGAAAAATAAAATCAAGAGATAAAAATAAAAAATATAACTTTATTTCTCTACATATGCTCCATGAACATCAAGATACTTTTGTTAGTGACTATACAAACCAATTACTTCATTCCTAAGGAAGTGAGGGTCCTGGGAATTTAACCATGTCAATGCTGTCTTTTTTTTTTTTTTTTGAGACGGAGTCTTGCTCTGTTGCCCAGGCTGGAGTGCAGTGGCCGGATCTCCGCTCACTGCAAACCTCCACCTCCCGGGTTTACGCCATTCTCCTGCCTCAGCCTCCCCAGTAGCTGGGACCACAGGTGTCCGCCACCACTCGCCCGGCTAATTCTTTTTTGTATTTTTAGTAGAGACGGGGTTTCACCGTGTTAGCCAAGATGGTCTCGATCTCCTGACCTCGTGATCTGCCCATCTCGGCCTCCCAAAGTGCTGGGATTACAGGCTTGAGCCACCGCGGCCCGGTCCAATGCTGTCTTTTCTACATTATTAACTGAAGAAAAATGGATGCCCTTGACAGATTTTTTAATATTTGGGAAACAAAAAGAAGGCCACAAAAGCCAGATCAGGACTGTAAGTTAATGCCCAATAATTTCCACCAAAACTCTTACAAAATTGACCTTATTTAATGAGAGGAATGAACAGAAGCATTGTGATAGAGAAGCACTCTATGGCAAAGCTTCTTCAGGTGCTTTTCTGCTAATTAGTTGGCTGTCTCAAAACACTTTAATAATAAGGAGATGTTATTGTCCTTTTACTTTCCAGATACTCAGCAAGAAAAATATCTTGAGCAAGCCAAAAATGTGCTGTCACAACCTTTGCTCTTGACTGGTCCACTGTTGCTTTGACTAGACCACTTCCACCTCTTGGTAGCCATTGCTTTGATTGTGCTTTGTGTTCAGGATCCTGCTGATAAAGCCACATTCCATCTCCTGTGGAAATTCGTTGAAGAAATGCTTCAATATCTTGATCGCACTTGTTTAAAATTTCCACAGAAAGCTCTGCTCTTGTCTGCAGCTGATGTGGGCCCAGTGGTTTTTGGCACCCGTCAAGTAGAATGTTTGTTCAACTTCAGATTTTTAGTTAGAATGATGTACAATGAACCAATTGAGATGTTTATGGTGTTGGCTATTGTTTCACCTGTCCGTCTTTGGTGCTCTTCAGTTACAGCATAAACAAGATAATTTTTTTTTCTTGCAAGCTAATGTGAATGTAGATTGTCTGCTGCTGTGAACTTCATCTTCAAAATCATCTTGTCCCTTCTTAAAATGAGTAAACCATATATAAACTGCTGATTTTTGAGGGGGCATTGTGCCTATAAATTTTCTACAAAGCAACAATGATTTCCACATTCTTCCATCCAAGATTCACCACAAATCTGATATTTTTTTCTTGCTTCAATTTTAGCAGAATTCATGTTACTCTGATAAGAATGCTTGCCATAGGACAGTTGTTCTTGTCCTTCTTAATGTCTCAAACTAGATCATGTTCAAAAATGCTATATTACACTAATAAGAGTTTATTTTGGTGCAAAAAAAATGATAATATGCATTTTTCATTAACTTTTTGAAGACCCTTTGTATGAGCAAGATCTACATGCTGAAAATTCATACACACTGATTAAAGAAATCAAAGACATAAATAAATGGAGGGACATGCTGTGTTAATGGATCCAAAAAATTAATATAGTTTATTTAATAATTCTTCACCAAATTTATACTAGATTATTTCAATTACAATAAAAATATAAGCAATAATTTTGTAGATATAGATAAACTGATTTTAAAATGACATAGAAAGCAAAAAAAAATTAGAATGGTCAAATTGTTTTCAAAAAGTAGAATAAGGTTGAAGGACTCACATCACCAGACATAAAGCTTCAATAGTCAATACATGATGAGCAAAAATATAGATACCAAATAGAGTCTAGAAATAGATCCACAGTAATATGGTCAATTGTTGTCTAATAAATTGACAAAAAAATAATTTAATGGATAAAGATAATCTTCTCAAGAAATGATTCTGGAGCAATGGGAACACAGATGGATAGCAAAGAAATAGCATGAGACAATTTGGGGAGATGATGTGAATTTCTGTGTTCTCATTGTGGTGGAGGCTAAATAGCTCTATGCAGGTATTAAAGCTCACAAAGCTGTACATCAGAAGAAGTGAATGTTATTGTACACAATAAAAAAAAGCACTTGAGCTATTTATGAAACAGCTACTGTATAACGGAAAGGATCCAGAAGAAAAAAAATCAATTTTAGCTCTGTTGCTTCACGTTTACAAATCTGGACATTTTGACAGTTCTATTCTTATTTTCCTTATCTATGAAGTAGAAACATTAATATATTTTCCAAATATTGGTATGAGTGTCATGTATGAGATAATGTGTGTAAAAGAAGTTCATATAGTACAAATAATTATACAAATATTGAAAATAATTGTTATAAAATATTTATCAAAAAAATTAAAAGATAATCTTGAAATACTTGTTTGAGGGGTATATTATTTAAAGTCCAAGCAGGAAAGAGACCACACATTAACTGGATAATTTTAGGATAGTTTACATAAGTGACTATTCACAAAGATGTGTGCAGAGTGTAGGGAAACTACAAGGACTCTGGAGTCAGCAACAATCAAGGGGAATGTTGATAGGTAATGTCAATGCTGTCATTCTACACTTGAAATCTCAAAGCCACTACTGTTAGAAGGGAAAAGAGAGAAAGTTCATTAGCAGGAAACAGCTCTTGGAGTCCCAGTCCTACAGCTGCTCGTGCAGCCTAAATTGGTCATTGCAGCTGCATATTCCACCACCTCCTCTTTGTCCTTCTCCTTCTGCTGTGTTGCAGAGGTTGTTTACCTAGTAGAGTGAATCAAAATTTATTTCACTGGGATTTGATTCCTTGGCAGCCTGTTGGTGGTGGTAGGTTTTTTCATTTGTTTGTTTGTTTTTTATTTTTTTTTAATTTTTGGGGGGGTTGTTGAATAATTTTACTGGCTAGTAATTTTTGACAAGAAGCTAATACAAGGCTGCCCAATAAATCCTCTGACCGAAGCAGAGTCTCCCTTATCCCCACTGTATAACAGAAAGCTAAATTTACTTTGGTAACTGAGATCAATCCCTAGAGCTGCCACAGTGACATCTTTATCTGTTTGTTTTATAGCTTGAGGAAGCCAAAATGGCAAGTGGCAATCTCAGCTTCCAGCTCAATGGAAGAATGAAGCACTCACTCCTTAGTTATTAGGCCGTCTAAATACACAAGGCCTAGGTTGTGAGAAGAGAAGGAAAAAAATTCAAGTAGGTTAACAGGAAGAACACTGAAAGAGACCACTTGCACTCCTCCGTAGTTACCAGATCTGAGCATTATGTTAAGGATAGACATAACACCATGTATTCTCCACTGGTTAAAGGCATACACAACACGTATAGAGTGTAGTCCCGCATCGCTTCATCCCTGGGATGCAAGGCTGGTTCAACATTCGCAAATCAATAAATGTAATCCAGCATATAAACAGATCCAAAGACAAGAACCACATGATTATCTCAATAGATGCAGAAAAGGCTTTTGACAAAATTCAAACAGCCCTTCATGCTAAAAACGCTCAATAAATTCGGTATTGATGGAACGTACCTCAAAGTAATAAGAGCTATTTATGACAAATCCACAGCCAATATCATACTGAATGGGCAAAAACTGGAAAAATTCCCTTTGAAAACTGGCACAAGACAGGGATGCCCTCTCTCACCACTCCTATTCAACATAGTGTTGGAAGTTCTGGCTAGGGCAAACCAGGCAAGAGAAAGAAATCAAAGGTATTCAGTTAGGAAAAGAAGAAGTCAAAGTGTCCCTGTTTGCAGATGACATGATTGTATATTTAGAAAACCCCATTGTCTCAGCCCCAAATCTCCTTAAGCTGATAAGCAACTTCAGCAAAGTCTCAGGATACAAAATTAATGTGCAAAAATCACAAGCATTCTTATACACCAGTAACAGACAAGCAGAGAGCCAAATCAGGAATGAACTTCCATTCACAGTTGCTTCAGACAGAATAAAATACCTAGGAATCCAACTTACAAGGGATGTAAAGGACCTCTTCAAGGAGAACTACAAACCGCTGCTCAGTGAAATCAAAGAGGACACAAACAAATGGAAGAACATACCATGCTCACAGATAGGAAGAATCAATATTGTGAAAATGGCCATACTGCCCAAGGTAATTTATAGATTCAATGCCATCCCCATCAAGCTACCAATGAGTTTCTTCACAGAATTGGAAAAAGCTGCTTTAAAGTTCATATGGAACCAAAAAGAGCCCACATTGCCAAGACAATCCTAAGTCAAAAGAACAAAGCTGGAGGCATAACGCTACCTGAGTTCAAACTATACGACAAGGCTACAGTAACAAAAACAGCATGGTACTGGTACCAAAACAGAGATATAGACCAATGGAACAGAACAGAGTCCTCAGAAATAATACCACACATCTATAGCCATCTGATCTTTGACAAACCTGAGAGAAACAAGAAATGGGGAAAGGATTCTTATTTAATAAATGGTGCTGGGAAAATTGGCTAGCCATAAGTAGAAAGCTGAAACTGGATCCTTTCCTTACTCCTTATACGAAAATTAATTCAAGATGAATTAGAGACTTAAATGTTAGACCTAATACCATAAAAACCCTAGAAGAAAACCTAGGTAGTACCATTCAGGACATAGGCATGGGCAAGGACTTCATGTCTAAAACACCAAAAGCAACGGTAGCAAAAGCCAAAATTGACAAATGGGATTTAATTAAACTAAAGAGCTTCTGCACAGCAAAAGAAACTACCATCAGAGTGAACAGGCAACCTACAGAATGGGAGAAAATTTTTGCAATCTGCTCATCTGACAAAGGGCTAATATCCAGAATCTACAAAGAACTCAAACAAATTTACAAGAAAAAAACAAACAACCCCATCAAAAAGTGGGCAAAGGATATGAACAGACATTTCTCAAAAGAAGACATCCATATAGCCAACAGACACATGAAAAAATGCTTATCATCACTGGCCATCAGAGAAATGCAAATCAAAACCACAATGAGATACCATCTCACACCAGTTAGAATGGCAATCATTAACAAGTCAGGAAACAACAGGTGCTGGAGAGGATGTGGAGAAATAGGGACACTTTTACACTGTTGGTGGGATTGTAAACTAGTTCAACCATTATGGAAAACAGTATGGTGATTCCTCAAGGATCTAGAACTACATGTACCATATGACCCAGCCATCCCATTACTGGGTATATACCCAAAGGATTATAAATCATGCTGCTATAAAGACACATGCACAAGTATGTTTACTGCGGCACTATTCACAATAGCAAAGACTTGGAATCAACCCAAATGTCCATCTGTGACAGACTGGATTAAGAAAATGTGGCACATATACACCATGGAATACTACGCAGCCATAAAAAAAAGGATGAGTTTGTGTCCTTTGTAGGGACATGGATGCAGCTGGAAACCATCATTCTTAGCAAACTATCACAAGAACAGAAAACCAAACACCGCATGTTCTCACTCATAGGTGGGAACTGAACAATGAGATCACTTGGACTTGGGAAGGGGAACATCACACACCGGGGCCTATCATGGGGAAGGGGGAGGGGGGAGGGATTGCATTGGGAGTTATACCGGACATAAATGACGAATTGATGGGTGCTGACGAGTTGATGGTGGCAGCACACCAACATGGCTCAAGTATACATATGTAACAAACCTGCACACTATGCACATGTACCCTAGAACGTAAAGTATAATTAAAAAAAAAAAAAAAAGAGTGTAGTCCCACATCATGAGGTGTGTGCTCTAACTAGTGCCATATTTGAATCTTCAGCAAGCCATTCACTGCTCCATCAGGCCAGATGCTCCTGAGGCATGGGGATCTTGATAAGAACTCATGAACCTCATGGTTGCAAGCTCATTACTACACCTCCTTTGCCAGAAAATACACCTCTTGGGCAGTGGTAACATTGTGTGTAAAATGAATATGGCATTCTGTAAGTCCAGGAATAGTAGTTGTGAATGAAGAGCTGTAGGTAGGAAAATCAAATCTGTAAGTCAAATATGTGCCTACCCATGAAGTGCAAGGATTTGGGTCTAATATGTGCAGCAGTCACCACGTGACTGGCTTGTCCCCTGGGGGATGATGAAAGGTGAAATCTCAGAGTTGGTTCCGCTGTTTGGCATGTCGGTCACTCACCCCTTTTCCTTCCTTGTGATCTCCTTCTGCTGCTCTCCATGGTCCAACCCCAACCACAAATCAGTGTCAAGACTTTCAGATTTCTCTATTTTCAAAGTAGAAACTCTGAATTCCACGGGACACGCTAGTATCTTTTCTCCCTGTCTCTCATTCCCACCCTCCCTCCACCTTCATTCTTCCCCTTCAGCTATAACACTAGACTATTTTTTGTTTCGTTTTATTGATACAATAATTTCCTTCACAATATGATGGGTGAGGATAAATAACTACTTCTGTATAATGTTGTATTTAATTTTTGTTTTGTATTTGATCACTGAGATAACATTCTTTGATGGTTGTAGTAAACTTTACTACAGCCAAATGTCAAATCTCACATTTAAAATTCTCCTTTCATTATTATTATCCACAGGAAGGTGTGAAATTATGTCACCAACTCTGTGAAATTTAGTGACAGCTGAAAACCAAAGCCCTTCTAACCTTCAACATATGAACATCGGCCAGTAGATAAAATGTATTTTCTCATTATGTGTGTCTAGTTCTCTCTTTTTATTATGGAGAATAAAGCTGGCATCTAAATCACAGGGAGCTAGAATTCTACTGGCATTCCATTATACGTTATACAAGGCCTCCCATTGGAAATCAGGCTTCAGGCACAATAAATAAAACAGAGCTAATGGTGGCAATGTATTGGAGAGCTGAGAATGTACATGGCTATCATGAGGAAAAGGGTGACTGTTTCATTATTGCTGCTTGGCCATATTTCACTGTTGTATGTGTATGGACACTATTCACATGATAGAGAACTTTCATGATGCGATAGTTTTTCTTTTGTGCTCTAACAGGGAAAAAGGTAAAATTCAAAACCACGAATTAAATCCTTCCAGATGGAATTTCATCACTAGAGAAATAAATTTTAAGCTTTTTAATGATCTGTAAGAAATGCAAAACAATGTCAACATCAGTGTTTTGAATTGTAATGAACCTGTGGTTAACCTTTCAAGATACGCAGCCAGCAGCTTGTGCTACAAAAATGGGCTCCAGATAGAAATGATATTTCTCACCCAGCAGGGTGTTTTCCATTACATTAAAATGTTCAATATTTCTGCACACATTAGCTTTACTAATTGAAGCTAATTTAATGCTCTCAAAAGGTTTAAGAAGCAAATGTGGAGGAACGCTGGTATTGAGAGGATTGTGCTGACTGATTAGCAACGTGTTTCTGTAAACAGGCAGCACAGTGGTTGGCCTACCTGTTGATGTACTATTAGACCCTGATGAAAAATGTTAATTTTCATTTGTGTTAATGGCTTTTGACGTTGGTGCTTCACACGCCGTTTACTGGCCTTCTCAGTAGGTACGGATGCCAGCCTCCCTCAGGATGGCTTTCCATTTGCATTAAGTATTCATCACAAAGATAAATAGTCATGGCCTGACACGACACAAATGATGGATTTGAAGAAATCCAAGCAAGTCCCTGGGGATGGAGAAAAAGAAATATGAGGCTTTTGCTCTCCTGAGATTTGATGGAACCTTTGCAAAGCTGCTCACCCTTTTCAGATGGCATGACTACAGACAGTCTACATCTGTTTATGTCAAGTTGTAAAATTTACCATGCTTATTTATACATACATTCAGTAGCCAGTCATGTAGTCAACACATAGTTTTCTTCAGTGACTACACATATTAGGCACAGCTTCTAGAAACTGCTCTGATATAATTTCCAATTCTAGTGGTAAAAACTAGTTGATAAATACCTCTGTGTTGGCATAACTTCAGGGAGAACCTTTCTGTCCCTTCATAAGAAGATGATCTCTTAGACTGGCTCATTCCAAATGTGAAGCTGAGACTGTCTCCTGCGTGCCATTGCTCTGCATGGAGTTTACTGGAGAGGGGAGTAACACTTGGGGAATTCCAGAACAGAGCTGAATATAAAAGGAAATGAAAATAGCATGTGAAAAAGAAGCAAAAATAAATAAAGAAATAAAACGAGAAGAGAGAGAGCTTGAAAATGAGAAGGAAAGACGCAAAAACAGGTTAAAGAAAAAAAAAAAAAAAACAAATTCAAGCAACCCCTCTGAACCCAGCAGCAACAGAGTACCCTGTGGTTGGTACCAGCAGTGACTCCATTTACCCTAAACTTTTGTTGGGTACATGTCACAGATTTCATTAATTCCTCCCAAAAAAGCAATGATAAATAGGCAGCGTGCATTTCATATGATAGAATAAAAATGCTTTCTTATGTTCCTTGAGGTGCTATTATACAGACATACCTTATATCAAAAAATATAAATATGACATAGGTTTTGAAGCTGGCTATCTTCACCTTGGAAGTGTCGCAACAGATCTGCTTACTTACAGTGAAGACAGTGCTTCTCACTGGAGTCTTTCAAAATCTGTCCAGAAATAATGACCTTAGGCTATGCTGTTTTATCGGGACTATCATGAATGTATAAACTTACTCATTGCTGGTAATGGTAAGCTGAATGGAAGCTATTGAGTAAGTTAATGCGTCTTCAGAGGTCCTTTTCAGCCTTTGAGAGAAAAAGGCCATTCACTTATAAATGCAACAAATATTTATTATAGACCCTCCCGTATGTCAGAATCTGGGCTTAGCTCTGCAGATAGAGCAGTTGAAGAAGACTGCAAGGTCCCGGCACCCGTAAAATGCCAATCCTACATATTTATCATATTCCCTACCTCTCAGGAGGGACCCATCACCCATGGAAGTGACCTGGACATGTCAGTTTTCAATCCCAGGGTACTAGGGACCCAATCTTGAAAACATATTTGGTTAGGCCTCTTCTTCTCTCTTTCTTTCTTTTTATTCCACCAATGTCGCAAGGATGAACAGGGTGCCCAAACATCCCTCCTTTTCCTTGGGGCCACTCCAAGCACTGGTAAAAAGCAAGGTCTATCTTGCTGTGTTCCCTATTCACTTCATTTTCTCCAGTGCCAGATACTGTGGCAGACTCTCCTGCCCTTGCTATGCATGGTGAGTTTCACAGTGGAGGAAATAATAAGGGAAGTTCTGCTGGTGACATTTTAATTAAGAGACCTAGAAATGCCTAAATCCTACTGTGATATCACTGCTCACACCTTCCCATACTTCTCAAAGAGCAGTTATGCATGAGGAAAACAGTCACAGTAAAGAAACCCTTTATATGCGGCTATGATTTGGCTCCTCAACTTAATGTACAAATTTTGCACTAGAGGGACACAAGAATAGCTTCATTTTGCTATACTAAGGAGGCTGAATGTCTTAGACCAAAGCTGAATATCTTAGACCAAAGCTGGCCATGTTCCCCGGGGTCAGGTGAAGGCTCAGAGGACTTCCTTTCTTTGAAGGCATCACTACCAACTTCCCTGTCTGAAGCCCTCCTTAGTAAATTGTCCTGAGGCACAGTAACAATACCACCATAGTACACAGACTCAGTTACAGGCTGGGCAGTATTTAGCTGTATTCAAATTGCCTCAGCCTATGGCCTTGTCATTTCTATCATTATAGCCCCAAGGCTTTAGTTCTTATCTTCATCCCAAATCTTGATGTTGCAGTACTACGCTCTGGGTTCCCATGGTAGCCCCAAGGAGTGTTTGTTGTCACATGTCCCTCCTGCAATCACTTAGATCTATGACCTCCCTTGGCTTTTTGGCTCTCATCCCATGATGCTAAAGGCTGGTGTCCACCCTTCTCCTGGTATTTGGAGCCCAGTCCCCAAAAGCCTATCTAATGAGATCCTTGTTCTCCAAAGCAGACACCCTGAACATTGACTTGCAGCCACAGGACTCTCCACTTGCACACAGCCTCATGCCTCTACTTCCATGCTGCTGTTAGGGCCAGCTTGGAGCTCCAGGGCCAGCTATTGCCTCAAACAGGACTGTTTTGGAATTGTACTAAACACATTGGGCCTCTCCCACCTGGCTGAATCTCTGCCTCCATCACAGACCACCATCCACCCCATCCTGTTCTGCTGGATGGGAGTTCCTGACTCCTCCCTTCTGTTCCATGTTGACATAGAACCATCGTGCCTCCAATCTAAATTAATGGCAGAAAAACCCACACTGTTCCTCCCTCATAGGACTCTCCTCCCTTCCAGATTCCTTAAATCTCATGCCTTCTCTTCTAATCAAGGTGTTTCTTCAAGAAAAGAACACGGGAGATGTGTTATTTCAACGTGGTGGTAAACCAGCCTGGCTTCACTGTAAACCAAGTATTTGGAGTCCAGTCCACTGTGGATTCTCCACAGTGAAGGACGAGCTCTCCCGGTTACAGGAACATGGAACATTCAGGACGTATGTGGGGGATGTTTAGGAACATAAGGGTTTCCATATGTCCCTAACTCACCTTCAAGTAAAATGGAGGCCGGCTTACAGAGATGCTACACTGAGATTATTTTTCCCTGAAGAAGTCCCTCAGCTTTCTGTCCTCCTCAACCTGTCTTCTGTGTTGTGCAGAGGTAACCAGATCCTTGGCAGAGTCTCCAGAATCTCCCTGCACACACAATGCAGAGTGTGAAGCCAGAGTCAGCCAGGCAGGGCACATCACGGTCTCCAACCTTGTAGAGACTCATGATTCCTTCTCAATCTCAGCATTCATAAATCCATACATGTTAGCAATGGTCCTTGCATTATCTGTGGAGAAAAAAACACATTGGCAAAAATTATGAGATGTATTTAAAAGTTCTTTTTAAAATGTTGAATTTGTTCATCATAACAAGCTATACACATATAGAAATAAATAGCTTGTATGCATGGGCAAGAAAAGCCGTGAGCCCAATCCATAAGTCATGTTGCAGTGTACACATGCGGGGTCCATATGCCTGGCTCCTACTCCACAAGCCCTGAGAGATTCTTGTTCTGAAGGTGTGCGCCACTGGGTCTGTGTGATTAGACTGTGGATAATTTCCTTCCTGCTGATACTAGGAGACCTCCTGGTCTATCCCAAGATATTAGCATCACAAGCACAACCTGAGCCCCATTTCAGTTACAGACAGGAAGTTTGGGGCATGGGGAGGGGTTCATGCCTCCCAGTCTTAGATCCATCTCCCTGCTAACAACAGTGGAGGGGTCGGGGTCGGTGAAAAGTCTTCAGTGAAGAAGAGATCGCTTTCTCTTCTCAGAGCAAAGCCAAGGAACAGTGGGGCTCTGTGCTTAGTTCTTCGATGTGTCTTCAACATTTATTTGGGTCTGACTTGCTAGGAAATACTGACCCTCACCCAGAAAGTGATAACCAAATTGGTAACCTTTCAAATGAGCGGCGTTTTCTCTTCCTTTGGTCGCCCAGTGCCATATTCTATTAAATGGTGATCAGCAATTTATTTTCTCAAAGATGAAGTATCAGAACTACATGGATAAGATAGAAACATATTTTCATGCTTCTCCTTTACCTATAAGGAAAAAAGAAGTTATCCCTAAAAAATCATTTCTTTTCCCTTGGTGAGGCAGCTGCTGGTATTTCTATTATCCCTTGTTGCTGTTTGGATCAACTGTCCCCGACATCAATTTATCTTAGTAAGTCTTCAGTGAATTGTCAGAATCAAGGCTTGTCTGAGGCAACATATTTCAAAGATAGAAAAAGTTTCCAAAGATTCATACGTCTACTTCTGAGAAAGAAATACAAATTAAGCCTTCAATTTCCTTCCTGAAGCTCATTGAATCAAGTCTACTTTCTGGGTAAGGTCTATGAAGAAGACTTCCCCGGGGCCTAAATATACTGTTGTTTATTAATTTCATTTTCCTGCCAGGAAAGTATTTTTTCCAAAGAAGCAGTGAGTCTAATTGTTGCCAGGAATGATCACAACCCAAATTTAGAAATTACGGAGTTGAACAACATTCACCTTAATTCTCTCCTTACTTGAAATAAATGCATTCTGCCTTCTTTTGGTGCTTATTGAGCACCAGTCGTGTGTCAGGTCTTGTTAGCAATGAAAATGGGAAGGTGATAAAGACACGGTTCCTTTAAGTTTTGGGAAACCACAGTGTGCGAGGCAAGCACTGGAGAGGTAATAGGTCCAATCTTGGGGAGATGGAAGACAGCTTCCATCACTGAGGGCAAGGGACATCTCAATGAGACCTAACGAAGAGTAGAAGTCATGGGACAATCTAGACCAGTGCTCCTCAAAGCAAGCACCATGCACGGGTGCCAATTCATAAACTGCGTGTTATTGTAACAAGATAAGTATAAAATTGAGAGTAGGCATTAAGAAGCTTTTGTAGCAATTGGACAAATATCCAAACATGTAATCAGCAGGTTTCTATTTTATGTTTTTATATTTATTTGTTTCTAATAATTATTTTCAATTGTGTTTTATAAAAAGCTGTAGTCTACAATGAATTCGGAATTTAGAAAAAGAAAAACTGGCACTTTCTCATCCAGGATTTGAGAAGCAGTGATCTAGTGCGTGGCTGGGAAGGGCTGGGAAGAGGGCACAGAGTAGCAGATTCTAAAGCTTGCCTCTGAGGCTGGAAAGACAGGCATGTTCTGGGAACTGCAGTTCCTCCCAAAGCATCTTCTCCTAAAATACATTCTCTCCTTCCTACAGCTCACAAGCAATCCTTTCTCTCATCATGGTAATTCGTAACATTGTGCATGCTCTCTATGTGTCTGGCACTCCATTACGCACTTTATCTGTGCGATCTAATCGTTATAACCAAACGACAAGGTAAATGCTCTTATTTTTCTTACTTTGTAAATGAGAGAAGTAAGATTTGGCAAGGTAAAGCAACTTACCTAGGTTACATCCAGAATGCCAACCCAGGAATCTCTGTCTCTATTTAGTCATCTAGTCGATTTCCTAGAAGTTGTTATACATTAACTTCATAAAATCTCTGTATTTGGGAAACCCATCCCTTCATTAAGAAGTTGGAGAAAAGCTTCCAATTCTTCTCATCTTCTTAGCTACCCCCAGAGTTATCTCTCGTTCAAACAACACAACTTTAAAAAGAAAAATATCTATAACCCTAGTGCTGTTTCTTTTCTCTGCACATGATCCAAGCTTTCACCTGTTTACCTTTGGGATCTGCTGTGAAACATAATCATGGCTTGAGCTACCAAAAAGCACATATGTCAGTTTGATTTCTGACCCATTTGTTCCAAGTACATTTGCTAGTATAACTTGTAGTCACCAGGGTTTTGAGAACTTTCATGAGGATCTTTTTTTCTTCTTCTTGCTCATTTCAGACTAAATCAGGGATGATGATGACTGCAATAAACTCCACTGAGATGATTAGTGCTCCCTGAAATGTGGCTCTCTCTGGCAGGGCTGCACTGATTGTTCATCACCCAGCTGGTTTCCTTTACATTTCATACCACCTCCCGCAATGGTGCTCCTGGTCTCAGGGAGGTTGCCAGCTGACAGAGTAAACAAACAGCCATACACCCTGATTGCAAAACTTTCTAAAAGGCAAACATCTCTCCCAAGTGCCAAGACAGA
The DNA here is from genome assembly GCF_007565055.1 of Rhinopithecus roxellana. Taxonomy (NCBI): domain Eukaryota; kingdom Metazoa; phylum Chordata; class Mammalia; order Primates; family Cercopithecidae; genus Rhinopithecus; species Rhinopithecus roxellana. The sequence continues at coordinate 105,952,045 of NC_044565.1, forward strand.
AAGCGTTTTAAGTTTAATTAAGTTTTTCCAAATGTATTCCAGTCATCAGAGAAGTACAACTCCCCACGAATTTGCCTGTGGTGATAAAAGGGGTTGAGTCTATTCCATGAGGTGACGACCATATGGACAGCTTCTCTGAAAGAGATAATGAACAGAGCTATATTTCAGAGAATTTCAAGGAGTTTTGCAGCAGGAAAAGATATTAAAGATTATCTCAGATAATCTGAACTATTTTATAAAAATCAAATTTGAAAGGAAATCATCTCGTCTCCCATACACACACTATGATAACAGCACATTCAACCTGGGATGCATAATTGTATCCCAGTTCTTTACTTTCTGGATTAAATTGCTGGGAAGGGGTAGGAAAATTGGCACTGGGAGAATGCAATGTTCTGACCAACTGCTGAATCTGAAGGGAATCACAAGCTTCATTTCATAAGATGTTTTTCCTCCAATTCAATTTTGACCTTCACTTTACTCCTTTCACTTTCAAGCCCACATACCACACTCACTGCTTTAGTCATTACATAGTATCTCTTCAGAGGTGGAGCTCACTATGCTGCCCAGGCTACTCCTGTACTCCTGGGCTCAAGCAATCCTCCCTCCTCAGCCTCCCGCATAGCTGGAACTATAAGTGTGTGCCACCACACCCTGCTTCTCTGATGCATTTCAAAAATCTTATTTCAAAAAGTGTTTAAATCTAGGATGTCACTAACTACATAACTAAAAAGTTGACTAATTTAAATAAATTTGCATTATTTTGCCTTCATTCCCAATTTTTGTCTTAATATTTTTCCTTTTTTTGGCTTCAAAAATCTGAGATGGAAGGGTTGTTTAGTTGATTCGATCATTTGTTGACCAGAATAATTATCTCTTCATTTCTAAAATAATACAAACTCTTAACTTTAAAAGACGTTCTTTTAAAATAACTCACGGCAACATCCTCATTTTAAGGGATCCAAAACATTTAGACGAGATGAGACTTACTGCATCCTCATACTTTTTAGTTTTATTCTTAACCAACTCCAACATGATGTTTTCCTACATGTTCAACTCCATTCTTTAAAAATAGCAGTTACCAATTAGAGGATTGAGAAAAATCAGTGAATGTAATAGGAAAAAATACTTACATTCGTGTATTTTCTATAATTCATTAGTATTTGGAGATTTATGAAGTTTATAGCTATCATAGTTTGTGTTTGATTTCAGTGTGTTGTAATCTACCAGATTTACATTGTTTCATTTATTTTCAGAATAACCCTATGAAAATATTTCTTAAATCCATATATATGTTCCAGTTAATTTGATCTAAAACGCAAAACATTGACTTTTCACTTCATAATGTAGATTCTAGCAATAGGTGTCTTCCATGAGCCCTCCTTCTCCAGTTATTTTAAGGTGGAGTGGCTCTACCAAGGATAGAGTGTCCTCTTCTTTGTCTCAAGCCCATTTTCAAATGTCTGAAAAATTATGTCCTTTCACAATTCTCCAACAGCTTAAAGGGTTAAGGAATGCTATAAGCAGAAAGGACAGTTAGGGTCTCAGCTAATAACGAATGCACATTAGACCACTCAGACATGAGGCATTTTGTTAAAATGCCAATGTCCAGGCCTCAACCCCAACCCAAATGAGTTAAAATTGCTTAAGGGGAGAACCTAGGAATTAGTCCTTTGTTTTATAGTTCTCCAGGTATTTCTAATATGCAGCCAGGTATGGAACCAACAGCAGAAAGCACGTCAGCTTTGGAGTTGAAAACACCTGAGTTTGAAACCAGTGCCTGCCATTTAGCAGTGCTATAATTGAGGATAATTTACTAATTTTTCTGAAAATCAATTTTCTTATTGATGAAATTGAAATAATTATCTTATACAGTTAATGAAAGAATTACATAAAATTGCATATGTGGAGGAACCCAGCACAATATTATGCAGAAAGTACGTTTCCAATAACTAATAGATTCCCTCACATGTCCTGTCTGACATTCACAAACTGCCATTTCTCTGAGAATGATGATGATATTAGAAGTATAATGTCCTACATCACACAATCAAAGACATACCTATCTGCTTATGTTTTTCAAATAACAAGTTATGAGGTTTTCTAGAAAAGACAGTGGGCACATTTTGCACAGATTACCTTCACAAATGACAAGCTACTAGAAATCTTCCCCCAATATACAGCACAATGTGTTCAATGAACAAAGGCTTATCTAGTGTCTAAGAGTCAATACATAAGAACTTTTGAAGCTACATTTTTCAACCGCATATTGAAATCCAGGATAAAAAGCAATTTGGAAAAAATTCCAGAAATGTACAGTATGTCCTCATTCTGTGAGAACATGTCACAAAGCATGTGGGCTTAGCAACTACACTGAAGCTAAATAGAGCTTTTAGGCAAGAGTCAAATTCTGAATTATACTCTAGCCAATTACTAAAAAGCACTTCTGTGTCCAACTTGAGAGACCACAAGATGTTTTCATTGTCCATGACCTCATTTTTATTTTATTACTTGTTACTTACAATCTAAGCCATGAGGGCAAGCTAAAGGCCCCCGAAGAGGGAATAATTTCAGAAATTGGAAATACAACGAAAAATAATAAAATGCACTTGTTCTGACTCCATAATTTGGAAGTAGGTGATAACTGTATCTAGGAATGTCCAGCATCAATAAAAGTTCAATAATGTCATTGAGATGAGTGAAAATTGTTTTGCTTATTTAATAAGACATGGTGATTTCAAGGCCATGGTTTTCACGTCTTGGATTTATGTGCTTCCTTAACTAGCAGCAGTTGCTGACGTTGAAGTTGCAATCCTTAAAGTTTAACTCTGACTTTATATGAACTCAGGCTGGGCCTTTGCCTCACCTATTCCAAGTATGTGATCCTTTGGTGCTGGTGGGAATTCAGGTCACTTAGATTGTTAGATAGTAGTGCAGGAGGCTGGAGGAAAAGCAAGGCAGCTATTCGTAGCCAGTTCCTCCTACTCCACTGAGTGCTGCTCAGTGGAATTAATAGAGGCTGCTTCCGGTTTGATGCACTACTGCCTATCCTAAATTAGAACCATAACTTAATTGATATTAGTCATATATTATATCTGATTACCTCTGGAAGAAATTGTCATAAGTGCACGTTAGTGAGGAGTAAGGAAGGCTTTTGCTAATAACACTACATTTCAGACTGAGTTAACAATTAATCATCTACCCCTGACCTTTACTAAAGGGCAAGTCATCTATTTCATATGGAACAACAAAGATACTACTATGCATAATTTCCTAAGAGAGGAAGCCCAAAAGTGTTCTATGTCAGATTTTGAAGCATTTGCTTTTAACCTCAAGTCTCATTTATCTCACATGCTTAAATTACTCCTAACACGGTGATTCTCAAAGCGTGGTCTCCTGACCAGCAGCAACAGCATCACCTGTGAACTTAGTACAAGTGCAAATTCTCAGACCCTATTCCAGAATGAATGTACCAGGAACTCTGGTGGCAGTGCTATAAATTTGAGTTTTAACAATCTCTCCACGTAATTATATGTACACTAACATGTGAGGTCCACACTTTAACGAAGTTGATATGTAAAGATATGCATTAATTGTCAGATACTACAGAATAATCTCAGGAAGCTGCATTTACAGACACCATTGGTTATGTCACGCTTCTTTCAATATTATCTCTTTCAATATTATCTGATGTCCTGCTCTGAAGAGAGAAGGACTGACCCAGGATTTATTAAAAAATCATATTTAAGTACTTGTTAATTGCTAGGTATGAAAGAAGCAAGGGCAATTCAGACAACTTCTGCCTTGGCAGGATTAGATGAGAGAAACAAATATAATAGGGCAATAAAATACCACAACCAGTCACTACTGACAACCTGTATACATAAATGAACAATTTAGAACCAGGAAACAAACCATGCTACTTTAGAAGAAACTCAAGTGTTCACTTGGTGGTACGCTGCACAGAGAGTCAAGGGTTATGCAATATAGATATCATGTTCATCTCTATTCACTTAGGTGCACTGGAAGCACACTTGGTAGCAGAGAGAGTAGTCCTAGGTTAGTAGTGCGACCCTATATCCAGCATAAGCGTACTGGGATTGTATATTAATTCCACATGGGATTGTCATGACCTGCAGACCCAAGCCTACTCCAACTCTAGGCCACTCCTGACCATCGCAAAACATATTATCAGACTTAGCCTCAGCCCCAATACCTTAGAGACTGAAACAGGTTCCACTGCTCCATTGATGCCCCTGAACTACTGTCTGCTGTAGGAAATTGGGTGACTCCCTATGCTTACCAGTAAGAAACTACTATTTCCCATCACCCCCATCATAATGACCTAAACTGAAGCCTGGGGGATGCCCTTTTTATAGTGCAGCTGTCATTCAGTTCATCAGGCCAAGCCCTGTCCTATTTGGATTGGCTTGCTTTCCTTCTCAGACTTCCCATATGCTCCGTTTCAGAGTGCCTTGTGCTCAATCTCATCTGGACCAAATATATCTCCCAAACAAGCCTTGAGGCTATATGACTTTTCACATGAGTAACTACTTTGTTTGGGATTACCAAACTACTGTCACATGAAATTTCATCAATAATATCACCCATTAAGCCACTTTCTACAACTAAAATATGAACTGGGTAAAATTATTGGTGTAACAGGGTCAGGCCTTTCTAGGGAGTGGAACTTTCAACAGTATTTTCTCTGTGACCATCTGGTCAACCTAGAAACAGTCTCAGAACTATATTTTAAAATTAGGGTGGCACAAAGTCTAAAGGTGACTAGAAAGATCATTCGATGAGATGTCCCCATATCTTCTAGAGCTCAAAAGCACTGTGGGAAATCACAGACCTTGGGATTAACCTGAGCTTTAATCTTATTTGCAGTATGACCTTGGACAGTTTAACTGTTTGGACTTTGTTTCCTTATCTGTAAAAGTGGATATGAAAATATATGCTTTGAAAGGTTTCTGTCCAAATTAATGAGAGAGAATATAAGGGTGTATTTAACTGTGTCAGGAGCAACTTAAAAAAAAAATCAACAAAACAAAAGATGATCTTTTCAAGTAAACCTTTGACCCTATCATTTTTCCATTTCTTAGTCAGTACTTGTAGAACCCTAAGGTAGGTTATAAAATGGGTTAATTAGAAATCTGGATAGCAAATAAAGGAAAGACGAGCCAAGCCATTGAGAATCCTGCAAGTCACCGCATGAAAATAACTAACGGGTCATTTTAAGGAATCACGGAGCCTCCCATTGAATGGAACACATAAGGGGTCTTCGGTCCAAATTTAGAAACTGGTGAGATTTTCCTCTCTACATGCCCTGTCTCTGACCTGCAGTGTTACACTGGGACTGCCAGTGGCCTCTTGCTGGAATAGATGCTTTAGGCGTTAACTTTAAAATAATGCAGCAAAGAGGAAATGTATATTAACAATCCTTAGATGGATTTGATCTATATACAATATCTTCCCTCCAGAGCCTTAGTTTTATGACTTGGCAGTGGAAGTCATTTTGACACAGGGTCTTTAATAACATTGGTGTTCCTTCCTAGACTATTTGATACACCCAATTAATGTATTCTGCAGATGATCTGTCAGCCTCTGAGACTGCTAAATGAATCAAACTCATTAAGTGCTCCTCTTTTATTAATAGCACAAGTCCCACTGCGGCGATGTAGAATGCTATTAGTAGAGGTGGCTTCTGCCTCTTGTTTGAGCACAGCTCACAAACAAGTCAGCACTGAAAGGGATGGAATCATGATAACTGGGTCTGTCACGTAAGGCTGGAACAAATGGCTCCGAGCCTTGTCTGAGGGGCAGTGACACACTCCCTCAGTGGCTCTGGTGAACTTCCATATCTAGGGAGAGATTTGCTGGGAAAGCCTGCTGCATTAAGTCTGCTGTCTCTAACCACTTCTCAGTCAGAAATACCATTGCAAAGCCTTCCCCAAGAAGAAAGCACAGAATCATGATTATCAGATTAGGAAAGAACCAAAGATCATTGCACCCAGTGGTTATCAGCCCTAACTATAAATTAGATCGCATGGGTTGTTTCAGAAAGAAAGCATATCCTCACTAAACAAGTGGTACCGATCTCAAAGGATTAAAGAATACAGAGTCTGTTCTTGCCAAACTTAGTTATGTTAAAAAGGGTATCAAGAAAGTCCCAAATATTTAAAAATTGGCCATAGAACTTAAATAGGCCATGGTTAGAGACACACTTAAGAACCAAACAATAGCGGCGACAGAATATATTATATGTGGAATGCAGCAAAAGGAATATTTAAATATAAATTTATGGCCTTAAATGGATAAATAGAAAAAATACATAAAATCAATGATTTGTTATTCAAGCATAGGAATTAGAAAAAGAGAAATGAATCCCAGAAACCGCAAAAGACAGGAAATACCAGAGATGGGTGGAAATCATAAAACGGATATGGACTAGCACATAGAGAAAAAATGAAATCAAAAGCTATCTGTGTTGGCTCTTCAAGAAAATCAGTAAAATGAATCAACCTCTAGAAAAACAGAACAAGAAAAAGTGAGAAAGAGAACCAAATTACTACTATCAGGAATAAAGGAAGAGACAGCAACGATCCCATAGATATTGAAAGAAAGCAAGTGAAATATGAACAATGTTATGCCAATAAATTTAAAAATTTAGATGAAGTGTATAAACTCCTTGAAAGACACAATTAACCAAAATTGACAGAAAAAATAGAATGCTGTAACATCACTATCTGTCAAGGAAATTGAATGAATAATTAACAACATTTTTATAAGGAAAACTCTAACCCAAGATATTTTTGCTGGTAGATTCTGTCAAATATTTAGGCAAAAGTACTAGAAATTTTACACACATTTTTTCAGAACCTAGAGGAAGAGGTATCACTACCCAATGCATTTTCTGAGGCAATAATGTGATATCAACACCAGACAAGACCACTATACAAAGAAAAAATTACAGATCAATATCCTTCAAAACAGATACGAAACAGATTTTTGTATCTGTTTTATATCTGAACAAATATTGGTAAATCAAATCCATCAAAATATAATTGTAATAATGTACCATGACCAAGTTTGTCATATAAACAGAACAGACAGAAAAAATCTTATGATCTTCTCAGATTATATACACACAGGAAAGCATTTGACAGCATTCAATCCCCTTTCATAATAAAAATGTTTAGCAAATTAGAAAATAGAAGAAAATTATCCAATCGAAGAAAGAGCATCTTCAAAATACTTCCAAATAGCGTCATAATGACAAATATTCAATGCTTTCCCACTAAATGTTGAAATCTACAAGATTTTAATTAGACAAGTAGGAAATGACTGCTGTGAGAAGCCTAAAGGACTATTTAAAATGTTTAACATATCTCAGAGAGAGAGTGTAGGTATTCCACCTACAGCCGAACTAGTTGCCCCCAACTCTTGGAGACAATCCCCATTCAGGTACAGAGTTTGAAAGATGGGACCACCACAACATCAATATTTTCAGCACACTTCATGTAGGGCAAAGTCATGGTCCTATGGTCCTTCACATATATTGCCAAAGGTCAGTGCCCAGGGCAACAGTCCCACATCCACGAAAGTATGTGAAGGAACTGACTGTGAATTAAAGAGGAGATGGTGATCCTGAGAGTAACACACCATAAAAAGCCAGTCAGGCCTGGAGTCCAGCCTGAAGTTAGTTCAGAGGGAACACCAGGTTTCTAGATCCAGAGGGATCAGAGCAGAGGACGAGCAGCAGCATCTACAGGCACTCCCAAGCCTCTCTGCATGAGGCTAGGGAATGGTCCTTTAATGGCAGCCCAGACCTGAGGGGTGAGGTCCAGTCATGAATCTTCCCCAAAAAGGCAAATCCTTGGGAGGCTGTGTTCCATCCTAGGGAGGCTGAGTCCAACTCTCAGCCTCTCCTCTGCCTTTGGACTGCCCTGAAATGGTGTAAAATGAAACTTTTCAGGATGCAACTGGATAGGAACAGGCAGAAAAAGACAGGCTAAGTCTCCCGTGGTGTCTCCCTGCCCCTTGGGACATAGCAAGTGGCAGAGACTTCAGAAAGAAGCCCAGCTGTTCAGCAGCTTCTCAGAGCTCCCTGGGATGCAATGGAAGCCTCAGGATAGAGGAACAACCTATGTGATCACCCAAGCCTCTCCTCCCAAGAGAATGCCAAGGGCAGGCACGTGAAGGAATGGGCAAGTTCTAGGTTCATGATGGTCAGAATTTCAGATGCATTTATTTATTTTAAGCCATCAAAATATCCTTTTCTGGGGCAACAGATGAGGAACACACACACACACACACACAGAGTAAGGCTTTACTAATCATGTTTGAGGGTCTACCCTAAGCAGACCTACCATGCAACTTAACCTCAAACTAGACTTATCCTCTAACTTTGTGGAAGGGCATCCAAATCCCTCAAGCTCCTGATACCTGGAAATCCCTGCAGACTTGCAGCAGATCCTAGCCAAACTTTTAAGCTGAAACCCTGTCTTCTAAATCCCCATGGCATCTTGTGTAGCCTTCAAGGGGGTTTACAGAGTAGCATGGGAAAGGAAGACTCCTGCAGGTCTGAGCAAGAGTGCAGGAGCTCTGAAGCATCCCCTCCCTCCCCCACCTCCTTGCTGAAAACTGTTCAGGACAGACTGTGGTATGAGTGGAATATTTGGAGTGGAGGTCACTGGGGAAGTAATAATTAGAGAAACACCACTGTCAAGTGAGTGAGAGATTGTCTGAGGAGGTGAAAAAGACTTTTTGGCAAAGTAAAATTGCCAAAAAGGAGCCAAAGCCAACCACAGAGACTGGGATTGGGGCCATGATAAAGGATACAAATTTTCAGTTAGACAGGAGGAATAAATTCAGGAGATCACAACAGGGCAGTGCAGTGATTATATTTGATAACAATGTGCTTGTTGCATAGTTGAAACTTCCTAAGCGAGTAGATTTTACACATTCTCACCACAAAAACAAAGTAAGTATATGAGATAACAGATATCTTAATTAGTTTGATTTAGTCATTCCACAATGTGCACATACATCAAACCATAGATAAATACAAATTTTGTCAACCTAAAAAATTAAGACAAATAAATTTCAGGTTAAAATTGAAAAAAGTTATTTAGAAATTATAAGAAATCCTTAGAACATAATATTTTCAAGAGCAAATATATATATATATATATATATATATATATATATATAGTATGATTCCAATTTTATGTGTGAGTATAATCTTCAGGTGCCCAAATTATTGGGCGCGACGAAAGTGGTATGATTGTAGAAGAGCAGACAAAACAACAGTAGGACAAAACTGACTCTAATAAAAGAATTCTGCACACACAAAAATAAAGAAGAAAAAAAGAAAAGGAACAGGATAGCAATGCCTCAAAGGGAGCCCCTGCACCAGGTGGCCCTGCCATCAACAAACTCAGGAAGCCAGTCTGAAGGTGGCCGTGGGATGTATAGGGTAAACCGCTGCACATAGAAGCTGGCTACAGTCACTACATCCCCTACAGATTAGAACCCACGGTGACCTCAGACACAACCTATCACATTTACTCTGCCAACTAAGTTAACCTCGGAATTTAGAGAATGTGATTCTCTAAAGGCGGAAAAACAAATTCTAGAGCTGCATCAGGAGTTTTGCCAGAACCCTGGTAAAATCTCTCCCGCTGAAGCAAGGTTGGCCTGAAACTGCCCTGTCTTCGTTCTGAAATTGATGAGGACCACATCTTAACCATTCATCCTCTCCACAGTGTAATGATTCCTCCTAATAAAAGGTCATGCTTGCAGGACCGGTGGGTTGGCCAACCGGATTCTCAGCATAAAAATTGTTAGACATTTCTTGGTTGATTTGGTTGAACTTCTTGTGTGAGCTAACATTTTTCAGGGAAGATTGGAAGTTGGTTTATGAAAGCATACGGGTTGTCAGAGCCCATTAGGTAGGCACAATTAATTAGTTAAACAAATGAAGCTCCTCTTGTTTACCTTGATTTCCCTGGGGCTTCCTGAGGATGGCTGCTCACGGCTTCATTACCAGCAGTCTGTGGAAGGGGTTCCAGGGATTTAAGGCTGCAGCTTTAGCAGTCAGGTTGGAAAGCTCTTTCTGTAACTATGTGGCCTAGGAACAGAAAGCCGTTCCAGCACGCTACAGGCAGGATGTACCTCCGAATGCCATGTGTATGCTCTTTGTACACAGAAATGTGCTCTGTGAATTCATCTAGCACTTAACTTTGAAATTTGGCTGCATAATATTAATAGAAATCACCTGTAGCCTGTCTTTATTCCTTTGTTTCAGATGACACCTAATCAGAGTTTTAGCAAAATCCCATCTATAATGCTTCTATATTTAGACCTCCACAAAAGATAACACTGTTAAATTGCTGGACCTTGAGCTAGCATCGTTTTTATAAAGATGTCTGCACCTTATTTCTGTTTCACTTTTGTTTTTCTTAAAGCATATTTTAACCTCAGAATCTATTTGGACAGTTTATTTTGCAGAATAATTCATGGCTCAGAAATGAAAATAGAGTAAATTCTTGTTTCCATTAGAACAGAGACCAGGCTGTAGAGGGGCAGCTTAAACCAGATCTTATAAACTGAGAGCGGGCCTGTGTGGGCTTTCCCACACCCCGCTCTGAATGCTGCAAGTCCCCTAATGTCTCACACTGACAATGTCCAGTCCAACCAGAGACGCTCCAGAAAAAAAGACTGAAGCCATCTCATTGTGTCTCATAGACTGACCAAACCATGCCAGTTTGCCTGCTACCGAAGGGGGTTTTGGGATATGGAACTGTCACTGGTAAAGCTGGTAGAGTCCCAGGATAGAGGCCCAAACATTAATAATGGGACAGGCCCAGGGAGGAACGCATTTCACAAAGACATGCTGGAGTGATGTCGTCAGGAGGTTGCTGTCCACGGCCATTAAGTGAAATGTCTTTGTATCCTTCCAGTCATTCGTCATGTCTGAGTAACCACAGCTACTCTGGATTCCAGCTCTTCTTCTGTGAAATGAACGGGTAAGTGGAACAGATTCCTCCCAGGCCTCCTCCAGCTCTAACACTGATGTCTGGTTATAATCAGCAGATAAACACTACAAGGGAAAGCAAAGGGAATCGAAAGAAGCAAGAGGACAACGCTTCAAGTCAGATCACACTTCCTTCACTGCAGAAGAAGAAAAATTGCTGTTAGAAAATCGATCCATTATTGATTTTAGCAACTAGAAAGCTAAGCAATAATAATTAACATTTGACAGCCCGTCAGTGCATAAAGCATTTTCACATATATGCCCATTTGTGATTCTCAAGACATATATCCAACACACATAAAGCAGATCTTGGTATTAAGTCCATTTTACAAGTGAGCAAAGAAAGAAACTCAGCTGTGAGGAGTAACTTGCACGACGTCAGCATGATCAGAAATGGCCAGAAGCAGAGCCTCTGGGGTTGAGCTACCTGGGTTCGAGTCCTGGCTCTGCCCTTACCAGCCATGTGATATGTAATGGTCCTGGCTGTACTTTCGGGTTCTGCTCTGCAAAGTGTGCATGGGGTTAACATCCTTTCTGCATCATGAAGTTGTTTTGAAAATTGAATATGCACATAAAGCCTTCAAACAGTGCTTATCACATCAAAGTTCCCAGCATTAAGTATCACCACTACTATCTAGTACATGAAACTAGATTTAAAAACAAAAATGCATCTTATCTCAGGGATAACACATAGTCCTGAAGACTTTGTTTTCAGACACTCTTCTGCCATCAACTAACTGTATAACCTTGATCCCCGTTTTGAATTTAATTGAAACTACTAAATTCCTTTTCTATTTGTGGACATTTTTATTTCTAATGCCAAGACCATTTAAACGCATTCTTTATTTTGTACTCAATGCACAAATTACTTGCTCAGACTTACAGAGTAGAGAAATAGTTGATACAATGAAATAGACACTATAGGTTTTACTGTAATGATTCCAAAGTTTCAGGTGATTTATTCTCCCTCTCAATATATGGAATATTCAGCTAGTGAAAATCAAAGTTAAACAATTTCGTTTTCTGATGTTGATTGTTTGTATATTTTTGTTTTAATTTTTTAGAAAGTTGTTTAAAAGAAATGGAAAGGACTGCTTGCCCTATATATAATGGATCCATTATAGATGAATATCTATTTTCAAATACTAGTACTTGAAACTAAAAAAGCCATTTCAAAATTGCCCGTAAGTAAGTTTGACATTTGTGGCTGATGTCTACCTCCTTTGACTCAGTAATCCCATTTCTGAGAAGTTATCTTAAGAAAATAACTTGAAAAAAAAATGTACACACAAAAAGGACAGTCCACTGGCATTTAAGTGATTTTTAATGTGGCACTTTATAGGCATGAGGAAATTTGATGCTTAAAACCAACCCGTGAAGTATGAATGGTTATCCCTGTTGCCACACGAGGAAGGTGAAACTGAGAGGACCTGCCCATGAACCCGGGCTCCTGCAGGCAGTATGAGGATCTGTAGCCGACCACATCTATGCCACCTTTCATTCCGTGCCTTCTTCATTGCTGTGAGGATCAAGCAAGAAGATGTACATCAGGTGTTTTGAGAATTACAAATATTATAAAAATGAAAGACTATGGGTGGCCCTTTTATGTCACAAGACATAAAAATATACAAGCTCTCAAAAAAATTGCATCAAAATTTAATTAAGATCATTTACATTTAAAGAGATATTTCTATTCAAAAATTTTAAGATGCATTTTACAAGTCTCTTCAGAATTTCTGGTAACAGTAGGGACACTTCCATGTTGTAGAGGCAGTGCCTTTTCAGTCTTCTGACAGTAGCAGTGGTAACTGTGAAATGAGCAATACAGCATAATGGACAGCAATGTCTCATCTCTAAGGAGGAAAATCTTACACCTCGATGGGATGTGACAGAGCAATCCTTCTGTGATTACCACAAAGCAGATCTCCAACATGCAAACGTGCCAATGGGTTAAGTAAGGAGGGGATAGCACTGCTTTGAACTCCATTACTTAAGCCTGTTAAAAAGAATAATGAAAATCAAACCTGTCCCTTTCTCCTGCTCCCTGTAACTCTCATGCATGAAGACAGTGGTTTCCAAACTTGCTCACACACTTCTATCATTAAGAAATTTATAGCACACCCTCTCAAAGTTTTATATGTGTAAGTTGTGCATCTATACTACTATCATTAACCAAACTCTTAATACCAAATATACTTTACAAGTGAGGAATGTCAATCACAATTTTGGTTACAATTATACTTATCAATTAGATCAATACTGATCAATTAGAATTTATTTTGATAGGCTTCTTCCTAGATCTGACTAGATTGTCACAGTTTTAATCCATGATGAGGCTGATGAGGTGTTCTACTAGGAGTAGGAGAAAGGACAGCACTTTCTGTTTCTTGCTCACTTTTGCTGTCCTATTAACAGTTGTATTACTGTCTTCAGTCTGCAATTACCTTACAGGAAGCTTTATGTAAGTCTCTTGTTCAGTTTATTAAAGTTAATCAAAAACAAGTAACATAATTTACAAAAATGCTTTATTAGGCACTTATATATTACAATATATACATACTATGATGCATTAATGCATAGTGCATGCATAGAATGTTTGGTGTGTCATTGATAACCTTCTGTATTGTAGAACTCCTTCCCTTGGTATATATCACAGAACATGCACCAAGTTTGAGTGCTGGTCTGAAAGCATATTTTGGATATTTTACAAATTTATTTAAGTGAGCTTTGTTTTCTAAGTATAGATTAATACTGGGCACATTCTCCTAAAACTCCTCACTTTGGAGACTAATGCTTTGATTTACATATTTTTAATATAGTTCTCCTTTCAGCATTGCAAAGTCACGGAGGACAGTTTATTAAACTTTGCATCTGTTGTGCCTAGTGCAGAACTCGACACACATCATGCACTTAGTAAATTTCTTGGATGAATGAATGAAAAGTATTGACATTTCACCTTACTAAAAACATCTAAGTCTGGGCACAGTGGCTCATGCCTGTAAGCGCAGCACTTTGGGAGGCTGAGGCAGGAGGATCCCTTGAGGCCAAGAATTCAAGACCAATCTGTGCAACACAGTGAGACTTTGTCACCACAAAAATATTTTTTAAAATAATTAGCTAGGCATGATGGCACACACCTTTAGTTCTAGCTACTCAGGAGGCTGTGGTGACAGGATCACCTGAGCCCAGGAATTCAAGGCCACAGTGAGACAAGATGGCACCACTGCACTTCAGCCTAAGTGACAGAGTGAGACTGTCTCTCTCTCTCTCTCCATATATATATATATATATATATATATATATACACACACACACACACACATAAAATACACCTAGAGATATATAAATTTCTCTCTATATAAAAGTAACCTTTATCATTCTGATTAAGATTTTATATAGATGTATTATATATAATATATAATACATCTATTATATATAATATATATAGATGTATTATATATTATATATAATAGATGTATTATATATTATATATAATACATTCTATATAATATATAATTATATAATATATAATTATATATTATATTATATTATATTATATATTATATATTATATTGTTATATAATATATAATATATAATTATATAATACATCTATATAATATATATAGATGTATTATATATTATATATAATAGATGTATTATATATATATATACTACATTCTATATAATATATAATAGATGTATTATATATAATATATAATAGATGTATTATATAATAGATGTATTATATATAATATATAATAGATGTATTATATATATATATACACACACACATATATACCTATAAGAGAGAGGGAGAGAGTTACAAGTAGTCATAGTTTCAATCAACCAGCAGCTTATAGAAAACAGTATATTTCAGTGAAAATGGCTGGTGAGTAATATTAATTTTTTTATTGTTATTTATCACTTCCTCATTGTATATCATCTTATAGAAATGACAACAGCCCTCAGCATGCTCTGTCCTGAACCACTTTATGTCAGTTTCCATGAATATTTCTTTACAGGTTCTCACTCTAGACTACTGTCTTTCCAATGATTTTTCCTATCTACTGACTCGCTATTTGAGGAAAAAGTATTACCGTTTCACTGTGTCATATTTTTATTTATGTAAAGATAAAAACATCCTTATATTAAAGTTATTTGTAACATTTTGTGGAGATATGTCATTGTACATAAAATGAAGAATTTAGTATCATTATTTCAGGTGCTTACTAGGTTTACCATATGCCAGATTAGATATGAGCTAGACTTTAAGTCCTGCAGTTTCAGGAAGTGCTAATAATAATGATAATAAATGATATTTGACGGCCATTTTCTGTGGTCATCCTAAGAACTTTACATGCCATGGAATAGAGCCTACAATTATTTACGCTTTCCATATGAAGAAACTGAGTCCCAGAAGGATTAAGTAGTTTGCCAAAAGTCACATAATTACCATGTGGCAGAGGCTGCTTTCACACCCATGGCATCCGAATCTAGAATCTGTGATTTTAGGCGCTAAGTTTTCAACTTTCTTGGACTGCTATCCCCAATTAGCTACCGTGAGTATCTGATGTACTAATCAAAACCCTATTGGTAATGCTACTGAGAACAAGTTTTTGTTCCACCAGATGGAGTCCTGTGACAATCTGAAGATGGCCACCTCATAGGAGTATTGAGTAAATCTGACTCCCCACCCACATGTTTACTAGCAAGACTAGGAATTACTCCAATTAACAGTGGAAATGTAACAATCTTTTTTTTTTTTTTGAGGTGGAGTCTCACCCTGTCTCCCAGGCTGGAGTGCAGTGGTACAATCTTGGTTCAGTGCAACCTCTGCCTCCCGGGTTCAGGCAATTCTCCTGCATCAGCCTCCCAAGTAGCTGGGACTACAGGTGCACACCAGCACGCCCAGCTAATTTTTGAATTTTTTAGTAGAAACGGGGCTTCATCATGTTGGCCAGGCTGGTCTCGAACTCCTGACCTCATGATCTGCCTGCCTCAGCCACCCTGGGATTATAGGCGTGAGCCACCGAGTCTGGCCAGCAGTACTTTTAAATAACAAATACACTAAGAAATATTTATTTACTAAAATAAAGCCAACATTTTGATGAGTGGCATTTTATTATTTTTCTGAACTTTCACTCTCCTGTTGGAGACCAAACTCCAGAATACAGAAAACATAGCTCTTTTTTCTTTTTGTGTCTCTTGCTTCCTCACACAGCACCAAGTACAATACCTGCACATTCTCGAATGGTTAGCAATGGATTATACATTTTACTTTGTCTTCTTTGATTTTCTTAGTAGTCACATTAAAGGGAGTTAGTATGTTCCTAGGAAGTGCCTGACAATAGATGAATGTAGGGATGGATGAACAAAGGAACACTGTGAAACCCAGTTACCCTAAGCCTGTTGGACCAAGTTGAAGCTTTCTTATTCAGATTCGCCCTTTAAACTATTAAAATATGAGTAAACATAAGGAAATCGCCCATCAGCCATTTCTTAATCAGTATAAAACAAACACTCAGGAACTGTCTCTTCAGCTCTCAGCTAAGAATGACTGAGTAAAAACTGTGACTTCACTGGGAGATGTGAGAGAATTATAAGCCCAAGTCAGGAGGGCAGCTGCCTGCACAGTTTTACATTTCTCCAGACAGTAGACATCACATATATTTATGGGCTTTCGGAGCAGAGTACTCTGTAATGCAATTTTAGCTCATCTAATTGAAAAAGAAAAATGGGGACTGTTTCCCAGGCATGTCTGCGTAAGTGTTCCCTGAATCCATGGTATTTGTATCAATAGAGGAAGTCATGGAGGTAAATTGAATTTATAGACTTGTGAAGAATAAATCAATTTCCCATGGAAAAACCCTAATACCAGAGCCCATACATAAGCTTCCTCCTTGGCTATTTTATTTGTGCTTGCTTAGAGCATTGTAACAAAACAGAGAATTGTGGCAAGTCTTATTGAGTCATTTTGGGCAATGAGACCATTTGAAAGATTTTACTCGAATCACGGGAATTTTCTATTTCCACAATAGTGCCTTGGCTATACAGCAAGCTATGGAATTCCCATAATTTTTACTTGGCTTTTGGATTTTAAAAAAAAATCACTCTTAGGAAATTAAAATGGAAGGGGAAAAAAAGGAGAGGACTTTTAACAATTTGCCTTTCTAACATTAGTGCAAACTCCTTCTTACATTCTCCTAAGGGTTTACCTTTTTTTTTAGATTAAAAGACACATTTCAAGATATAGAGGAAGCATGAAATTTTGGAAAGGCCTGTGTTGACCCAAATGACTAAAATGAACAACATCCGCATCTTAAACAAATAGACATCTTTCCATATTGCACCAGGCGGGGCTGCAGCTTGAAACAGATGGTACAGTCCGAAGGGCTGAGGGAAGATCGATAGCAGAACTGCTCACACATGTGTGGGCTCAGCTAAGCATAAGGCGGTGAAACATGCCAGAGCCAGCAACCCTCAGCCTGTAAGGGGTGAGAGAAAGGGGCTGCCACCAGAATAGGATGCAGCTATAGAATAGGGCCACGTAGACCAAGCTGGCTGGGGCCTGGCCAAGTCAGGATGGGGGAGGTGGGAGAAAATGCCCTTTTCCTTCCTGTCTATTCATTTTCCAGTGTCTCGCTGGCATCTCCCATTGTCTAAACCCAACCAGAAGTTGACGTGTGAGAGGTAAGGGTTAACTTGTGCAAGACTGAAACCTGGAGGTTAATCACCAATTAAAAAAAGAAAAAAAAAAAGCTGGCCTCCTTCAACATTCCTTGGGAAACTGGCCATTGCACAGTTCTTAGGAACGTCAATCCTGTGCAATGTTCCTGTGCAACATTCCTCTGGGGCTTGGACCCCCAGAGATAGTACTTCCCCCATACACTCACACACTCAACTGACAGAAACAGGCTAAAGCCAAAGTGTTTGCCACAGTCTCCTGCGATCGTGCAGCCCCTCATCATAGCTGGAGAGGGGTCTGTGCTTCTTGGATCACACAGCTTAAATTCCCATAGCTCTCATTGGGCTCTCATAACCACACCCGATTTTGCTAAACCTCTGTGTATTGCTCTAGAATAAGTGAGAAATTAGGAACCCTGAGCGGATTCCATCTCCTGACTGAGACTTCCCCAGTGAGTGGCTGAGATGAGCGCTATCTAGTCATTTGATTTTTTTGCACTCAGCAGGGAAGCCAGATGGATGCAATCTGAAGAGGTCAGACTCCATGCAGAGCAAGATGAAAAGTATGCAGATTTAATCTGGAGAGGCAGACTGTGCCAGACCTCATGTTTGGTTTTGGGAGTCTCTCTCTCTCTCTATCTCTCTCTCCCAACTCCCCCCCTCTCTCTCATTTAAGTTGTATAGTCTTGTCCACGATTCATGCATTAGAACCTTAAGCTGTGAGAGACTGGGTTCTAGGCTCAAGCTCAGGAAGTGAGCATGCTAAGGCTGCCTCCAGGGTCTCAGTAGTTGATGGGTCACAGCCAATCAGAGCTCTGGAGAGGTCGCATTCACTCCACTATGACTGATTTCACTTTTACAGCAGCACTGACAGGGCTCAGGGAGATAGCTGTTGACAAAGTTGATTTCTGCCCATTTGTGCTAAGGGATTGATCACTTTGTATTTTCCATCATCTTTATATTTAATGTATTTAATGTCTGGCAAATCCTCAGGCTAGCAATACTAGCAATCACATTAATAGTTACCACTTAAGAATTTTCTGTATGTGCACTATTTCTTACATTTATCTTCTATTCTCTCACCAAGCTTATTTGGCATTTTAAGTATTTTATAAAACGGTGTTAGAGAAGGTAAGTAATTCACCTACATTCCCACAGCTAGTAAGTGGCACAGCTCTCTTCAAACCTAGATTCAAACTCAATCATTAAACTATACTTCAGCACACTAATTGCAGCATTATGAAATAGCACAAACCTTAAGCTAAATGACTCTTTTCTTGTATTACTGGAAACCGTTAGGTGACCCTAGTGTCTGATCCATGGGCCAAAGTGGACAAATAAAAGTATCAGAGGTCATAAAATGTTTAAGCTGAACAAATCTTTAGAGACATGATAGCTAACCCCTTGTTTGAAAAATGGGTTTTAGTTTACGGACATCATACCTAGAACCTAGAGCTCTGACCTCAAGGCTATCAAGCTGAGCTGGAACAGACCTTCAAGTCCCACAGATTAAAACAGTGAGGAAATGTGCAACACAGTGTCACTCGTGAGACTGCTGTCTACAGAGACTTTCACTGTTTCTAAGAAAGAAAATCTCAACCAGTAAGCACTGTTTTTCTCTGTTTCTGCCAATAACCAAACAAATTTAACTGTTAATTCCCCACCCAATTATTACAAAGTAATAACACTTCCTTTTTGATTGGCATCACAATAATAATTCAGGGGTATTAGAGTTCCTGCATACAAACCTGAAACCTTGGCATAGATACCTAATCTCTGTGTGTCCATGTCTTCATTTATAATATGATGATAACAATACCTTTCCTATTTCACCTCAAGGTTATTATGATGATGGAATGACAGAGCATAGAAACTCTAAGGATGCTAAATTATATGTCTCCGATCAAATAGCCCATATGTAGTGTGGATTTGCCCTGTGCCCAGCAGAATGTTAAGTCATGCAGCAATAAGAATCTGAGTCGTTAAAGGCCTTTGAGGTATTTGAGGAAAGAAAAAATATTGTGTTATAAAATGTATGCCTAATATAAACTGTCTTCTCATGCTAAATGAATTTGATTTATCATAGAGCTCCAAACATGCTCCTACGTGGCTGCCCCAATATGCACACAGAGCAGCTGTGTGGAAGATCAGAGGTCTGATGTAATATCTCATGGGATCGCTATGCCCTCTTATGCTTTTAAAGGGATGTCACCACATTTCAAATTTGAATTTCATAGGCTGAATTATGGTCACATGTATGAAGATCAACAATTACTGAGAGGCATATCTAAGAATATGAGGATCACTGAAACAGACTGCATTTTGTAGCTGTGAAATCCAATGAGTTTCAACACTGTGCAGGCTCTCAAGAGAGAAATTGCTCATCTATCTCTGCTGATTAAATTCTGCTGTTTACTTAAAGGTGGGCATAAAACCTTTGGGAAAGAAATAAATGATTTAAAAATCACTTTAGGTTCCAAACCATTAACAGAAGAGTGATGAACACAACTATTCCCACTGAATGTATTTTTAACCAACTCATCATTTTAAAACTCCTTTATCCCTGATTTGTGTTAAAAAATGGACACCATTGATTGTTGCTTTTTCAGACTACAGAGCCACATACATCAGGGGAAATACCTAATTGAGTAGCATTCAAAGCTGGATCTTAATTAACTGGAAACTAGAGGCACGTTCATTTTCATTATATGTAAATAACAAAGTGACCCTCTAGCAAGAGGCATAAACCCCTCTGCATCTGACAGTCCTCAATGAAGAATGAAGGGGAGGGGTTAAATGAGTCCTCAGTTCCCTTCCAACTCGGACATCCTTGGGTTCTAAGATTTTTCCAACACAGTAAATCCCAGTAGGCAGCAAAGATAACCAGGGCAGTAGGATCTGTGGTGTTGCGCATATCAGTTAACCACTTACAGTGTATCCCCGTGTACACAGGTCATTGAAAGATGCTACAATTGAATCGTGCTCTGTCCACATTTTTTTGTAGTTCTTTGCATTCGCACTAGATCCTCCATCTCTCTTTGCTCCATTAGCTCAGCTGGGGTCTGAGAACCTACAGCTAGTTCTCTCCAGCTGAGGCCTCTGAAGCACAGCTGCAAATAGACAAGTTGATGGACAGTCTGGGTTCATTCCCAGAACTGCCTCTTGGGGGTCTGCACCATTGCACAGGGATATGTCAAGGGTCAGTTGCCCAGCATGTGGCAAAGCACTTTGTGCTCATGTGAGGAAAAGTATTCTCAGGGGAAAAATTGCTACTAGCATCTTATTGGCCAAAGTTCTAGCAATTTTTCTTAGATTGTTTTTTTCAATTCTAGTGAAAATAATAAACCAAATTCTCTACCTAATCTTCCTTAAGAGATAAATGTTGACTTCTCTAATTATCGCCTTGAGACTTTGTGTGGGCTTGTTTTTTTATCAATGGAAAAGGTTCCATTCCCACTACAATGTGGAAAGAAGGTGCAATGTGACCTTCCAAAGGCATGCATGAGGAACAGGAAGCTGTGACTCCTTGGCCCCCTTGAAGTCTTTGCTTTATGGCAGTTGTGCAAACTATGGGCAGGGACTGAATTGTCCTGGTGAAACCAAGGGCACTGGGATGAGAGGGAGGGAGAGAGGAAACCCAATGGCATCAAGAGAGAGACACTTCATGGAACTGAAGGAAGATTCTTGTGGCTGGAACTCAGAGAACCAAAGAAAAGCAGGGCAGAACATCCAGGCACTTTAACTAGTTTGTTCTAAAACTAGGGTGATCACTTTGACTCAGGTTCTCCCAGTCTTAGCACTGAGAATATCACATGCCAGGAAACCCTACATCTTAAGCAAATAGGGGCAATTGTCTCAGGACTGTCCTGATTCACTGAAAGGCCCATATCCTGGGTAACTCCTCAGTCCTGGGAAAACTGGAACAATTGATCACCATACCTCAGAGTAATGAAATGCCATCCATGGAAATGGCATGGTCAGATTTGTTTTACTTTATTATTTTTTAAAAAATTGTACGGCTGCTTGTAGAGAAAGGATCAAATAAGCTTAGAAACTGAGCCTGGGAGATGGACTAGAAGGCTGTCATAGTTTTGATGTAGAATTGGATAAAAATAAAAAGATAATAAGAGGAGTTGATGAGAGGAGATAAGGGATACAGGGATTCATTAGCCATGAGAGTGACTCCCAAGTGTCTGCTTTGCACAATTGAGTAAATAACTAGTCTTTTCGGTGAGACCAGAACCAGAAAGGGGAAGTAGGCTTGGGAGGTAAAAAGTCAGGAGTTAAGCAGGACGTGTGATATTGAAGGACCTGTGTTTTTTAGATGTCATTACTAAGGAGTTGGAGCGTAGTGAAAGCTGACGATGTAGTCTAAATCTAAGAGGGAAAGTCTAGAAAGGAGATGTATAACTGGAGTTATCAAATACTAGTTAAAGCCCCTGGGAATTACCAATACAAACCAGGAAGAAACTGTAGAGTAAGACAGGGGTCTAAGGATTGAGCCTGGAGAAAATCCAGTAGTTGAAAATGTGGTAAAGGCAGATAATCTAAGAAAGAAGGCTGAGACTATGTTGCCAGAGAGGTAGGAGGAAACCAGGAAGTTGCTCTCATGGAATCCAAGGCACAGAGGCTTTCAGGAAAAATAAGGAGGTCAATGTTAAGTGGTAGGGGAACCTCAAAACCACCACTGCAGGCTGCAGCTGTGCACAGCTGGGGATGTCTGTCAGTCACAGGAGTCTAGCTGCAGTTTCTTTTTCATAATATAGGGCAAACCTAGGGTTTCTCTGAATACAGCTTCCGAACTTGGGTGAAAGTACATCCCTCAGACACGACCACACACACTTAAACAGCTCCTGAGGCTCCTTGTATATTAAAAAAATTCTCATACCAGGCTGGAAAAATTCCCCTAGTGCCAAAAAATAGTCAGAGGTTTTTTATTTTTTAACTTTTATTTTAAATTCAGGGTACAAGTGCAGGTTTGTTACATAGGTAAACTTGTGTCATGGGGGTCTGTTATATAGATTATTTCATCACCCAGGTATTAAGCCTAGTACCCATTCATTATTTTTCCTGTTCCTCATCCTCCAATAGACCCCAGTGTCTGTTGTTCCCCTCTATGTGTCCATGTGTTCTCATCATTTAGCTCCTACTTATATGTGAAAAGATGTGGTATTTAGTTTTGTGTTCCTGTGTTAGTTTGCTAAGGATAATAACCTCCAGTTCCATCCATGTCCCTGCAAAGGACGTGATCTTGTTCTTTTTTATGACTGCATAGTATTCCATGGGGTATATTTACCACGTTTTCTTTATCCAATCTATCACTGATGGATGTTTATGTTTATTGCATGTCCTTGCTATTGTGAATAGTGCTCCAATGAACATATGCATGCATGTGTCTTTATGGTAGGATGATTTATATTCCTTTGGGTATATACACAGTAATGAAATCGCTTGGTTGAAAGATATCTCTGTTTTTTTGGTCTTTGAGGAATTGCCACACTGCCTTCTACACTGGCTGAACTAATTTATACTACCACCAATAGTGTATAAATGTTCCTTTGTCCACACAATCTTATCAGCATCTGTTGTTTTTTGACTTTTTAACATTAATAATAGCCACTGTGACTGGTGTTAGATGGTATGCTATTGTGGTTTTGATTTGCTTGTTTCTGATGATCAGTGATGTTCAGCTTTTTTCAGGTGATTGTTAGCAGTACATCTATCTTCTTTCAAAAAGTGTCTGTTTATGTCATTTGCCCACTTTTCTAAGGAGTTATTTATTTTTGCTTGTAAATTTGTTTAAGTTCCTTCCTTATGCCATATATAAAATTAACTCAAGATGGATTAGACACTTAAATCTAAAACTCAGAACTATAAAAACCCTGGAAAACAATCAAGGCAATATCATCGAGGACATAGGTATGGGCAAAAATTTAATGATGAAGATGTCAACAGCAATTGCAACAAAAGTAAAAATTGACAAACGGGATCTAATTGAACTAAAGAGCTTCTGCACACCAAAAAAAAGAACAACAACAACAAACTGTCAACAGAGTAAACAACCTACAGAATGGGAGAAAAATTTTGCAAACTATTAATCCAACAGAGGTCTAATATCCAGCATTTATAAGAGTCAGAGTTTTAATGTTTGGAAAATAACTTCCATACCCTCCCTTCTTTTGAAATTATATGGGTTGGATTGCCATACTGTTTTCCATAATGGTTGAACTAGTTTACAATCCCACCAATAGTGTAAAAGTGTTCCTATTTCTCCACATCCTCTCCAACACCTGTTGTTTCCTGACTTGTTAATGATTGCCATTCTAACTGGTGTGAGATGGTATCTCATTGTGGTTTTGATTTGCATTTCTCTGATGGCGAGTGATGATGAGCATTTATTCATGTGTCTGTGGCTGTATGAATGTCTTCTTTTGAGAAATGTCTGTTCATATCCTTTCCCCACTTTTTGATGGGGTTGTTTTTTTCTTGTATATTTGTTTGAGTTCTTTGTAGACTCTGGATATTAGCCCTTTGTCAGATGAGTAGATTGCAAAAATGTTCTCCCATTCTGTAGGTTGCCTGTTCACTCTGATGGTAGTTTCTTTTGCTGTGCAGAAGCTCTTTAGTTTAATTAGATCCCAGTTGTCAATTTTGGCTTTTGCTGCCGTTGCTTTTGGTGTTTTAGACATGAAGTCCTTGCCCATGCCTATGTCCTGAATGGTACTACCTAGATTTTCTTCTAGGGTTTTTATGGTATTAGGTCTAACATTTAAGTCTCTAATCCATCTTGAATTAATCTTCGTATAAGGAGTAAGGAAAGGATCCAGTTTCAGCTTTCTACTTATGGCTAGCCAATTTTCCCAGCACCATTTATTGAGTAGGGAATCCTTTCCCCACTTCTTGTTTCTCTCAGGTTTGTGAAAGATCAGATGGCTGTAGATGTGTGGTATTATTTCTGAGGACTCTGTTCTGTTCCATTGGTCTATATCTCTGTTTTGGTACCAGTACCATGCTGTTTTGGTTACTGTAGCCCTCAATTCCTCAAGGATCTAGAACTAAATGTACCATATGACCCAGCCATCCCACTACTGGGTATATACCCAAAGGATTATAAATTATTCTACTACAAAGACACATGCACACGTATGTTTATTGCGGCACTATTCACAATAGCAAAGACTTGGAATCAACCCAAATGTCCATCTGTGACAGACTGGATTAAGAAAATGTGGCACATATACACCATGGAATACTATGCAGCCATAAAAAAGGATGAGTTTGCATCCTTTGTAGGGACATGGATACAGCTGGAAACCATCATTCTTAGCAAACTATCACAAGAACAGAAAACCAAACACCGCATGTTCTCACTCATAGGTGGGAACTGAACAATGAGATCACTTGGACTCGGGAAGGGGAACATCATACACTGGGGCCTATCATGGGGAGGGGGGAGGAGGGAGGGATTGCATTGGGGAGTTATACATGATATAAATGATGAATTGATGGGTGCTGACGAGTTGATGGGTGCAGCACACCAACATGGCATAAGTATACATATGTAACAAACCTGCATGTTATGCACATGTACCCTAGAACTTAAAGTATAATAAAAAAATTAAAAAAAAAAAAAAAGAAATTATATGGGTTGGGAAGGCGAGGTGATATGGTTTGGCTGTGACCCCACCCAAATCTCATCTTGAATTGTAGCTCTCAGAATTCCCACATGTCATGGGAAGGACCTGGTGGGAGGTAATTAAATCATAGGGGCAGGTCTTTCTCATGCTTTTTCTCATGATAGTGAATACGTCTTACGAAATCTGATGGTTTTATAAAGGGGAGTTCCCCTACACAAGGTCTATCTTGGCTACCAGCATGTAAGATGTTCCTAACTCCTCCACCATGACTGTGAGGCCTCCCCAGCCATGTGGAACTGTGAGTCAATTAAACCTCTTTCCTTTACAAATTACCCAGCCTCAGATATGTGTTTATTAGCAGCATGAGAACAGATTAATACAGGAGGACTATATTCTTTGTCTCTAGCTGATGCCAGAAAAAAATATATAAACACTCTCTGAACATGCACATAATTGTAAATGTTTGCCATCATTACTTTTAAGGTGTTAAATCCAACTAACGAGCAAACATTAAAATTACCATGACATACCAGTCATCTCATAGTCACTTAATGAGGTTGGTTTTTGTCAATTATTAATTTACAAGTCAAATAAATTATTTATTTCATGGAATCCTTGCCCCTACAGACCCAGAGGAATTCTTAAAAGGAATCTACACCAATGTCTTGTTTTGTAAATGAGGTATGTGGGAATCAAAGAGATGAAGCAACTTGTCAAAAGTCACTCACACAAGACTTAAGTTCAGGTCTGCAGACTTCTATTCTAGTGTTTTCTCCTACATCATTCAATAGAATTATTTCTCTTCTTGATATTTTGTTTTATATAGCAGTCAAAAATTTCCATTTCTTTCTGAAATGCTGTCATCGTTATTTCCCTGAGGGACAGCATTATATTTTAAGGCTCATTTAGTTTATAGTGTTTAGGCAAACCAGACGCATTTTCCCCAGATGGAATTTTCATGATGAGTCAGGGCTCCCCCAAGAGGCACCTCCTAAATGTCCCATGAAATGACTCTGGGTCCTAAATCCTTGGGCCCTGATGATGAAGAACCCAATCCCTTGCGGGCATAGGGGTTCTAAAGTCTTCATGGAGACTCCTCACTTCCAGAGCCTACACAGAAGACTAGAATCACAAGGGTTAGCCCCAAACCTAAAGACTGCCATGCTTAGGCTATTGGAATCAATACTGCTTTATGAGCACATAAAAAGTCACCTGCTAATATGACTAGAGAAGTCCTTGGAGCCCTTCTGTTCACAAGTATATTCTTGAGTAACCTTGGTTTCCTGAAGTTCCTACATTTAGCACTACTCCTTAAAGGCCCTTAAAACAGCACTTGGGTTTAACGGGTTTAGCATTAAACATGCACTTGTCAAATACAAATAAAGGTACCTCACTGCTAGGTTCAGGAAAGACTCAGCTAATAAATACCTATACTTCATCATTGACTATCATATAGCAGAGACAGAAGCACTAAAGTCTTGAAGCAGTCATGAATAATAAGCTCACAGAAGTGGGAGCTGCAGAACCTAAATTATAGTTTTCAAACACCAAGGCAACTACTGAGTAGACACCTACCTTTTTCAAGTATCTTCCAGTGCTCACATGTACTGACACTAGTAAGACTCAATAGGAAAGGGATAGGAAGAAAGAATGATGCTTTAGATTCTGCTAAATTACCAGAGGTGACATTGCCAGAAAGTCCTGGTGGTTGAGGAGAACTGCCCATAACAAAGGAGAATGCTTACAGTGGGTTTCTACTGTGTTAGGCATCCAAAAAGGAGGATAAGAACGGAGGAAAAACTGTACAGAGATGCTTAGGTACTGGTTTTTACTTATTACGTTAAATCAACTCAACAAAGGGGCTCCAGACCCAGACTCATGCAGGCACTGGGATGCGTGAACCACTAGAGGAGAGATCATGCAGATGCTGAGGATGCATGAACCACTACAGAGAACAGAATATAGGCACTGGGGATGCACAAATCTCTAGGTATGAGACTGTGCAGTCACAGGGGAGGCATGATTCCCTAGAGATGAGACCATCCAGGCACTGGGGAGGCAGGATTCGCTACATATGAGGCCGTGAAGGCACTGGGGAGGCAGGAATCCCTAGAGATTAGTCAATCCAGGCACTGGAGAGGCATGATTCACGAAGGGTGAGATCAAGTAGTTACTGGGAAGTCATGATTCCCTACGGATGAGACCATGGAGACATTGGAGATTTCTCTCTCGTGTTGATTGCCTCTCTCTTCAATTTATTTTGCTAATTTGCTCTTCTAGAATCTTAAAATAAGATTATTGATTTTAAACATTTTTGTGCTTAATCATTTAAATATTTTTTCTCTATACACTACGTTGGTTCATTACACAATTTTAATATGCTGAGTTTTAATTGTCTCAGTTGAAAATATGTTAATATTTCTCTTGTGATTTCTTCTTTTGCTCACCCATTACACAGAAGTGTGTTGCTTTGTTGTAATGTATTTGGGGATTTTCAGATATCTTTCTGTTCTTGAGTTATGTTTTAAAATGTCGTGATCAGAGGAAAAATTCAGTATGATTTAATTTTTTTTAAATGTACTGAGCTGTGTTTTACACAACTTGGTGTTAAACCTGGCACCTGACTTATCCTAGTGAACTTCAAAGGAATATGTAGTGTTCTATCAATTAGATCATGGTGATAGGCAGTGTGGTCCAGATGCTCTGTCTTTACTGAAGGTGTTTCCTGTTTTACTAATCACAGGAAATGGAGTGTGAAAAATCTCCCACTATGTTTTTGAGTTTACCTCATTTTAGACTTGTAAATTTTTCATGTGCCTTTACACAGCGCATACACATTTAGCATTTTTATCCTTTTTCCTTTTTATTAATTGACCTTTTTATAATTGTGAAATGTCTCTATCTCTCAAAATTTTCCTTGTCTTGAATTCTAATTTGCCTTCTAGAAATAGAATCAGTCCAACAGTTTCATGATTAGTGTTTGCATGGCATAATTTTCATCCCTTCACTTCTGATACATCTGTATCTTTTATTTAAGGTATGTATTTTTAAACAGCATATAGTTGATTCTTTCTTTCTTTTCCAATCTGATAATCATTACTCTTTAAATAGTATATTCAGTCCATTTGCATTTGACATAATTTAAATCTGTTTTATCTTATGTCTACCATTTTCCTTTTATTTGTCTCATATTTATGCATTCTTCATTTATTTTTCTGCCTTCCTTTGAATCATTTGAGTAGTTTTTAACATTCCATTTTATGTCTTCTATTGGATTTCTAGCTGTATTTCTTTGCTTTAAATTTTGAGAGATTGTCCTAAGTATTACAATACACTATTTAACCTATTACAGTTGACCTTTAATCACTATTATTTATGCCATGTAAAACAGAAATAGTATTAATTAAACACTTACAACAGTGTAGTATTTTGCCCCTCATGTTTTTTTCATTGTTGTCATACACCCTATATGTACATCTGTTATAAACTCCATATAAAACACTGTTAGAAAACAGTGTTTTAGTGTTTGCTTTAAACAACCTTTTAAATATGTCATTTAAAGACATTAAGAAATAAGTAAAATAACCATTTTCTACTTACTCACCAATTTGCTATTTCCAATACTCTTCAATTCTTTTTTCCATTTGATTTAATTTCCCTTTGGTAACTTGAACCTCTTCTATGAATTTTTTTAAGTGCTGGTCTCCCAGAGACAAATGATCTCAGCTTTTGTTTATCTGAATATGTCTTTATTTTGTCTCCAGTTTTGGAAATTACTTTTTCTAGATACAGAATTCTATGTTAATAGCTATTTTCCTCATACAGCATTTTAAAGGCATCATTCCATTTTTTTGGACTGCATTTATTCTGATGAAAATTTAGCCATTATTTTTATTGTTATTCCCCTATGTCAATGTGTTCTTTTTACTTCACTACTTTTTAAATGTTCTCTGTCTTTGCTTTTTAATCAATCTAAAATAATATAGTTTGCTTTGTGTTTATCTTACTTCTTAGATCTCAGGGTTAATATTTTTTTCGGTAAATCTAACATTTTTCAGGCATTATCTTTTCAAATATCTTTTTTCTACCCCAATTCTTCTCTCCTCTTTTTCTGGCACTCCAATCACATGTATGTTAGACCACATGACATTGAACATATTTTTTTTTAGTTGTTTTTCTTTCTCTGTTTTAATTTTTATTACCCTATCTCAAAACCCATTAATCTTTCTGCTGTCCTATCTAAACTGCTCTTAAGCTTATAGGTAAATTTTTCAGTTCAAGTATTGTGCTTTGTAGATGCAGAATTTAAATTGTTTAAATGTTAACTTGTCTGCAGAGTCCCCATCTGTCATACTTTTTGTTTTATTTTTTCTTAAATCCTTGAACAAATTTATATCAGTAGCTATTTTACAGTCCTTATCTGGATAGTCCAGCGTATCTTGGAATAGTCATTTTGATGGCTTCCTGAAAATTATAGATATTATGCTGCAGATTCTAATTTGTGATAACTTCATTGGAAGGATGTTGAACTTTGTTTTATGTATTTACTAGCTGATAAGCTTGAATCTATTAATTCTTACTTTCAAGCTTTCTTATATGCTCTGGCCTTGCCTGAGTCTCAGCTGGATGCCTAGCGTGTTTACTATGGCTGGTCACACTTCCAGTGTTTCCCAGAGTTGTGCAGCCCCAATCTCATCCAGCTTCTAGTGGCTATTCTCTGCAGAACTTGAGGGAATCTGAGCATGCACAACTTAGTATTTGGCAACAGACTCCAGAGAATTTCTGTACAGATTTCTGGAGCTCCTCTTCTGTCTCTATACCTTCTTGTTTTATAATCTGTCCGTCACATTCCACCTGCTTCAGTGGCCCTGAACTTTATTCTGTGTTTTCTCCACCCAGCATTATCACTGAACTCTGATCTCCATTTCCCTGTGGTATAGTTTGGAAAGGATCTGCAGCAAGAAAGCCAAAAGGAATTTAAAGCTTAACTCATGAAGTTATTTTCTCCCAAGGGCCACAGTCCTATGCTCTGTTTAGTCCAATGCCCAAACACAGTTGCTCCATGAAGGTTATCCTGCAGTTGTTCCTACTGGGAAGAGAAGTCTTATACCCATTATTACTGTATAATGGCTCAAACCAGAATTACAAGCATTGCTTTTAGTATGATGAAAATAAGCCTTTTATCAGTACACATTAAATAAATTGAGAGATACCATGGTAGCACCATGCTATAACTGAAAACAAGCCTCTTTTGCATTTTAGAAGTTTGGGATTTAGTTTCCAGCTTCCTGACTTCAATTAATCACTTAACCCGTCTGAGCCTCAATGTTCTCAATTCTAAATTAAGAAGAGAGTATTAGATTATGTGTAAAATGTTTCCTAGTTGTAATTTTTTTTCTTCTGTGGAACAAAAATGAACATACGATTTTCAAGTTTTTTGATTTTTCATTTTGGTGGGTACATAGTAGGTGTATATATTTGTGCATTACATGAGACATTTTGATACAGGCAAGCAATGTGAAGTAAGCACATCATGGAGAATGGGGTAGCCATCCCTTCAAGCATTTATCGTTTGTGTTACAAACCATTCAATTATATTTTTAAGTTATTTAAAACCTGTATAATGAAATTATTATTGACTATACTCACTGTGCTGTGTGATCAAATAGCATGTTTTATTCATTCTTTCTATTTTTTGTACCTATTAAGTATCTCCCCATCCCCTTCCAATGCCCCACTACCCTTCCCAGCCTCTGGTAACCACTCTTCTACGCTCCATCTCCATACCTTCAAGTGTTTTTATTTTTAGATCCAAAAGACAAGTGAGAACATGTGATGTTTCTCTTTCTGTGCCTGGCTTATTTGGCTTAACATAATGACATCTGGTTCTATCCATGTGGTTGCAAATGACAGGACTTCATTCTTTTTACAACTGAATAATACTCCATTGGTTTTTACATACCATATATATATTTTTTATCTATTCATCTGTTGATGGACATTTAGGTTGCTTCCAGATCTTAGCTATTGTGAACAGTGCTGCAACAAACCTAGGCATGCAGATATCTCTTCAACAGACTGATTTTCTTTCTTTGAGGTTAATATGGTTTGTCTGTGTCCCACCCAAATCTCAACTTGAATTGTTTCTCCCAGAATTCCCACATGTTATGACAGGAACCCAGGGGGAGGTAATTGAATCATAGGTTAGGCTGGTCTTTCCCATGGTATTCTCATGATAGTGAATAAGTCTCTTGAGATCTGATGGGTTTATCAGGGGTTTCTGCTTTTGCTTCTCCTTATTTTCTCTTGCTGCTGCCACGTAAGAGGTGCCTTTCTCCTCCCACCATGATTCTGAGGCCTCCCCAGTCATGTGGAACTGTCAGTTCAATTAAACCTCATTTTTTTCCTAGTCTCAGGTGTGTCTTTACCAGCAGTATGAAAACAAACTAATACAGTAAATTGGTACCAGTAGAGTGGAGTGTTGCTCAAAAGATAGCCAGAAGAGTGGAAGCAACTTTGGAACTCAGTAATAGGCAGAGAATGGAACAATTTGGAGGACTCAGAAGAAGACAGGAAAATGTGGGTAAGTTTGACACTTTCCAGTAACTTGTTGAATGGCTTTGCCCAAAATGCTCAGAGCAATATGGACAATAAAATCCAGGCGGAGGCTGTCTCAGATAGACATGAGGTACTTGTTGGGAACTGGAGCAAAGGTGACACTTATTATGTTTTAGTAAAGAGGCTGGCACTTTTTGCCCCTGCCCTAAAGATTTTGTGGAAGATGGAACTTGAGAGGGATGATTTAGGGTATTTGACAGAATAAATTTGTAAGCAGTAAAGCATCCAAGAGGTGACTTGGGTGTTGTTAAAGGCATTCAGTTTTATAAGAGAAGCAGAGCATAAAAGTCTGGAAAATTTGCAGCCTGACCATGTGATAGAAAAGAAAAACGCATTTTCTTGGGAGAAATTCAAGCTGGTTGCAGAAATTTGCATAAGTAAAAAGAAGCCTAATGTTAATCCCCAAGACCATGGGGAAAATGTCTCCAGGCCATGTCAGAGACCTTCACAGCAGCCCCTCCCATCACAAGCCTGAAGGCCCAGGAGGAAAAAGTGGTTTCCTGGGCTGAGCCCAGGGTCCCCATGCTTGTGTGTTGCCTAGGGACTTGATGCCCTAGGTCCCAGCCTCTCCAGCCATGGCTGAAAGGGGTCAACATACAGCTCAGGCTGTGGCTTCAGAGGGTGGAAACTCCAAGCCTTGGCAGCTTCCACATGATGTTGAGCCTGCGGGTGCACAGAATTCAAGAATTGAGGTTTGGGAGCCTCCACCTAGATTTCAAAAGATGTATGGAAACACCTGGATGCCCAGGCCAAAGTTTGCTGCAGGAACGGGACCCTCATGGAGAGCCTCTGCTAGGGCTGTGCAGAAGGGAAATGTGGGTTGGAACTCCCACACAGAGTCCCTACTAGGACACTGCCTAGTGGAGCTGTGAGAAGAAGGCCACCGTCCTCCAGACCCCAGAATGGTAGATCCACCGACAGCTTGCACCATGCTCCCGGAAAAGCCACAGTCACTCAATGACAGCCCTTAAAAGCAGCCAGGAGAGAGGCTGTACCCTCCAAAGTCACAGTTGTGGAGCTGCCCAAGATCATGGAAACCCACCCCTTGCATCAGCGTGACCTAGATGTGAGACCAGGAGTCAAAGGAGATCATTTTGGAGCTTTAAAATTTTACTGCCTCACTGGAGTTTGGACTTGCATGGGCCCTATAGCCCCTTTGTTTTGGCCAATTTTTCCCATTTGGAGTGATTGTATTTACCCAATACCTATACCTCCAGTTTAGGAAGTCACTAGCTTGCTTTCGATTTTATAAGCTCATAGGTGGAAGAAATTTGCATTATCTCAGATGAGACTTTGGACTGTGGACTTTTGGGTTAATGCTGAAATGAGTTAAGACTTTGGGGGACTGTTGGGAAGGCATGATTGGTTTTCAAATGTAAGGACATGAGATTTGGAGGGGCCAGGGATGGAATGATATGATTTGGCTGTGTCCCCACCCAAATCTCAATTTGAATTGTATCTCCCAGAATTCCCATATGTTGTGGGGGAACCCAGGGGGAGGTAATTGAATCATGGAGCCTGGGCTTTCCAGTGCTATTCTCACCATAGTGAATAAGTCTCATGAGATCTGATGGGTTTATCAGGGATTTCTGCTTTTGCGTCTTCTCATTTTCTCTTGCCTCCACCTTGTAAGAAGTGCCTTTCATCTCCTGCCATGATTCTGAGGCCTCCCCAGCCATGTGGAGCTATAAGTCCAATTAAACCTTTGTTTTCTTCCCAGTCTCGGGTGTGTCTTTATCAACAGCATGAAAATGGACTAATACAGGGGTATATACCCAGCAGTGGAATTACTGGATAATATGGTAGCTCTATTTTTAGTTTTTGAGGAACCTCCAAATTGTTCTCCATAGTACTTGTACTAATTTACATTCCCACTTGCAGTGAATGAGGGTTCCCCTTCTTCACATCCTCACCAGCATTTATTATTTCCTGTCTTTTGTATACAAGCTATTTTAACTGGAGTGACATGATGTTCCACTGTTGTTTTGATTTGTATTTCTCTGATGATCAATGATGTTGAACATGTGTTTATATGCCTGTTTGCCATGTGTATGTCTTCTTTTAAGAAAGATGTAGTCAAATCTTTTGTGCATCTTTTGATAAGATTATTAGTTTTTTTTAATATGGAGTTGTTTGAATTCCTTATATATTCAGGTTATGAATCCCTCGTTGAAGTAGTTTGCAAATACTTTCTCCCATTCTGTGGATTGTCTCTTTACATTGTTGATTGTTTCCTTTGCTCTGTAGAAGCTTTTTAACTTAATGTGATCCCATTTGTCCATTTTTGCTTTGGTTGTCTGTGCTTGTGGGGCATTACTCAAGATATTTTTGCCTAGACCAATGTGTTGGAGATTTTCCCCAACATTTTCTTTTAGTAATTTCATGGGTTGAGATCTTAGATTTAAGTCTTCAATCAATTTGATTTGATTGTTGTATATTGTGAGAGATAGGGGTTTACTTTCATTCTTCTGCATGTGGATATCCAGTTTTCCCAGCACCATTTATTGAAGAGACTGTCTTTCCCCCAGCGTATGTTCTTGACACATGTTTTTAAAATGAGTTCATTGTAAGTATGTGGATTTGTTTTTGGGTTCTATATTCTGTTCCATTGGTCTATATGTCTGACTTTATGCCAGTACCATGATGTTTTGGTTACTAAAGCTCTCTGGTATAATTTGAAATCAGGTAATGTGATTCCTCCAGCTTTGTTCTGTTTGTTTAGGATGGCTTTGGCTATCCCGGGTCTTTTGTGGTTCCATATAAATTTTATGATTGTTTTTTCTATTTCTGTGAAGAATGTCATCGGTATTTTGATAGGGATTATATTGAATCTGTAGATCACTTTGGGTAGTGTGGACATCTTAACAATATTGACTTTTCTAATCGATGAACACAACATTTTTTCCGTTTTTTTGGTGTCGTCTTCAATTTTTTTCATTGATGTATTACAGTTTTTGTTATTGAGATTTTTCACTTCTTTGGTTAATTCCTAGATATTTAATTTTTGTGGCTATTGTAAATAGGATTGCTTTTTAATTTCTTTTTTAGATTGTTCACTGTTGTCATATAAAAAGTTACTAATTTTTGAATGTTGATTTTATATGCTGCATCTTTACTGAATTTGTTTATCATTTCTAATAGTTTTTTGGTGAAGTCTTTAGGTTTTGCCAAATATAGTATCATATCATCTGCAAACAAGGATAACCTTACTTCTTCCATTCCAGTTTGGATGCCCTTTATTTCTCTCTCTTATCTGATTACTCTATCTAGGATTTCCAGTCCTGCGCTGAATAACAGTAATAACACTGAGCGACTTTGTGGTGTTTCAGACTTTAGAGGAAAGGCTTTCCGTGTTTTCTCCTTCAGTATGATAGTAGTTCTGGGTCTGTCATATATGGCTTGTATTATGTTAAGATGTGTTTCTTCTATCCCCAGATTTTTGAGGGTTTCTATAATGAAGAATGTTAAATTTTATCAGTTGCTTTTTCAGCATCAATTGAAAGGATCACAGGTTTTTTTGTCCTTCATTCTACTGATATGATGTATCACATTGATTAATTTGCATATGTTGAACCATTCTTGCATCCCAGGGATAAATGCCACTTGGTCATGTTGAATGATCTTTTTAATATATTATTGAATTCTGTTTGCTAGTATTTTGTTGAGGATTTTTGCATCAATATTCATCAAAGATATTGGCCTCTGGTTTTCTTGTATTGATGTGTCTGCGTGTTTCTCTGGTTTTAGTTTCAGAGTAATATTGGCCTTGTAGATTGAGTTTGGAAGTACCCCCTCCTTCTCTGTTTCTTGGAATAGTTTGAATAGGATTGGTATTACTTCTTCTTTAAATGTTGGGTAAAATTCAGCAGCAAAGCCATTCAGGTTCCAGGCATTTATCATTACAGCTTCAAGTTCATTATTTGTTATTGGTTTGTCCAGGTTTTGGATTTTTTCCTGGTTCAATCTTGCTGGTTTATATGTGTCTAGGAATTTGTCCATTTCTTCTAGATTTCCCAATTTATTGGCATATAGTTGCTCAAAGTAACCACTAATGATCCTTTGAATTTCTATGGTATCAGTTGTAATATCTCCTTTTTCATTTCTGTTTTTATTAATTTGCTTATTCTCTCTTTTTAAATTAGTTAGTATGGCTAAAGATTTGCCAATTTTGTTTACCTTGTTAAGAAACAATTTTTGTTTTATTGACGTTTTGTATTATTTCCTTCATTTCAAACACATTTATATCTGCTCCGATATTTGTTACTTCTTTTCTTCTACTGATTTTGGGTTTGGCTTGCTCTTGCTTTTCTAAGATGCTGGGAAGGCTTTTCAGATATTTAAAAAGACTTTTCAGATATTCGAAAAGGTATTGTAATCTAAGCTGAACATGTTTCAGGGAGCACCCCAAGCCCAGTAATGCTGTGGTTCTTGCAGACACAGGGAGGTACCACCTTGATAGTCTGGAAGAAGATCTGGGAGAATCATCTGGATTACTAGATACTCTTGATCCCTTCCCCCTTACTTTCTTCCAAACAAGCAGAGTCTCTCTCTGTCTTCTGGGCCACCTAAAGCTAGGGGTAGAGTGACACAAGCATCCCTGTGGCTACCACCACTAGAACTGCACTGTGTCAGGCATGAAGTCAGCACAGCACTGAGTCTTGCCGAAGAACTGCTGTAATCACTCCCTGGCTATTGCCTATGTTTGCTTAAGGTCTTAGGGGTCTTTGCAAGTGGCAAAAAACAGCCAGGCCTGTGTCCTTTTCTTCAGGGCAGTGAATTCCCCCAGGCCCAGGTGTATACATAAGTACCATCTGGGAGTCAAGGGCTAGAGTCAAAGATCTTAGAAATATACCTGTTGTTTTACTGTACTGTTGCTGAGCTAGCACTCAAGCCACAAGATGCAAACCTTTCCACTCTTCCTTCCCCTTTCCAAAAGCAAAGGAGCCTCACCCTTTGGACACTGACACCGCAGACCACAAGGAGTTCTGCCAGACTGCCGCCAATATTTCCTTAAGGCCCAAGGGCTCTCAAGTCAGCTTGTAGTGAATGCTGCCTGGCCTAGGACTCACCCTTCAGGGCGATGGGCTCTCCTCTGTCCCAGGGCAAATCCAGAAATGGCATGGAAGAGTCAAGTCCTCAAACTGGGGACCCTGAGAGTCCACTTAGTGCTCTACCTCCCTGTGGCTATGCTGGTACCTGAAGCAAGCAAGTCTCAGAGGCTCCTCCAAGGGCCTAGATGTAGTACCTGGGTATTGCTGCTGGTTGTTCACGGCCCTAGGGCTCTTCGGTTAGCAGACTATGAATGCTGCCAGGAATGGATTCTTCCCTTCAAGGCAGCAGGTTCTCTTCTGACTCACAGTGTGTCTAGAAATGTTGTCTGGGAGCTGGGGCCTAGAACAAGGTCTCACAACTCTGACTGGTGCCCTATCCTGCTGTGGCTGGGCAGGTATCCAAGATGCAAGACAAAGTCTTCTCCACTCTTTCCTCTCCTCTTCTCAGGCAGAAGGAAGGGGTCTCTTTTGGGGCTGTGAGTTGTGCATCCTTGAGTTATGAGAAGGGTAATGCCAGCAATCCCTTTGCTGCCTCACCTGGTGTCTCAATAGGTCATGTGTCCCCCACTCCCACAAGTCCACCATTTCTGGGCCCAGGTCAGCACTAGGACTTGCCTAAGAGTTGCAACCCTTACGGCCTAGATTGACTTTCAAGTGTACTTAGAAACCCAGAGTACTTTGGCCCTTGGTGGTGAGATTTGCAGGAACTCAGATTCGGACCACTGGGATGGGCAATACCCCCTCTGGCTAAAGCTGGTTTAATTGCTCCCTCTATGGGCTGGCATCAGCTGAGTTTGGTTTGGTTTTCTTTTCTGCTCTAACAAGACCGCACTGAGTTCAGTGCCTCACAAATGCTGTGTTCTTCCTCTCCCAGTGCCCAGAGATGCTCTCCGCACCATGCCGTCACTGTTGGGGGTTGGGGAAGGGGTGGCATTGATGATTCGGGACTGTTTACTCTGTATTTTCAGTGCCTCTTTCAGTGATACAGAATTAAAACAGGGTACTATGAGTGTTCACTTGATGTTTTGTTCTTATGAAGGTACTTTTTTTCCGTTAGATAGTTGTCAAATTGGTGTCCTTGCAGGTATCAGTGCATCCTTTTATTCTGCCACCTTGCTCTACCTCCTCTGAAATTTTCAGTTGTAAGAAAGTGCAAAACAGTATCCCTTTTTTATGAATTCTGATAATACTTCATAAATGCTGTGATAGGAGAGGTAAAAAACAAACTGAGCACTTGATGTATCACATGTTGTGTTTTATAAGCTGTTTCTTTCTTTTTTTTTTTTATACTTTAAGTTCTAGGGTACATTTGCATAACGTGCAGGTTTGTTACATATGTATACTTGTGCCATGTTGGTGTGCTGCACCCATCAACTCGTCAGCACCCATCAATTCATCATTTATATCAGGTATAACTCCCAATGCAATCCCTCCCCCCTCCCCCCTCCCCCCTCCCCATGATAGGCCCCGATGTGTGATGTTCCCCTTCCTGAGTCCAAGTGATGTCATTGTTCAGGTCCCACCTATGAGTGAGAACATGCAGTGTTTGGTTTTCTGTTCTTGTGATAGTTTGCTAAGAATGATGGTTTCCAGCTGCATCCATGTCTCTACAAAGGACGCAAGCTCATCCTTTTTTATGGCTGCATATTATTCCATGGTGTATATGTGCCACATTTTCTTAATACAGTCTGTCACTGATGGACATTTGGGTTGATTCCAAGTCTTTGCTATTGTGAATAGTGCAGCAATAAACATACGTGTGCATGTGTCTTTATAGCAGCATGATTTATAATCCTTTGGGTATATACCCAGTAGTGCGATGGCTGGGTCATATGGTACATCTAGTTCTAGATCCTTGAGGAATCGCCATACTGTTTTCCATAATGGTTGAACTAGTTTACAATCCCACCAACAGTGTAAAAGTGTTCCTATTTCTCCACATCCTCTCCAGCACCTGTTGTTTCCTGACTTTTTAATGATTGCCATTCTAACTGGTGTGAGATGGTATCTCATTGTGGTTTTGATTTGCATTTCTTTGATGGCCAGTGATGATGAGCATTTTTTCATGTGTCTGTTGGCTGTATGAAAGTCTTCTTTTGAGAAATGTCTGTTCATATCCTTTGCCCACTTTTTGATGGGGTTGTTTGTTTTTTTCTTGTAAATTTGTTTGAGTTCTTTGTAGATTCTGGATATTAGCCCGTTGTCAGATGAGTAGATTGCAAAAATGTTCTCCCATTCTGTAGGTTGCCTGTTCACTCTGATGGTAGTTTCTTTTGCTGTGCAGAAGCTCTTTAGTTTAATTAGATCCCATTTGTCAATTTTGGCTTTTGCTGCCGTTGCTTTTGGTGTTTTAGACATGAAGTCCTTGCCCATGCCTATGTCCTGAATGGTACTACCTAGGTTTTCTTCTAGGATTTTTATGGTATTAGGTCTAACATTTAAGTCTCTAATCCATCTTGAATTAATTTTCGTATAGGGAGTAAGGAAAGGATCCAGTTTCAGCTTTCTACTTATGGCTAGCCAATTTTCCCAGCACCATTTATTAAATAGGGAATCCTTTCCCCATTTCTTGTTTCTCTCAGGTTTGTC
Organism: Rhinopithecus roxellana; assembly: GCF_007565055.1. NCBI lineage: Eukaryota > Metazoa > Chordata > Mammalia > Primates > Cercopithecidae > Rhinopithecus > Rhinopithecus roxellana. Next base: position 105,991,666 of record NC_044565.1, read on the forward strand.
AAAGATCAGATGGCTGTAGATGTGTGGTATTATTTCTGAGGACTCTGTTCTGTTCCATTGGTCTGTATCTCTGTTTTGGTACCAGTACCATGCTGTTTTGGTTACTGTAGCTTTGTAGTATAGTTTGAAGTCAGGTAGCGTGATCCCTCCAGCTTTGTTCTTTTGACTTAGGATTGTCTTGGCAACGCGGGCTCTTTTTTGTTTCCATATGAACTTTAAAGCCATTTTTTCCAATTCTGTGAAGAAACTCATTGGTAGCTTGATGGGGATGGCATTGAATCTATAAATTACCTTGGGCAGTATGGCCATTTTCACAATATTGATTCTTCCTATCCATGAGCATGGTATGTTCTTCCATTTGTTAGTGTCCTCTTTGATTTCACTGAGCAGTGGTTTGTAGTTCTCCTTGAAGAGGTCCTTTACATCCCTTGTAAGTTGGATTCCTAGGTATTTTATTCTCTTCGAAGCAATTGTGAATGGAAGTTCATTCATGATTGGGCTCTCTGTTTGTCTGTTACTGGTGTATAAGAATGCTTGTGATTTTTGCACATTAATTTTGTATCCTGAGACTTTGCTGAAGTTGCTTATCAGCTTAAGGAGATTTGGGGCTGAGACAATGGGGTTTTCTAAATATACAATCATGTCATCTGCAAACAGGGACACTTTGACTTCTTCTTTTCCTAACTGGATACCCTTGATTTCTTTCTCTTGCCTGATTGCCCTAGCCAGAACTTCCAACACTATGTTGAATAGGAGAGAGGGCATCCCTGTCTTGTGGCAGTTTTCAAAGGGAATTTTTCCAGTTTTTGCCCATTCAGTATGATATTGGGTGTGGGTTTGTCATAAATAGCTCTTATTATTTTGAGATACGTTCCATCAATACCGAATTTATTGAGCGTTTTTAGCATGAAGGGCTGTTGAATTTTGTCAAAAGCCTTTTCTGCATCTATTGAGATAATCATGTGGTTTTTGTCTTTGGTTCTGTTTATATGCTGGATTACGTTTATTGATTTGTGAATGTTGAACCAGCCTTGCATCCCAGGGATGAAGCCCACTTGATCATGGTGGATAAGCTTTTGGATGTGCTGCTGAATCTGGTTTGCCAGTATTTTATTGAGGATTTTTGCATCGATGTTCATCAGGGATATTGGTCTAAAATTCTCTTTTTTTGTTGTGTCTCTGCCAGGCTTTGGTATCAGGATGATGTTGGCCTCATAAAATGAGTTAGGGAGAATTCCCTCTTTTTCAATTGATTGGAATCGTTTCAGAAGGAATGGTACCAGCTCCTCCTTGTACCTCTGGTAGAATTCAGCTGTGAATCCATCTGGTCCTGGACTTTTTTTGGTTGGTAGGCTATTAATTATTGCCTCAATTTCAGAGCCTGCTATTGGTCTATTCAGGGATTCAACTTCTTCCTGGTTTAGTCTTGGAAGAGTGTAAGTGTCCAGGAAATTATCCATTTCTTCTAGATTTTCTAGTTTATTTGCATAGAGGTGTTTATAGTATTCTCTGATGGTAGTTTGTATTTCTGTGGGGTCGGTGGTGATATCCCCTTTATCATTTTTTATTGCGTCTATTTCATTCTTCTCTCTTTTCTTCTTTATTAGTCTTGCTAGTGGTCTGTCAATTTTGTTGATTTTTTCAAAAAACCAACTCCTGGATTCATTGATTTTTTGGAGGGTTTTTTGTGTCTCTATCTCCTTCAATTCTGCTCTGATCTTAGTTATTTCTTGCCTTCTACTAGCTTTTGAATGTGTTTGCTCCTGCTTCTCCAGTTCTTTTAATTGTGATGTTAGAGTGTCAGTTTTAGATCTTTCCAGCTTTCTCTTGTGGGCATTTAGTGCTATAAATTTCCCTGTACACACTGCTTTAAATGTGTCCCAGAGATTCTGGTATGTTGTATCTTTGTTCTCACTGGTTTCAAAGAACATCTTTATTTCTGCCTTCATTTCGTTATGTACCCAGTAGTCATTCAGGAGCAGGTTGTTCAGTTTCCATGTAGTTGAGCGGTTTTGATTGAGTTTCTTAGTCCTGAGTTCTAGTTTGTTTGCACTGTGGTCTGAGAGACAGTATGTTATAATTTCTGTTCTTTTACATTTGCTGAGGAGTGCTTTACTTCCAACTATGTGGTCAATTTTGGAATAAGTGCGATGTGGTGCTGAGAAGAATGTATATTCTGTTGATTTGGGGTGGAGAGTTCTATAGATGTCTATTAGGTCCGCTTGGTGCAGAGATGAGTTCAATTCCTGGATATCCTTGTTAACTTTCTGTCTCGTTGATCTGTCTAATGTTGACAGTGGAGTGTTGAAGTCTCCCATTATTATTGTATGGGAGTCTAAGTCTCTTTGTAAGTCTCTAAGGACTTGCTTTATGAATTTGGGTGCTCCTGTATTGGGTGCATATATATTTAGGAGAGTTAGCTCTTCCTGTTGAATTGATCCCTTTACCATTATGTAATGGCCTTCTTTGTCTCTTTTGATCTTTGATGGTTTAAAGTCTATTTTATCAGAGACTAGGATTGCAACCCCTGCATTTTTTTGTTCTCCATTTGCTTGGTAGATCTTCCTCCATCCCTTTATTTTGAGCCTATGTATGTCTCTGCATGTGAGATGGGTCTCCTGAATACAGCAGACTGATGGGTCTTGACTCTTTATCCAGTTTGCCAGTCTGTGTCTCTTCATTGGAGCATTTAGTCCATTAACATTTAAGGTTAATATTGTTATGTGTGAACCTGATCCTGCCATTATGATATTAACTGGTTATTTTGCTCGTTAGTTGATGCAGTTTCTTCCTAGCCTCGATGGTCTTTACATTTTGGCATGTTTTTGCAATGGCTGGTACCGGTTGTTCCTTTCCATGTTTAGGGCTTCCTTCAGGGTCTCTTGTAAGGCAGGCCTGGTGGTGACAAAATCTCTAAGCATTTGCTTATCTGTAAAGGATTTTATTTCTCCTTCACTTATGAAACTTAGTTTGGCTGGATATGAAATTCTGGGTTTAAAATTCTTTTCTTTAAGAATGTTGAATATTGGCCCCCACTCTCCTCTGGCTTGTAGAGTTTCTGCCGAGAGATCTGCTGTTAGTCTGATGGGCTTCCCTTTGTGGGTAACCCGACCTTTCTCTCTGGCTGCCCTTAAGATTTTTTCCTTCATTTCAACTTTGGTGAATCTGGCAATTATGTGTCTTGGAGTTGCTCTTCTCGAGGAGTATCTTTGTGGCGTTCTCTGTATTTCCTGAATTTGAATGTTGGCCTGCCCTACTAGGTTGGGGAAATTCTCCTGGATGATATCCTGAAGAGTGTTTTCCAACTTGGTTCCATTTTCCCCCTCACTTTCAGGCACCCCAATCAGACGTAGATTTGGTCTTTTTACATAATCCCATACTTCTTGCAGGCTTTGTTCATTTCTTTTTCTTCTTTTTTCTTTTGGTTTCTCTTCTTGCTTCATTTCATTCATTTGATCCTCAATCGCTGATACTCTTTCTTCCAGTTGATCGAGTCGGTTACTGAAGCTTGTGCATTTGTCACGTATTTCTCGTGTCATGGTTTTCATCCCTGTCATTTCGTTTATGACCTTCTCTGCATTAATTAGTCTAGCTATCAATTCTTCCACTCTTTTTTCAAGATTTTTAGTTTCTTTGCACTGGGTATGTAATTCCTCCTTTAGCTCTGAGAAGTTTGATGGACTGAAGCCTTCTTCTCTCATCTTGTCAAAGTCATTCTCTGACCAGCTTTGATCCGTTGCTGGCGATGAGCTGCGTTCCTTTGCAGGGGGAGATGCACTCTTATTTTTTGAATTTCCAGCTTTTCTGCCCTGCTTCTTCCCCACCTTTGTGGTTTTATCTGCCTCTGGTCTTTGATGATGGTGACGTACTGATGGGGTTTTGGTATAGGTGTTCTTCCTGTTTGATAGTTTTCCTTCTAATAGTCAGGACCCTCAGCTGTAGGTCTGTTGGAGATTGCTTGAGGTCCACTCCAGACCCTGTTTGCCTGGGTATCAGCAGCAGAGGTTGCAGAAGATAGAATATTGCTGAACAGCAAGTGTACCTGTCTGATTCTTACTTTGGAAGCTTCCTCTCAGGGGTGTACTCCACCCTGTGAGGTGTGGGGTATCAGACTGCCCCTAGTGGGGGATGTTTCCCAGTTAGGCTACTCAGGGGTCAGGGACCCACTTGAGCAGGCAGTCTGTCCGTTCTCAGATCTCAACCTCCATGTTGGGAGATCCACTGCTCTCTTCAAAGCTGTCAGACAGAGTCGTTCGCGTCTGCACAGGTCTCTGCTGCTTCCCCTGTTGTTATTTAGCTGTGCCCTGTCCCCAGAGGTGGAGTCTACAGAGACAGGCACGTTTCCTTGAGCTGCTGTGAGCTCCACCCAGTTCAACCTTCCCAGCAGCTTTGTTTACCTACTTAAGCCTCAGCAATGGCGGGCGCCCCTCCCCCAGCCTCGCTGCTGCCGTTTTGGTTAGATCACAGACTGCTGTGCTAGCAATGAGGGAGGCTCCGTGGCCGTGGGACCCTCCCGGGCAGGTGTGGGTATAATCTCCTGGTGTGCCCATTTGCTTAAAGCGCAGTATTGGGGTGGGAATTACCCGATTTTCCAGGTGTTGTGTGTCTCAGTTCCCCTGGCTAGGAAAAGGGATTCCCTTTCCCCTTGCACTTCCCAGGTGAGGCAATGCCTCGCCCTGCTTCAGCTCTCACTGGTCGGGCTGCAGCAGCTGACCAGCACCGATTGTCCAGCACTCCCCAGTGAGATGACCCCAGTACCTCAGTTGAAAATGCAGAAATCACCAGTCTTCTGTGTCGCTCACGCCGGGAGTTGGAGACTGGAGCTGTTCCTATTCGGCCATCTTGCTCCGCCCCTTATAAGCTGTTTCTAATGCTTAGTACATTACAAGCATTTAAAATTTCCATAAGAATGAAGGTAATATATCAAATATCTCAATGAATAATGCCATCAAAAGTTATTCATCCCAAATGGAACAGATTTTGTGTTTTATATTAATTCTAAGAATTAGTTGAATAATAACTGCTAATTTACTCATTTATTTTTCTTCTTTTATTGAAGAGTATTCTGGTTTAATGACCAGACTTAAGTAAAATTGGAATAGCTAGTGTAATTTGAAGACTTAAGTATCTTACCCTCTTTCTTCATGTATTTGTTTATTCCACATGTACCCACTGAGAAACTACTAGGTGCTAAGCAGTGTCCTAGCTTCTGGAGACAAAATAATGAGCAAAATAGACTTGATTCCTGCTGTCATAGTTTATAGTTGAATGGAGGAGACAGTTATTAATAAAAGGATAATAGATTTGTATATGAAGTTTTAAGTGAGATGCTCTGTGGAAGAGAAGAATGTGGTTCTATATGAAGGTATAATTTTAGCTAGATGGGAAAAAAATAAAACACGAAAACAACACAACAGGAAGAAGAAGAAGCCAATAGAAAGTTTACCATGAGAAGAAGTTGGGCAAAACAAATGCCTAAAAGAAAATATGACAAAGCATAGTGAGTGAAAGGATCCAGGTGCAAGATAAAGCTAGGGTAGTTAAGGGTCAAGTTATTTGACTTTTGCAGGCCATAGTAAGATATGTCTTTTCTAAAAATCGTGGGACACAAGGAGCATTCTCCAGCTTAGACCATAAGTTAGGCCACAAAACAAGTCTCAGTACTTTAAAAAAATTGAAATCATCCAAAGCACATTTCTCAGCAACAATGGAATGAAAATTGAAATCAACAACAGAAGGAAAATAGAAAAATGTACACATACGTGGAAATTTAACAGCACTCTCTTAACCAATGAGTCAAAGAATAAATGACAGAGGGAAACTATAAAACACTCAGATGAATGAAAATAAACACATAATACACCAAAACTTACAGGGTGCATCAGAAGCAGAGCTCAGAGGGAAGTTTACAGCTGTAAATACCTACATTCAAAAAGAAGGAAGGTCTGAAATTGACAGCCTAACTTCACACCTTAAGGAACTAGAATAAGAAAACTAAACCCAAAGCCAGCAGAAAGAACATAATAAAAACCATCTCAGAGATAAATGAAATATATAATGAACAAAATATATTTTTAAAGGTTGTTTTTAAAAAAGATCAATAAAATTGACAGGTCTTTACCTAGATTGACTATGAAAAAAGAAAAAATTAACATTAACAAGATCAGAAATGAAAGAAAAGATACTACTAACAACATTATGAATATATATGTAAATAAGAAAGATTACAAGAAAATAGTATAAATAATTATATACCAATACATTACATAACTTAAATGAAATGGGCAAATTCCTATAAGCACACAAGCTACAAAAATAGACTCAAGAAGAAATGCACAACCTAAATAGACTTATAACCAGTAAAGAAATTGAATCAGTAAAAACCTCCCCAAAAAGAAAAGCCTGGAACCAGATGGCCTCCCTGGTGACTTCTATCAATCATTTTAAGAAGAATTAAGAGGAGTTATTCTCCAATTCTTCCTAAAGAATAGAAAAGGAAAGAACACTTTCTAACCTATTATCGTAGACCAGTATTATCTTGACACCAAAGTCAGATAAAGATCCACTACAGAAAAAGCAACTGTAGATCAATATCCTTTGTAAATATAGATGTAAAAATCCTCAACAAAATAGAAAAGCAAATCCATTAGCATATGAAAAGCACTAACATCTTGACTTAGTATGGTTCATCCTATAAATAAGAGTGGTCCTTTAAAGTAGTTTTTTCCAATTCTGTGAAGAAAGTCATTGGTAGCTTGATGGGGATGGCATTGAATCTATAAATTATCTTGGGCAGTATAGCCATTTTTGCGATATTGATTCTTCCTATCCATGAGCATGGAATGTTCTTCCATTTGTTGTTGTCCTCTTTTATTTTGTTAAGCAGCAGTTTGTAGTTCTCCTTGAACTAAAAAAGAACCCACATTGCCAAGAAAATCCAAAGCCAAAAGAACAAAGCTGGAGTCATCATGCTACCTGACTTCAAACTATACTACAAGGCTACACTAACCAAAACAGCATGGTACTGGTACCAAAACAGAGATACAGACCAATGGAACAGAACAGAGCCCTCGGAAATAATACCACACATCTACAGCCATCTGATCTTTGACAAACCTGACAAAAACAAGAAATGAGAAAGGATTCCCTATTTCATAAATGGTGCTGGGAAAACTGGCTAGCCATATGTAGAAAGCTGAAACTGGAATCCTTCCTTACATCTTATACAAAAATTAATTCAAGGTGGATTACAGACTTAAATGTTAGACCTAAAACCATAAAAACCTTAGAAGAAAACCTAGGCAATACCATTCAGGACTTAGGCATGGGCAAGGACTTCATGTCTAAAATACAAAAAGCAATGGCAACAAAAGCCAAAATTGAGAAATGGGATCTAATTAAACTGAAGAGCTTCTGCACAGCAAAAGAAACTATCATCAGAGTGAACAGGCAATCCACAGAATGGGAGAAAATTTTTGCAATCTACTCATCTGACAAAGGGCTAATATCCAGAACCTACAAAGAACTCAAACAAACTTACAAAAAGTGGGCAAACTTACAAAAAGTGGGCAAAGGATATGAACAGACACTTCTCAAAAGAAGACATTTATGCAGCCAACAGACACATGAAAAAATGCTCATCATCTCTGGCCATCAGAGAAATGCAAATCAAAACCACAATGAGATACCATCTCACACCAGTTAGAATGGTGATCATTAAAAAGTCAGGAAACAACAGGTGCTGGAGAAGATGTGGAGAAACAGGAACATTTTTACACTGTTTTTGGGACTGTAAACTAGTTCAACCACTGTGGAAGATAGTGTGGCGATTCCTCAAGGATCCAGAACTAGAAATATCATTTGACCCAGCCATCCCATTACAGGGTATATACCCAAAGGATTATAAATCATGCTGCTATAAAGACATATGCACACATATGTTTATTGCCACACTATTCACAATAGCAAAGACTTGGAACCAACCTAAATGTCCATCAATGATAGACTGGATTAAGAAAATGTGGCACATATATACCATGGAATACTATGCAGCCATAAAAAAGGATGAGTTCATGTCCTTTGTAGGGACATGGATGAAGCTGGAAACTATCATTCTGAGCAAACTACTGCAAGGAGAGAAAACCAAACACCGCATGTTCTCACTCACTCACAGGTGGGAATTGAACAATGAAAACACTTGGACACAGGAAGGGGAACATCACGCACCAGGGCTTGTTGTGGGGGCGGGGGAGCAGGGATAGCATTAGGAGATCTACCTAAAATTAATGCCGAGTTAATGGGTGCAGCATACCAACATGGCACATGTATGCATATGTAACAAATTTGCATGTTGCGCACACGTACCCTAGAACTTAAAGAATAATAATAAAAAAGGAGGGGCCCCACCCATGAAAATAATCAATGTAATACACTACATAAATAAAATGAAGAAAAAATTATAATCTCAATTGAAGCAAAAATATTTGGTAAAATGCAAAAAATCTTGTATGGTAAATACACTTAACAATCTAGGAACAGAAAAGAACTTCCCCTGCCTGGTAAATGAAATTTATGAAAAATCCACAGCTAACATCATATTCAAGGGTGATGGCCTGAAACCCTTTCCCCTAAGATCAATAACAAGAGAAAAATGCTTGTTTTCAACTGAGTCATGAAGACAAACAACTAAAAGACACCCTAATTGGAAAGGGAAAAGTAAGATTATCTCTATTTGCACGTCATGAGCTTATATCTATAAAATCCTTTATAATCACAAAGAAACTATTAGAACTAATAAATGAATTTATGTTACAGAACACAAGATGAACATACAAAAATCAGTTGTATTTCTACACACTAGGAAACAATAATCTAAAAAGGAAATTATGAAAATAATTGTATTTACAATAGCATCCAAAAGAATAAAATTACTTAGGAATAATTTAACCAAGAAGGTAAATAACTTGTATACTTAAAAGTCCAAAATATTGTTGAAATAAATCAAACAAGACCTAAATAATAGTAAGTTATATGGTGGTCATGTTTTAGAAGACTTTATGTGGTAAGATCACAAAATGACCCTAAGTGTTCTAAAGATTGAACTGAAATTCCAATGACATTTGTAGAAACAAAAAGCCCATCTGCAAATTTCTAGAGAATGGCAAAGATACCCAAAGAGATAAAATAATCTTGAAAAAGAGCTAAGAGGGAAAATTCATGCTTCCTAATTTTAAAATGTACCATAAAGCAATGGCAATCGCTTTGTTACTGGTATGAAAATAGGCATATAGACAAAGGAAATATAATTGAGAGTCCAAAAATAAACCTATTACCCATCTATGACCAAATGATTTTAGATAAGGGTGCCAGGACCATTCAGTGGGGACATAAAAGTCTTCAACAGATGGTGCTGGGACAATTTGATAGCCACATGCAATGGGATCAATTTGTACCCTTAACTTCTACTATATATATAAATGAACTAAAAATGGATCAATGCCCCAAATGCAAGAGCTAAAACTACAAAACTTTTAGAAGAAAGTATAAGTAGGTCTTCATGACCCTTGATTGATTGGCCATGGATTTTTCATGACATCAAAGACAAAAGCCAAAAAAAAAAAAAGAAAGAAAAATTGAACTTTATCAACATTAAATATTTTTGTTCATTAAAGGAAATTAGCAAAGAAAGTGAAATACACCCTGCAAAATGAGAGAAAATATTTTCAAATCATATGTTTGATAATGGTTTAGTATACAGAACATATGAAGAATTCTTACAACAAAAAAAGTCTGCCACGCATTTGAATAGACATTTCTCTAAAGCAGATGTGTAAATAGCTATCAGGCACTTGAAAAGATATTGAACATAATTAATCATTAGGAAAATAAAATTTAAACCCACAGTGAGATATGCTTTATACTCACTGGACTGGCTATCATAAAAATAGGGGGAAAGATGACAAATGTTCGTGTAGATATGGGGAAACTGAAACTCTCATATATTACTGGTGGGAATATAAAATGTTTCAGCCACTATGCGAAACAGTTTGCTGGTTTCTCAAAAAGTTAAACATAGTATTGCCATATGACCCAGAAATTCTGCTTCTAAGTGTATACCCCAAATAATTGAAAACAGATACTAAAATCCTTCTGTAAGAACATTCATAACAGCACTATTCATAAGAGCCACTGGGCAGAAACAACCCAAATGTATATCAGCAGACATATGAATAAACAATATGTAGTAATACATACAATGGAATATTATTCAGCTATAAAAATGAATATAATAGCAATACATGCTACAACCTGAATGAACCTTAAAAACATTATGCAGGCCAGACGCGGTGGCTCACGCCTGTAATCCCAGCACTTTGGGAGTCCAAAGCAGGCAGATCATGAGGTCAGGAGATCAAGACTATCCTGGCTAACACTGTGAAACCCCATCCCAACTAAAAATACAAAAAAAAAAAAAAATTAGCCTGGCGTGGTGGTGGGCACCTGTATTCCCAGCTACTCGGGAGGCTGAAGCAGGAGAATGGTATGAACCCAGGAGCTTGAACTCTGAGCTTTCAGTGAATCAAGAGTGAACCACTGCACTCCAGCCTGGGTAACAGAGCGAGACTCCATCTCAAAAAAAAACAAAAAAACAAACAAAAAAAAAAATTATGCTAAGTGAAAGAAGCCAGACACAAAAGGTTGCATTTTATATTTTTCCATTAATATGAAATATCCAGAATAAGTAAGTCCATAGAGACAGAAAGGAGACTGGTGCTTGCCAGGGGATGGGAGTAAGGGAGAATGAGCGTCAATTGTATAATGTGTTTCGGGTGGTTTTTTTTCCTGAGGTGATGAAAGTATTTTAGAACTTATATAAGTCGTGGATATACAACATTGTCACTGTGCTAAATGCCAATATTGTACACTTTTAAATGGTTGTGATCAGCAACGAGCGGATCCGGTGTCTGGAGATGCTGTTCCAGCCTTACTTCCTGGGCGTGGAATCTTGCCTTATCCACGAGACCACCTTCAGCTCCATCATGAAGCATGATGTGCACATTCACAAAGACGTGTAGGCCAACATGGTGCTGTCCAACGGCACCACCATGTACCCGGGGCATCACTAACAGGATGCAGAAGGAGATCACTGACCTGGTGCCCAGCACCATGAAGATCAGATCAGCGTGCCCCCAGAGCACAAGCACTCAGTGTGGATCTGCTGCTCCATTCTGGCCTCACTGTCCACCTTCCGGCAGATGTGGATTAGCAAACAGGAGTACCACGAGTCAGCCCCCTTCAGAGTCCACCGCAAATGTTTCTAAATAGACGGCAAGCAGATGCTAGCATTTGCTGCATGGGTTAATTCAGAAGTATAACTTTGCCCCGGCAAATGATGACACCTCAACTAGCCTCACAAACCTGGAATAAGCCTATGAAAAGAAACTTGTCCTTGAAGCTTGTATCTGATGTCAGCACTGGATTGTAGAACTCGTTGCTGATTTTGACCTTTCATTCAAGTTAACTGTTCCCCTTGATGTCTGTTTAAAACCCTGTGTTAATATACTGTGGGTATATTTGTGTATACATAAAAAACTAAAATTATATACAGAACGGGTTTAGCACTTGACTTTTTATAATGGAATTTGTAGTTTCTTCTTTATAAGTTTGTGTATGATTTATTTATAGCTTGTGTTTATTTTATAATCAAAAAAATGAATTTCATTTTATTTTTTAAATGGGAATAAATGAAAAGGTTATTTTAATCATATAGTTAAGTGATAAGTTTTCACATTGTAAAACTTGCTGCAGCAGATGTGCAGGTGCAAAACAGATGTGCACATAGAAGGTTTCAACAGCAGTCCAGGCTGATGATTGTCGAGATTAGAAACGCAGTATTGGCAACAATGAGAAGGAAATGCATTCCAGAAATAGTAGAAAAAATTGACAGAAATTGATATGTTTAGTTATCCTCTACTCTCAAACTAGTACACGTTTGGGATAAGCATAGCCGCTTTTTTCTTTCCCCCATACAGATATGGAAAACTGCTGGGAATGGGCAGTATTTTAAGTCAGTAACATCGTAATGTGATGAATGTGCCTGCCAGGTATTCTCCAAGCACTGAGCGTGCCCTGGCACTCTGGGAGCTGAAGTAAAGAAGAGGCTGGTTCAGGGACAGAAAAATGGCCCACGTGGCAGTGTTCATCATGTTTAACCCTCTCTTAAATCCCTGTCTAGCTTGTAAAGGCCTGCTAGACATATATTTTCATTATTAAATATGCCCATTATTTTAACACATTTTCCTTAGAGATATGTTGAATTATAGCCTTCCACAACCGTAATTCATGACCCTCAGATACGTTTGCTTTCCAGGCCATCCTTTCCACTCCAGAAAACATGTGAAATGTGGATTGTCTGATGCAAGTTAGTTCTTCATTTCAGGATTGAAAACTGGAAATTCATTTTCCAGAACTCCTTGGCCCTTACAATTTGCCAATAAGAACTACACATGCTGCATTAGGAAAGCAGAAGAGAAGGAAGGCAGCACATAGCATTGGCCATGGCATCCCTTGGCTTCCAATGCTTATCCAGAGAATCACCCACAGTGGTGCTGCAGAAGCTGGGATCATGGTCTGTGTTTTCCCCATCACTCCCTTAAAAAAAAAAAAGATATTTTATCTCCCATCCATTTAAATAGTTATATAAAACTCTCATTCTCTCTATTAACTGCTGGGTGAATACATTCTCGCTGTTCACTTTCTAACTGAAATTATAATCACTTGTGAGTTTTGTTTCTCATTTAAGTCTTTTCAAGTATTTACAAAAATCAACACGAGTAATTACTTTCATGTTCTATAGCAATTCTAAAACATTAGGATAGTCTTCATGAAGATTTTTCATGAACAAACAGAAGGAATATCAAAGAGCCTTACTTTCTAGAAAAAAATATATGTACACTGTATATAAAGAAATAGTATTTATGTTTGAAACTCAAATGAGTATCATCACCAATAGTTGCTAAAAATTTTATTGTATGTATTTAAAGTGTACAGCACAATGATTTTATATACATATGCATAGTGAAGTAGTTACTACACTAAGCAAATTAACATGTACATCATCTCACATAGTTACCTTTTTGTAGTAAGAGCACCTAAAATCTACTCTCTTAGCAAATATCCAGCATAGGATACAATCTTATTAACTGTAGTTCTCATAAGTGCAACTTTATTCCCTTTTGACCTACATCTTCTCCTCCCCACCCTCCCCACTGTAAGAGTTAAACAAAGAGTAAAGAAACACAAAACGTGGCTGACAGTTAAAGACAGGTTTTCTTTAGATAAAGCCTGAGTGGCACTTCTGGCCAATTTCAGTCAGGAGCACTTTCTCTTACAGACTAAGAGTATATATTGGTTTTAGGGTGAGGGGACTTATCATAAGCTTGGGATGTTTATGTGTGTGGAGAAGTTTAAGGTGGGGCTGGAATCTTTCTGGGAGGTGGGGAAGTTATCTTGGGACAGACATCCTTCCTGCCCAGAGAGGGATATCTCAGGGCTAGTATGTCTCTGGTCAGGGAGAAGTTTGGAATGTTTCTGGTTGGAGATGTTATTTGTGGTTTATGGTCGTGCTGACCTTAGCCATTAGGTTGATGCCCTTTGGATTTAGGTGGTTTTTTATTAAGGTAGACTTTAGAATGAGGGGCTTGTCCAAGATGGCGATGCTCCTGCTCTGTCACCCACTCTCTGTTCCTGGTAACCACCATTTTAATTCTATTTCTGTGTATTCAACCTTTTTAAAAAAAAAAAAAAAAATATATTCCACATATAAGTGAGATGACTCAGTATTTTTCTTTTTGTGTCTGACTTATTTTACTTAGCATAATGTCTTTCAGTTTTAAAGGTATGATCTTCTAAGAAAATTATTTTAGTAGCATGATGAACTAAGTTGAATAGAACAGTGATAACTGGCAATGGAGTTATTTGTTAAGTAATTTATTTGGCAAAAATCTACTGAATAGCAACTAACGAAAAATGTGCAGGACTATGTGTTGGATAATGATTATGGTACATTGAATAAGCAATGGATGCTAAAGGAATACTACATCCCAGTGTAGTAATACTAATTACAAAACAACAGCACTATCACCATGTACATATTATGTGTCCGGAACTAGAATAGGCAGTCTGTATACATCGTCTCATTTAAGCCTCACAACAGTACTATAAGGTAAGCAGCTTTATCATCCTCATTTCACAGATAAGGAAACAGAGATCTAGAAAGATTGTGTAACTGGCTCAATATCAAGCATCTAGCAAGTAATCACACAGAGGTGGGAAACCAAGCCTAACTCCAGAGCACATACAGTAGCATGCCCAGCACTATGAACAAATTCTTCTTTTTTTTTTTTTTTTTTTTTTGAGACGGAGTCTCGCTCTGTCGCCCAGGCTGGAATGCAGTGGCGCGATCTTGGCTCACTGCAAGCTCCGCCTCCCGGGTTCACGCCATTCTCCTGCCTCAGCCTCCCAAGTAGCTGGGACTACAGGCGCCCGCCACCTCTCCCGGCTAGTTTTTTTTTTTTTTTTTTTTTGGAGACGGAGTCTCGCTCTGTCGCCCGGGCTGGAGTGCAGTGGCCGGATCTCAGCTCACTGCAAGCTCCGCCTCCCGGGTTTACACCATTCTCCTGCCTCAGCCTCCCGAGTAGCTGGGACTACAGGCCGTCCGCCACCTCGCCCGGCTAGTTTTTTGTATTTTTTAGTAGAGACGGGGTTTCACCGTGTTAGCCCGGATGGTCTCTATCTCCTGACCTCGTGATCCGCCCGTCTCGGCCTCCCAAAGTGCTGGGAGGATTTTTATTATATTATATTCCACATATAAGTGAGATGACTCAGTATTTTTCTTTTTGTGTCTGACTTATTTTACTTAGCATAATGTCTTTCAGGCTTGAGCCACCGCGCCCGGCAGTATGAACAACTTCTAAAGGAAGCGTGGGATAGGCAGGTGGCAATCAATTCCTTTTAGGGTATACTAAGGAATTCTACACAGAGAAAGTGACTTTGGACTCCAGACTACTTGAATTTTTCTACTTGCCTAAGAATGTATAGGAATTCAAAACAGAGACTAGAAGAGGCATAAAGATATAAAAATAAATAATATGTGGACATATCTGACTAGAAACCAGCGTGGCAGGCTACTGACTTAGGATGTGGCTTCAAAGGAAGTCAAAGTACTTTCTGAATCTAAACTAAGTTCTTTAAATGTCAGAGAGCAAAGAATAACCTGCCTTGTCCAGCTAAAATCTCATTAATTTTAACAACTAAATGCAATTTTGATGTATACATAAAGTTATAAAGTGGCCACAAGGGAAATATTTTCCAGTAGTTTGCGTTCTTTAGCTAAATTGTTAGAAGTAGAAAGGTTTGAGTTCATAGCCACATGAATACATGTTTTTCAACTGTGTTGGATGTGGTCAACACTTCTTTCGAGTTTAATCACACATGAAATAAACAGAATTTATATCTCCTGAGATTTGAAGGTCGTCAGAAAGCTCTGAATGCCAGAAGTTCTTTATACTAGCAAACCATCAAGAAAGAAATTCTCATAGTTAGAGTCACCCTTTGGGTTTAAGACAAAGTTCTCAATAAAAACACAGCTAATGGCACAAAAGAATGCAACTATGTCTACTAACAGCCTAACATTTCTTTTCCATTTCATAATTAACCTTAAAATTTGCATAAATTGAAGATGATTCTCTATAACCTAGTCATAAATAAGAAACAGTAAATATATTAAAATATATATCATTTTTCAAAATTGCTCATCACAAAGTAAATTTAACACTTCATGAAAATGAAACTTATTTATCCTATGACTCCATTAGCCTGCATTAACCGGTCATACTCCAGTTTGAGAAGTACCAGCTTAAGATGTTATGCTTAAACACTATTTATGGAGCCATAATTGTGTCTTCTGAGGGATTAACTGGGTATTAACTTTGAAATTAGAATAAAGGACCAGGCCAGGCACAGTGGCTTACATCTATAATCTCAGTACTTTGAGAGGCTGACGCAGGAGAATTACTGGAGCCAAAGAGTTCGAGACTAGCTTGGGCAACATAGTGAGACCCTATCTCTACAAATAATTAAAAATTAGCTGGTCCTGGTGGCTCATGTCTGTATTCCCCGCTACTCAGGAGGCCAAGGCAGGAGGATCCCTTGAGCCCGGGGGTCAAGGCTGCAGTGAGCCACGATTGCGCCAGTGCACTCCAGGCTACGTGACAGAGTGAAACCCTGTCACAAAAAAAGTAGAAATTAAATTAAAATAAGAAGGACCAAAAGAAGCAGGATACAGAACTTGCACGTTTTAATAGGACTGGATAAAAGCTGAGTAAGGCCCTAATGACAGGGCATTGCCAAGAAGGAATATTGTGGCTTAGAGGGGTTTAGAAGAGTTTAGGGAAGAAGAATGGAGAAGAGGAGAGAAAAGAGAGGAAAATGAAGGGGTCACTAGTTAATATCAATATTGATCTTAGTGTGGAACCCATAGGCTGTTGCCACAAGGAAAGAGAAGAATATTTTCAACAAGGGTATTAATATAAATGGAAACATTAGAACAAAAATATAAGCTTTCTCAAAGAGCAAAAACTTTATCACAACACATTAATTAATTGCAATATATGGACTATTTAGATCTTTATTAAGATAAAATTTACATATTTGTAAGATACTCAGGGCACTTTGAATACTGAGTAATGAATATTTGATGATAATGAGGAGTTATTGTTTGTCTTTGTTATTGTTATTGTTATTGTGGTATGACGATGGTATTGTAGTTATCTTTTTAAAATAATTCTTTAGAGAAACACTGAAATCCTTATAAATAAAATGATATTTGGATTTGATCAGAAGATGCTGGCGTAAGCTGGGAAGTGAATAGGTTTATAAATTAAACAAGACTTGTCATAATAATATTTCAAGCTAAGAGGTGCAATTTCATGTATATAGGATTCATTATAATATTCCCTCTATTTTTGTATAGATTGTTTTCCATTAAAAATTTAAAGCAAGGGCTGGGTGCAGTGGCTCAAGCCTATAATCCCAGCACTTTGGGAGGCCAAGACGGTCAGATCACCTGAGGTCAGGAGTTCAAGACCAGCCTGGCCAACAGGGTGAAACCCGGTCTCTACTAAAAATACAAGAACTAGCCGGGCATGGTGGCAGGCGCCTGTAATCCCAGGTACTCAGGAGCTGGGTGAGCAGAATCACTTGAACCTGGGAGGTGGAGGTTGCAGTGAGCCAAGATTGTGCCATTGCACTCCAAGCTGGGTAACAAGAGTGAAACTCTGTCTCAAAAAAAATAAAAATTATAAATTATAAAAAAAAAAAAAAAAGGAAGGCCAAACACAGTGGCTCACACTTGTAATCCCAGCACTTTGGGAGCCGAAGGCAGGTGGATCACTTGAGGCCAAGAGTTCGAGACCAGACTGGTCAACATGGCAAAATCCCGCCTCTACTAAAAATATAAAAATTAGACGGTCTGGGTGGTGCACAACTGTAATCCCAGCTACTCTGGAAGCTGAGGCACCAGAATCACTTGAACCTGGGATGCAGAGGTTGAAGTGAGGTGAGATCACGCCACTGTACTCCAGCCTGGGTGACTAAGAGATTCTGTCAAAAAAAAAAAAAAAAAAAAATTAAAGAAAATACATTAGTAATTGGAAGGTGAGAGTAACATTAGAAGTACTTGTGGGAGATATGAATGGGGGAAATTCTAAAAGAGTGGAAAAATGACAGTGTGGAAAGCGGGGGTTGGGAAGAAAAAATGTCAGAATATGAGTGTTACAAGCTTATTAAGCAATCTAAGATACTAACACTTCTCAATTTTACCTAGAAAATATTCAAAACTCTTTATTAAATTTCATATGTCATAGTTTGGCCTGGGTGCATCCTATGTGCAAAAGCAAATACAGTCGTTTACTGCTCCCTTGCAGTTCCCTGAACAGCAAGTCAAACCATTTGCCATTTCCTGGGAGTCTGTAAATCCTTACCTAGGGACTGTCCTCTCTCCACATCAAGTTGATCACTAGGTTTACTGCTCAGAGTTCTGCCCATTGGAAGTATGGACCCCATCCAGGACTCTCAAAGCTACTCTAGTAGGGATGTCATGTAGCAGCAATCTGGTTTTTGCTCACACTAAAACATTTATTTGTGAACTAAGGATGACATTTTAAAGCCTCTATTAGATGGCTACATGGGATCTCCCACAGGTGAGAACTGAGGGAGAAGCATCAGTACAACAGAGGCTGTATGTGGACGGCTAAGCTACCTATTTCTGTCACTTCCTTGTGCCCCCTGTACTTGTTTGGACATGATCCATAGTATACTGTTTCCAATATATGATAAATTGCTGCTGTGCTCACTCAACCTTAGGATTGTTTGGATGGTAGCCCCTAGTCCATGATGGGCATTCCAGTGACCTAGTCTCTTACTGTCTAATGCCAGGTAGTCTCTTCTGAGGTCTGGTTGCACACCAGGCACTACTTTTCAAACAGTTCTGAGACAGACTGTAAGGAGGGCCTGAAAGAGCCCACTCAAAAGATTTACACCAGGAAGGCAACCTGCAGAGATAATCAACTCTGTGTACATTAAACATTTAAATACCCATCATTTCAGCTTTCTCATGGGTGATCTTCTTCCGAGTTTTTATCCCCACACTTTTTGGGAGCACAAGCAGCCTTAAGCGTGTAGTCACTTCGCCTAGCACTGACAGAAAATAAACCAGAACCCTGCAGCTGAGAAATCAGAAAACCAGTAGGGAAAAGAGCCATGGCTAGTCCCAAACTTGCCTTTTTCATGCATTTTACTGAATTGAAACGGTAATTAAAGTTGTCCAGATGCTGTCGTTTCAGGGGAGCACTAAAGTAGAAAACACAAAATTGCTTTAATTGCCTTGAGGTGATTAAATTTGGAAGTAATGGGCTTTCCGTCAATCTTGGCTCCTTTTTTCAGAAGACAAACCACTAACCTTGTTGCATTCACAAGAAGATCAATCTATATGAGCTGTGTGTGTATGTGTTTAAATAACTGCAGGCAGGTTATAAATCTAATCTACTTTTGGATTCTCAGTGAAGTGCCCCCAAGCTTTCCTATTCATTCCACAATAACAAATCCCCTTCCCTAGTTCTGCCTAGCTAGCTTAGAGCTTCTCACCTGGGTGCACATACAATAGCAAAACCATAAAGATAAAGTCTCTGAGGTAGAAAATCTTTAGGTGTCTCTAATGTATAGAGGAGATGGATGGGGTCAGTGTTAAAGTGGCTGCCTCTAATGAGTTGAGGACTCCCATCTGTGCTATATCCTGACATGGAGGAAGCCAGGGAGAACAGAATCAATAAGATGCGATGGCCTCTTCATCAACATTAACATAACAGTAGGGTAAACAGAGGGTGGGCTAGAGGGAGGGCCCTCAGGCATTAAGGTTCAGCCTAATAACTGAAAAACAAACACAATGAGAAGTGTTAATTCAGATATTCAGTGACAAGTTTAACTGTTTAAAAAATGAACTCCTTTGAATAGATAAATATTAACCAAACAAATTCTACTGCCCCAAAAAAAGATGTCAATCAGTTGGCAAGTTAGTGTTTCCTTGGAAAATAAGACACACAATGTATTCTCAGTGTTAGTGGCAACAGTGTTTGGTGATCCATCAATGTTCTTGGAATGCTGGGAGACTTGGCTACTTATTCTGCAGTTTGCCAATGCAGTATAGGTGTGTTGTCTTCTCCCAAATCCAAGGCAAAGACGGATCCAAGCAAAATTGGACTTAGATTAAAAGTGCAATAGAAAGTAAAAGATCTTAGAGCAATGTTTGTATTTCAGGTTAAATTATTTTCGTAAAATCTATGTTGGAGCATATATACCTGTGACAGCAATATACCTGTTGGAGTATATACTTGTGGCACCTGTAGAATGCTATTTCTGGCAGATTTCAGGTAAAAAATAAAAATGTTGTATTTACCACCTACTTTAATACTTTTGGAGGGAAAACTTCACTTTTTTGACTAATATTTAGGATTTATTTGTCATATTCCAACTTAAAGAACTGAAAAATGATTCTCAGAGCTGGAAGGAAATGCATCCTTGAATTTTCTTTATTTTTTCCTTTTTAGTTCAACTAGACTAGTCTAACTTCACTCTCCAATCCTATCTAATGAAATTTTATAGTAGGCATTAACACCTACTGCAAATTGATTAGGTTCTTCAACATGAAGTGCTCTGGGCAATGGTTAATTCAAAGGAAATGTTCGCTGTCAGGGCAGACACAAAAGGACTTTTTGTGAATCTGCCTAAGACCTGTCATCCTCAATAACAGTAGTTCTTGGGATGAAATAGATGCACAGACCATTAGAAGAAGGAAAAGGAATAATAATTTCATGAGAATCTCATACTTGTGGGAAGCATCATGCTTGCAGAGAAGAGCATACTCTTTAGCACCCTCTGAGATTGATATTTAAATTTGATATTAAGTGTCATGATTAAATATTTTTCAATTCATCATAATTAAACATATATACAAAAGTGCATTTTTATGATGGAGTTGCACGTATGTTAATTTATATTTTTTTTAAGAAGCAGGAAAACATAAGCCAGTAAAATGTTTCCAAAGCTCATGTTTTCAATTTACATGACATTGTGATTGCGCTTTTGCCTTGAGAAAGTAATCACATCCTGACTTGATAACTGGAAATATATTCTTCCACTTAAGGTTGCAACAAGACAAGCAAACCTGTAGAAGGCTGTGGAAATGAAATTTGCTCAGTGCTAAAATAAATTGTTTATTGTTTCCTGGTTTAGCTTAACCAAGTACCGCACTAGAGAAGAGGAACAATAAATATCAGTAAACAGAGAGGGCAAAAGTCTGAACTCAGTGTCAGTCAAATGTCACAGTCTTATAAATATTTATTTTACTGTCTCCAAATACAAGTTTCTTTAAAAATCATCTCTGCTGATGTATTTGGCAAACACCTTCTTGAGGGAATAAATTGGGTGACCTATGACTAAAGAGATCATGACAATCGTTTTAAATAAAATAAATTCACAGCAGTATTAGTCTGGTCCTTTTTCTTCCTTCAACTTCATTGTGACATTTGAGCATGTTGAAGGGAAAGTAAATAACCCTGTCTTTCTCCGTTTACACCTCAGCTGCTCTTCAAAGCAACAGAATATATAATTATTATGTGCTTACATCTAAAGAGGACCCTCGAAGATATTAAGGAATTCAGTAGAAATCTGTTATAAATAACAGGAAGAAATATATAATGGCAAAAAGAAAAGAAAGGGAAAAAAAGGCTCAGAGTACTTGGAGTCAACACACCTGAACCTGAAACCTGGACTCTCCAAGGTCCCAAGGTGCCAGCCCGGGTTGGAGTGTCATCTGAAAGCTAGAGTGAAGAAGGGTTTATTTCAGCCCTTGTTGCAGGCTGTTGCAGACTTCAGGTTTTTGGTTTTTTGGTTTTTTCTTTGAATTTTATTTTAAGTTCAGGGGTACATGTGTAGGATGTGAAGGTTTGTTACATAGGTAAATATGTAATCTGTGTTTGCCACACAGATCATCCCATCACCTAGGTATTAAGGCCAGCATCCATTAGCTATTCTTCTTGATGTTCCTCCTCTCCCTGCAACACCCTGACAGGCCCCAGTGGGTGTTGTTTCCCTTTCTGTGACCATGTGTTTCCATCATTCAGCTCCTACTTACAAGTAATAACATGTAGTGTTTGGTTTTCTGTTTCTGCAGTCGTTTGCAGAGGATAATGGCTTCCAACTCTATCCATGTCCCTGCAAAGGACATGGTCTCATTCATTTTTATGGCTGCAAAGTATTCCATGGTGTATACGTACCATATTTTCTTTATCCAGTCTATCATTGACAGCCATTTAGGTTGATTTCATGTCTTTGCTATTGTGAATAGTGCTGCAATGAACATATATGTACATGTATCTTTATAATAGAATGACTTATATTCTTTGGGGTGTATACCCAGTAATGGGATTTCTGGGTCAAATGGTATTTCTGCCTCTAGGTCTTTGAGGAATCACCACAATGTCTTCCACTGTGGATGAACTAATCTATACTCCCACCAACAGGGTAAAAATGTTCCTGTTTCTCCGCAACCTTGCCAACATCTGTTGCTTTTTGACTTTTTAATAATCATCATTCTGACTGACATGAGACAGTATCTCATTGTGGTATTGATTTGCATTTCTCTAATTATCAAGGATATTGAGCTTTTTGTTCATATGTTTGTTGAGAATTGTTTATTGAGAATTGTCTGTTCATGTCCTTTGCTTACTTTTTAATAGGGTTGTTTGTTTTTTTCTTGTAAACTTGTTTAAGTCTCTTGTAGACCCTGGATATTAGACTTTTGTCAGGTGGATAGATTGCAAAAATTTTCTCCCATTCTGGTGGTTGTCTGTTCATGCTGATGATAGTTTCTTTTTCATACAGAAGCTCTTTAGTTTCATTAGATCCCAGTTACCAATTTTTGCTTTTTTTGCAATTGTTTTTTGGTGTTTTCATCATGAAATCTTTGCCCGTGCCTATGTCCTGAATGGTATTGGCTAGATTTTCTTCTAGGGTTTTTATGGTTTGGGGTTTTACATTTAAGTGTTTAATTCACTTTGAGTTAATTTTTGTATACAGTGAAAGGAAAGGGTCCAGTTTCATTTTTCTGTATATGGCTAGCCAGCACTCCTAGCACCATTTACTTTCCCCATTGCTTTTGGGTTTTTTTTTTTTTTTTTTTTTTTGTCACATTTTTCAAAGACGTGTGGTCTTATTTCTGAATTGGTCATAGATGGTCATAGGTGAGTGGTCCTATTTCTCTGAGTTATCTGTTCTGTTCCATTGGTCGACATGTCTGTTGTTGTACCAGTACCATAGTGTTCTGGTTACTGTTGCCTTGTAGTATAGTTTGAAGTAGGGTAACATGATGCCTCCAGCTTTTTTCTTTTTTCTTAAGATTGCCTGGCTATGTGGGCTCTTTTTTGGTTCCATATGAATTTTAAACTAGTTTTTTCTGGTTCTGTGAAGAATGTCAATGGTAGTTTAACGGGAATAGCATTGAATCCATAAACTACTTTGGATAGACTGGCCATTTTCACAATACTGATTCTTCTTATCTATGAGCATGGAAAGTGTCTCCATTTGTTTGTTTCCTCTGTGATTTCTTTGAGCAGTGGTTTGTATTTCTCCTTGAAGAGGTCCTTCCCATTCCTTGTTGGCTGTATTCCTAGGTATTTTATTCTTTTATAGCAATTGTGGATGAGAGTTCATTCATGATTTGGCTCCCTGCTTGCCTATTGGTGTACAGGAATGCTGGCGATTTTTGCACATTGGTTTTATATCCCGAGACTTTGCTGAAGTTGCTTATCAGCTTAAGAAGCTTTTCAGCTGAGACAATGGGGTTTTCCAGATATAGGATCATGTCCTCTGCAAATAAAGATAATTGGACTTCCTCCTTTCCTATTTGAATATGCTTTATTTCTTTCTCCTGCATGATTTTCCTGGCCAGAACTTCCAACACTATGTTGAATAGGAGTGGTGAAAGAGGCCTTCTTTGTCTTGTGCTGGTTTTCAAAGGCAATGCTTCTAGCTTTTTCCCACTCACTATGATATTGACTGTGGGTTTGTCATATATGGCTTTTACTATTTTGAGGTATGTTCCTTAAATACCTAGTTTATTGAGAGTTGTTAACATGAAGGATGTTAAATTTGATCTAAGGTTTTTTTTTGTTTTTTTTTTTTTTGCATCTATTGAGATAAGATTTTTGTCTTTAGTTCTGATTATGTGATGAATCACGTTTATTTATTTGCTTATGTTGAACCACTGTTGCATCCTAGAGATGAAGCCATCTTCCTAATGTTGAATAAACGTTTTGATATGCTGCTGCTGAATTCAGTTTGCCAGTATTTTATTGAGGATTTTTGCATCAATGTTCATCAAGGATATTGGCCTGAGTTTTCTTTGTTGTATCTCTGTCAGGTTTTGGTATTAGGGTGATGCTGGCCTCATAGAATGAGTTAGGGAAGAGAGTCTCCTTTTCAATTTCTTGAAATATTCTCAGTGGAAATGATATCAGCTTTTCTTCATACCTCTGGTATAATTCAGTTGTGAATCCATCTGGTCTTGGCTTTTTTTTTTTTTTTTTTTTTTTTTTTTTTTTTTTTTTTTTTTTGGTTGGTTGGCTATTTATTACTGCCTCAATTTCAGAGCTTGATATTGATCCATTCAGGAATTCAATTTCTTCCTGGTTCAGTTTTGGGAGAGTGTATGTGTCCAGGAATTTATTCATTTCTTCTAGCTTTTCTAGTTTATGTTGTAGAGGTGTTTGTAGTATTGTTTGTATTTCCATGGGGTCAGTAGGGATATCCCCCTTATTATTTCTGATTGTGTATATTGATCTTCTCTCTTTTTTTCTTTATTAGTCTAGCTAGGGGTCTATATATTTTATTATTTTTTTTTCCAAAAAAAAAAAACAGTTCCTGGATTCACTGATTTTTGAAGGTTTTTTTGTGTCTATATCTCTTTCAGTTCAGCTCTAATCTTGGCTATTTATTGTCTCCTGGAAGCTTTGGGCTTGTTTGCTCTTGGTTCTCTAGTTCTTTTAGTTGAGATGTTACATTGTTAACTTGAGATCCTTCTAGCTTTTTGATGTGGGCATTTAGTGCTATAAATTTCCTTCTTAACTCTGCTTTAGCTGCATCCCAGAGATTCAGGTACTTTGTCTCTCATTAGCTTCAAATAACTTTTTCATTTCTGCCTTAATTTCATTATTTACCCAAGAGTCAATCAGGAACAGGTTGTTCCATTTCCATGTACTTGTGTGGTTTTGAGTAAATTTCTTAATCTTGGGTTCTAATTTGATTGAACTGTGGTCTTAGAGATTGTTTGTTATGAATTCAGTTATTTTGCATTTGCTGAAAAGTGTTTTGTTTTTGATTATGTGATCAATTTTACAGAAAGTGCCATGTGGCAATAAGAATAATCTATATTCTGTTGAATTTGGGTTAAGAGTTCTGTAGATATCTGTCAGATCCACTTGATGCAGAGCTGAGTTCAGCTCCTAAATTGCTGTGTTAATTTTCTGTCTTAATGATCTGTCTAATATAGTCAGTGAGGTGTAAAAAATCTCCCACTTTTATTGTGTGGGAGTCTAAGTCTCTTCATAGGTCTCTAAGAACTTGCTTTATGAATCTTGGCGCTCCTGTATTGGGTACATACATATTTAGAATAGTTAGCTTGTCTTGTTGAATTGAACCCTTTACCATTATGTAATGCCTTTATCTTTTTAACATTTTTATTGGTTTAATGACTGTTTTGTCAGAAAATAGAATTGTAACCCCTTCTTTTCTGTTTTTCATTTGCTTGGTAAATTTTCCTCCATCCCTTTATTTTGAGCCTATGTGCATCTTTGCACATATAATGGGTCTCTTGAAGATAGCATATCAATGGGTCTTGGCTCTTTATTCAGCTTGCCATTCTGTGTCTTTTCACTGGGGCATTTAGTCCATTTACATTTAAGGTTAGTATTGTTTGTGTGAATTTGATGCTGTCATCATGATGCTAGCTGGTTATTTTGCAGACTTGTTTATGTGGTTGCCTCACAGTGTCACTAGCTGGTCCTGTACTTCAGTATGTTTTTGTAGTGGCTGATAACCATTTTTCCTTTCCATATTTAGTGCTTCTTTCAGGAGCACAGAGGGTTGGTGGCATGCGGGAGCACACAGGAGCAAGACAGGCCTGGTGGCAATGAATTCCCTAAACATATGCTTGTCTGAAAATGATGTTACTTCTCCTTCGCTTATGAAGTTTAGTTTGGCTGGATATGAAATTCTCGGTTGGAAATTCTTTTCTCTAAGATGTTGAATATTGGCCACCAATCTCTTCTGGCTTGTAGGGTTTCTGCTTCAAGGTGTGTTGTTAGTCTGATGAGTTTCCCTTTGTATATGATTTGGCCTTTCTCTCTGGCTGCCCTTAATATTTTTTCTTTCATTTCATCCTTGGAGACTCTGTTTACAGCATTATTTTTGCATTGATTTCTTCTCATGTTTGTGGGCTTATCTACCTTCGATCTTTGAGGTTGCTGGCATTTGAATGAGGTTTTTGTGGGGTCTTTTTTGTTGATGTTGTTTTCTATTTGTTTGTTTTTCTTTTAACAGTCAGGCCACTCCACTGTAGGGCTGCTGTGGTTTTCTGGGGGTTCACTTCAGATCTCAGTTGCCTTGGTGTCTCGTACCTGGAGGTATTACCAGTAAATGCTGTGAAACAGCAAAGATGGCAGCCAGTTCCTTCCTCTGGAAGCTCTGTCCCGGGAGATACTGACCTGTTGCCAGCCCTCACACACCTGTAGGAGGTGGCTGGAGACCTCCATTGGGTGGTGTCACCCAGTCAGGAGGAATGTGATCAGGAACCTCTCTAAAGACACAGTCTAGCTGCTTTTTAGTGGAGCAAAGTGTGCTGCATTGGTGGAGGACCCTTCCTCATTCAGACTGTCTGAGTCTACCGAACCACAGAGATGGCAGCTGTCCCTCCCTGGGAAGCTCTGTTCCAGGGAAACATCAGAGCTCTGTGGGTAGAACCCTTGCTGGAGTGGCTGAAACCCCCACAGGAAAGTCCCACCCAGTGAGGAAGAATGGATTCGGGGTCCCACTTAAAGAAATAGTCTTGCCACGATTTGGAAAGGCAGCTGTGTTATGTCATGGAAGACTGTTTCTCATCTGGACCATCTGTATTCTCCACAGCCAGCAGGTTGGAGTGGCTGAATCTGCTGAACCACAGAGATGGTGGCCGCCCCTTCTTCTGGAAACTTGGACCCATCTGAGGCAGACTGCAACCCACTGCCATTGGCTGGCTGGGATTCTAAGCCAGTGGGTCTTAACTTGTGATGTTTTGTGGAAGTGGGGTCCACACAATGATGCTGCTTTGCTCCCTGGATTCAGTCCCCTTCTGAGGGATATGCACAGATGGACTTCCCATCTTGCCCAGGATCTTAAGGCTGGAGCATGTAAAACTCCTGCGTTTTGGTAGGTGCCCAAGCAGCTGCTCAGCTGAGACTCCACACAGCTCCTCACCAACCCAAGGCCCTGGGGGCATGGGCTTGTGAGGAAATCTCTTGATCCGTGAGTTGCAAAGACCCATGGGAGAAGCATGTTTACCTGGGCAGGGTCACACAATCACTCACCGCTTCCGTTGGCTGGTGGTAGGGGTTCCTTTGGCTCCATGCCAAGGAAGGATAACGGCCCACCTGGGAGTGGCTTGCAGCTCAGCTGAGACTCCACACAGCTCTTCATTCTTCATGGGTCGAGTTATTTGCCTAGTCAGTCCTAATGTAAGAACCTGGATATTTCAGTTGAAGGTGGTGAATTCACTCACCCCTTTTCATTCTTCTCTGTGAGTGCTGCAGACCACAGCTGCTTCTAATCAGCTATCTTGAGAATTCAGTTATTTAAGGGCTGTTAGACATAGGGCCTCGATTCCCACCTGACCCTGGGTGAGAAGCCACTTTCCTTTCCTGGACACTTGGCCTCTCTAACAAGGCAGCTTACTTCATCAAAGTACATAAGCCAGGAAGGCACCAGTGAGTTGACTAGCAATACAGAAGCCACAGTCTTATGTCACTTAATCATAGAAGACATTGCTTTACCTTGGCCATGGTCTGTGGGTTACGGGCAAGTCATAGGTTTCATCCAAAATCAGAAGACAAGATTTCACAAGGGCATAAATATTAGTTGGTGGCATGGTTTCCCCTGTCATGGGATTACTGTGACTATTAAGTCACTCAGCTCAGGGTAAGCATTTTGTAAATATTACTTCTTGTCCATTGTGAAGGCACCTTCTTTTCCTTAATTGTTGCTGTATCCAATTACTTTTGTTGGAGCTCTGCACATACGTTTTCTCAACCACATAGGTTTCCATGAATTATGCTTCAGAGATTGTTCCAGGCAATTGCTGAGACTCCTTTCCTAAACAGACCATTTTCCTAGATGCATTCCTAGTGAACTGATTGAAACAGGAACTCCTTAATAGATTGGAGAAGAGACAATGGACAGAGCATGAACAGAAACAGAAAGAAAAGAAAGCATATAGTTTTAGGGAGAGCAACAGTCATGCACTGGAGGAGAAGATTCCTGAAAGGATTGTAAGTAAGGCATGATACAAACAAAATAAAAGAATAAACTTTAGAATCATATCTGGATTTGTATATAAATCTACCACTGAATCACTATGTATTCTTGGACAAATTGTTATATAACTTCTCTGAGCCTCAGTTTCCTCATCTGCAAAGTAGATCAATAAAACTTTCCTGATTCAGAGATGTGACATGGAGCTAAGATTAGATAATCCCGGTAAAGAGCTTCACAAAATGCTTGAACCATGGAAAATACTCAGTAAATTTTGTTATTATCATCATCATTATCATCATTATTAGTGTACAAAAACAATTTGGTATCTGATTATAGGGAATCTAAAATTACTGTAATAAGAGAAAATGTTTATTATTATTCAGAAGATAATAAAGAGCCATTCTAGATTTTTCAGAGTTCCTATAGTCAGCGTCCCTCAAAAATCACTGTTTAAAAGGAGGTGAAATAATAGTTTTAAATATAGGGAGCAAAACTGAAATTAATTTTGTTAGAAGGCAAGGACTGGGGTGTGAGTGGGGAGAGCTGAGTTATAATATATGAATGAGTAAATAATTGCTCACTGACATGGATTTTCTATTTTTAAAATTTTGCCATGTTTATACTTCTTTGTGGAAACTGCAAGATCTGAAACATGTCATTCATGAAGTGAATCATGGATTGGTTCAGTCTTGTAGAAGAACCAATAAGTGAACAAAGTCAAACTCACTTTATTAAATCTCCATCTAAAAAAGGACATTGGAACAAAAACAAAAACAAAACAAAAGGCTGTGCTCAGGTGTCTGCAGGTTTGTGAATGGTAGTAGAGGTGAAAATGATAGAAATCAGAGAAAGTGATAACCCTGAGCAGCTTGTTTTGAACAGCTGCTCTAGAAAACAGTTGCTGCAGGCAGACAGGGGTGCTCAGAGGTTTCCTAGCTTCTCTCCAGTGCTTTGTCATTGTGTTTCTCCTTTAATATCTTCTAACATGTGCCAGAAAATATTAAGAAAACCATCTATTCATGCACAAAAATGAGGAGTGATTCTATTCCCTTTAGCTTTAAATCTGCACAGTCTAAGCCAGGAAGAGATCACAAAGGCTGCCTCTCCCCTGTGAGGGATAACAAAGGTGAGAATAACTTAAAGGTGTAGGGCACTGAGGAGTGACATCAGCACACACTCAAAATCAGTAAGTCTTTGAAGAGCTTTTGAGGTAAGGTTCTACCATTTTCCTGAATTCCCATTACATAATCACCAAGCAGAAAGCCAGTTTCCACTCAAAACACATCTAGAGGTAAGAAATTCTTTTTTTTCCTGGGCAGCCAAGTCCATTTTCAGGCAGTTAAGGTGTTAAACAGGATTGCCTGGCACTAAGCTGAACTTGGCCTACCTACAGCTTACTAGTGCTAGTTATGTCCTTCAGAATCAAACAAAGCTTGTGCTATTTGTGTCACAATGAAGCTTCTGTGTTCATTTTTCACTGGCATCTTTTCTGGTATATCGTGTGTGTTAATCCAATTGTGTTACTATCGAGGAATACCTGAAGCTGGGAAATGCATAAAGAAAAGAAATTTAACTAGCTCATGGTTCTACAGCTCTACTAGAAGCATGCTAATGGCATCTGATCAGTTTCTGGTGAAGGACTCAAGAAGCCTGCAATTATGGTATAAGGTGAAAGCGGAGCCGGCATCTCACACGGCAGGAGAAGAAGCAAGAGTGAGAAGGGAGAGGTCCCAGACTCTTCTAAACAACCAGATATCCCATAAACTAACCAAGCAAGCACTCCCTCATCACCAGTGGGATGGTGCTAAACCATTCACAAGGGATCTATCCCCATGATCCAGCCACCAGACCCCACTTCCAACATTGAGAATCTTATTTCAATGTGAAATCTGGAGATGACAAAGATCTAAACCATATCAATCATCCATATTTCTTTTACCTATTTTTTAGATATCGTGTTTGTGAGACTGTTTACCTCTGAGAACAACAAAGAAAATAGATAACCCACTCTGAATCTGGCTCCTAGGACCTAGGCTGTAGTATCCCTTAATGAACAAGAACAATCCAAACAATAACAGACAATGTCACTAGGTGAAGAGAAAAACAAGGCCACTCCATATTCAACTCTGAACAAGGAACAGGCTAGGATGCTGTACTGAAAGAACACAAACACATCACAGCCTTGAGCACGTCACATCCCCCCATATGCCTCCACTTCCTGAGCCCGACACAAACACATCACAGCCTTGAGCAATGCCTCCACTTCCTGGGCCCGACACAAACACATTCCTCCATATATTTCAAAGAAAAACAACACCTGGAAAATCTCCGATAAGGTTACAACTGTTTGTAAAAGCGCAGGAACCAATAAGAAAGCTGCTAAAAGCATAATTTAAAAGGTAAACCAATTGTAATGCGGTAGCCTAGAGAAATGCCTTGTTCCTCTGTAACCTGAAAAGTCCGGTTTACCTCAAGCTATAAAAAGCAAGTGCACACATTGTTCCAGGCCCTCTTGTATGTTGTAGAACGGAGGGACCAAGTTCGAACTTGCATTAAAGATCCTTGCCGCTTGGCTTTGACTCTGGACTCTGGTGGTCTTCTTCGGGGAATAAATGGTCTGGGCATAACATTTGGGGGCTCGTCTGGGATTCCCCCAAGCCCACCAGACCCCCGGTCAAAGGATCTACTAAGATCGATCTGCTAATAGGTGAGCCAGCTCGTCTCTGTTTGTCTGTCTGTGTCCGTTCTGAATCTGCGGCTCTCTGAGTCTGCGGCTCGTCTCTGTTTGTCTGTCTGTGTCCGTTCTGAATCTGCGTCTCTCTGAGTCTGCGGCTCGTCTCTGTTTGTCTGTCTGTGTCCGTTCTGAATCTGCGGCTCTCTGAGTCTGCGGCTCGTCTCTGTTTGTCTGTCTGTGTCCGTTCTGAATCTGCGGCTCTCTGAGTCTGCGGCTCGTCTCTGTTTGTCTGTCTGTGTCCGTTCTGAATCTGCGGCTCTCTGAGTCTGTGGCTCGTCTCTGTTTGTCTGTCTGTGTCCGTTCTGAATCTGCGGGTCTCTGAGTCTGCGGCTCGTCTCTGTTTGTCTGTCTGTGTCTGTTCTAAACCTGTATCTGTAACTCGCGAGGTCTGAAACTGAAGCTGACACAGTCCTGGCAGATGCGCTATAGGACAGCCAGCAGAGACCGGTGGGAGCTGGCGGCTCCCCTCTGATCTGATTCTGACCCAGATTTCTGGTGCGCGCTGGCGGCTCCCCTCTGATCCGATTCTGACCCAGATTTCTGGTGCGCGCTGGCGGCTCCCCTCTGATCCGATTCTGACCCAGATTTCTGGTGCGCGCTGGCGGCTCCCCTCTGATCCGATTCTGACCCAGATTTCTGGTGCGCGCTGGCGGCTCCCCTCTGATCCGATTCTGACCCAGATTTCTGGTGCGCGCTGGCGGCTCCCCTCTGATCCGATTCTGACCCAGATTTCTGGTGCGCGCTGGCGGCTCCCCTCTGATCCGATTCTGACCCAGATTTCTGGTGCGCGCTGGCGGCTCCCCTCTGATCCGATTCTGACCCAGATTTCTGGTGCGCGCCTGCAGCTGACATAATTTGTTCCCTTGCAGGACCTGTTCCAGACGCCTCTCTTGGCGCTACTGTTTAAAATGGGTAATACCCAGAGCACTCCCCTATCTCTTCTTACAAGTAATTTCAAGGATGTTAGAGCAAGGGGCCGTGATCTTAGTATGGAAATCAGGAAGGAAAGGCTAATTACTCTATGCTGCTCCGAATGGCCTGCCTTTAATGTAGGGTGGCCACCCGAAGGGACATTCTGCCTTCCCGTCATCACTAGAGTCAAGTCCAAGGTTTTCCTATCAGGGCATGCCGGCCACCCGGATCATATTCCATACATTCTTATATGGCAGGACCTAGCTGAGAACCCGCCCCCTTGGCTGTCCCCCTTCCTATTATCCCCGGAACCCTGCAAGGCACTGGTTGCTCGGCCGCTAAAATCCAAGCAACCGACGGCTCCCCTCATCCTGTTTTACCTGAGAGCGAGGACCCACTGTCCACAGAACCCCCTCCGTACCCCTCCGGACCCCAGGCCCCAGCCCCCCGGGCTGAGCCATGGGAGGGAGCAGGCGAACAGGAGGCGGCCGGAGCTCCCGGATCTGCTAAAAGTGAAAGTAACTCTGAAGGGCCGGCTGGGCGGACGCGGGGGCGCACTTTGCGAGCTAGCCCCCCCCAGCCGCCTGACTCCACAGTGGCTTTATCCCTCCGGGAAATAGGACCCCCAGATGACACGGGAATCTACAGGCTTCAGTACTGGCCATTCTCCACTAGTGATCTGTATAACTGGAAGACTCAGAGTGCCCGGTTTTCAGACACCCCAAAGATTTAATGGCTTTACTAAATAGTGTCATGTTCACCCACCAGCCCACTTGGGATGATTGTCAGCAGCTCCTCCGGATCTTGTTCACAACGGAGGAGCAAGAGAGAATACAGGTAGAAGCTAGAAAGCTGGTCCCGGGGGACGACGGTCAACCAACTGCCAACCCTGACCTCATAAATGCGACTTTTCCTCTGACCAGACCGGCGTGGGATTATAACTCAGCAGAAGGTAGGGGACGGCTACACCTTTATCGCCAGACTCTAATGGCGGGTCTCCGGGCGGCTGCTCGCAAGCCCACTAATTTGGCTAAAGTATACTCTGTTTTGCAAGGAAAGACAGAAAGCCCAGCCAGCTACTTAGAAAGATTAATGGAAGCCTTTAGACAGTATACCCCCATAGACCCAGAGGCCCCAGGAAGTCAGGCAGCTATTGTAATGTCTTTTGTAAATCAGGCAGCCCCAAATATTAAAAAGAAACTCCAAAAATTAAAAAACTTAGAGGAAAAACAGATACAGGACCTCCTCCAGATAGCCCAGCGAGTTTACAATAATAAAGATACTCCAGAAGAAAGGCAATTTAAGGCCACTGAAAAAATGACTAAGGTCCTGGCAGCAGTAGTACAGAAAGAACATCTACAGCCAGAGAACACTCAACCTAGGCAGTTCCCAGACATAATAATCTGAAAAAAGACCAATGCGCCTACTGTAAGGAAGTTGGCCACTGGGTAAGAGACTGCCCTAAGAAGAAACAACGAGGACAGGGACCCCCTAGGCCTACACCCGTATTAGTCACTCAAGACGAAGACTAGAAAAGACGGGGTTCGGACCCCCTCCCCGAACCTAGGGTAACTTTACAAGTGGAGGGGTCCCCAGTCCAGTTCTTGGTCGATACGGGAGCACAGCATTCGGTCCTAGTTAAAACTAATGAAAAATTATCCACCAAGTCCTCATGGGTACAAGGGGCCACAGGAATTAAAAAGTACCCCTGGACGAAACAAAGGACAGTAAACCTCGGAGCCAGGAATGTAACCCATTCTTTCCTGGTCATCCCTGAGAGCCCCTGCCCCTTATTAGGGAGAGACCTGCTGACTAAAATGGGAGCACAGATCCATTTCCTCCCTGAGGGGCCCATCGTGACCAATTCCCAAAATCAGCCCATGCCCATCCTGACTATAACCCTAGAAGATAAGTACCGGCTCCACCAAGAGCAAGTGACCCCTGACCAGGACATAGCAACCTGGCTCCAGCAATATCCAGGAGCTTGGGGGAGACAGGGGGCTTAGGACTAGTGAAACACCGTCCTGCCTTGTTTGTCGAACTCAAGCCTGGGACAGATCCTGTTCGGGTACGGCAGTACCCAATGCCCCTAGAGGCCAAAGTAAAAATTACGCCCCACATCCGTCGGCTCCTCGACCAAGGGGTCCTTCGGCCCTGTCATTCACCCTGGAACACTCCATTCTTGCCGGTACGTAAACCTAATAGCGGAGAGTACAGACCTGTACAAGACTTAAGAGAAGTCAATAAGAGGGTTATGGACATACATCCAACTGTGCCTAACCCGTACACCCTCCTGAGTACTCTAAACCCCAAACACCAATGGTATACTGTTTTAGATTTGAAAGATGCCTTCTTCAGTTTGCCTTTAGCCCCTCAGAGCCAAAAGCTCTTCGCCTTCGAGTGGACTGACCCTGAGAGGGGCATAAGTGGCCAACTGACATGGACCAGACTGCCACAGGGATTCAAAAACTCTCCTACCCTGTTCGATGAGGCCCTCCATGAAGACCTGGGTGAGTACCGATGCGAACACCCTGAAATAACTTTACTACAGTATGTTGATGACCTCCTGATTGCAGCCGAGACCCAAGAAACTTGCCTCCAAGGGACCAAGGGTCTCTTACAAGCTTTAGGAAATCTAGGATACTGGGCCTCGGCAAAGAAAGCTCAAATCTCTAAACCAGAAGTAACATATCTGGGGTACCTGCTAAAAGGAGGGCGGCGCTGGTTAACAGACGCCCGGAAGCAGACTGTTCTGCAGATCCCCAGGCCACAGTCCACCCGACAAGTAAGGGAATTCCTGGGGTCAGCAGGATTTTGTAGACTATGGATACCTGGGTTCGCAGAGCTGGCTAAACCCTTATATCAGGCAACCCGGGGACAGCAGCCATTTAGTTGAACAGAAAAAGCTGAGACGGCTTTCCAACAGATCAAAACCGCCTTACTCTCTGAGCCTGCACTGGGACTACCTGACGTCACTAAGCCCTTCCACTTATACGTGGACGAGAGCAAGGGTGTTGCCAAGGCGGTGCTAACTCAGAACTTAGGCCCCTGGCGGAGGCCAGTTGCTTACCTGTCAAATAAATTAGACCCAGTGGCTACCGGGTGGCCCCCTTGCCTCCGAATGATTGCAGCCACGGCCCTGATGGTACAAGATGCTGATAAACTTGTCATGGGTCAAAAATTATGGGTCGGTACCCCACATGCCATCGAGGTTGTACTCAAACAGCCACCTAATCGGTGGATAAGTAACGCCCGGCTCACCCACTACCAAGGACTACTACTAAACCCTCTCAGGATAACTTTCCTGCCCCCAACAACCTTAAACCCTGCCTCGCTGCTGCCTAACCCAGACCTGGACGCCCCGCTCCATGATTGCACTGAGATACTAGCTCAGGTGCACGGAGTTCGAGAGGACCTACAGGACCGCCCACTTCCTGACGCAGACCTCGTCTGGTTCACTGATGGAAGCAGCTTCATTCACCAAGGCCAGAGGTACGCTGGAGCAGCAGTGACTTCAGAGACTGAGGTAATCTGGGCGGAACCCTTGCCCCCAGGGACATCGGCCCAGAAGGCCAAACTGATAGCGCTCACCCAAGCTCTTACCCTAGGGGCAGGGAAGAAACTGACAGTATACACAGACAGCTGATATGCTTTTGCTACGGCGCACATACATGGGGCCATTTACAGGGAGCGAGGGTTACTAACGGCTAAAGAAAAAGAGATAAAAAATAAGCAAGAGATCCTAGCCCTGTTAACAGCCCTATGGGAACCAGAAAAATTGGCTATTGTACATTGCCCAGGGCATCAGAAACCAACCACTCCAATTGCTCAAGGCAACTTTCTGGCAGACCAAACTGCAAGGAGTGTGGCAAAGGCTCCCAGTCAACTCCTTGCACTCCAGCTCCCTGATCCGGGCCCCCGGGACCTGCCATATCTCCCTGATTATTCAGAACAAAATCTCCAGTGGATCGACAAACTTCCCCTGAAACAGATCCAGAATGGATGGTGGACTGATACTAATGACCAAACCATCCTACCAGAAAAATTAGGACAACAAGTGTTAGAACACATCCACCGAACCACCCACCTGGGTGCCCGGCGGATGATAGACCTGATCAGACGCTCCAAGCTCAAAATCAGACATATAGCCAAGACGGCCAGCAGCATCGTGACCAATTGCAAAGTCTGCCAGCTTAACAACGCCTACCCTCAATCCCAGGCTGCAACGGGACCAAGGCTCAGGGGAACCAGGCCCGGTATCTACTGGGAGGTAGATTTTACTGAGATAAAGCCAGGGAAGTACGGGTATCAGTACTTACTTGTCTTTGTAGACACTTTTTCAGGGTGGATTAAAGCATTCCCAACCAAGAGGGAGACTGCTCAGGTTGTAACAAAGAAAATTCTGGAAGATATCCTTCCCAGGTATGGCTTCCCCGTCCAGATAGGGTCAGATAATGGACCAGCCTTCGTTGCTAAGGTAAGTCAGGATTTGGCTTCCATCATTGGGGCAAATTGGAAACTACATTGCGCTTACAGGCCCCAGAGTTCAGGACAGGTAGAGAGGATGAATCGGACCTTAAAGGAGACCATAACTAAATTGACTATGGAGACTGGCACTAATTGGGTGGTCCTTCTCCCCTATGTTCTGTTCCGGGCCCGTAATACCCCTTACAGACTGGGCCTTACCCCTTATAAAATCATGTATGGCAGACCCCCACCCCTGGTTCCCAGCCTAAAAGATAATCTGCTCAAATCTGAAACAGAAAATGTCTCTGAACTCTTATTTTCCCTACAAGCCTTGCAGAAAATTCATCAGGAAGTCTGGCCCAAGCTGAAGAAACTATATGAGACCGGTCCCCCACCGACACCCCATCCGTACCAGCCGGGAGACTGGGTCCTGGTTAAGCGACACCGACAAGAGACCTTAGAACCCAGGTGGAAAGGACCACTCCAGGTACTCCTAACCACACCCACCACCCTGAAAGTAAAAGGCATTGCATCGTGGATCCACTACACCCACGTCAAACCGGTGGACCCAACCTCTGACCTTCTTGGACCACTCACAGCAGCGACTGAAGCACCAACCACATGGACTGTGGACAGAGCTAAGAACAACCCCTTAAAACTCACCCTGCGCCGGCAGCATAGCTCACTGCAAACATGCAGCTAAGCAGTCTAACCCTAGCGTTAGCTGCCCTAGTGGCCACTGGGGCAAACACAAAACCAGTTTCTAATCCCTTTGTCTGGAGATTCTGGCTTCATAAAAACTGAACCCACCCTGGGCAATTCTTTTGGTGTAATGGAACATTATCTAAGAACCTATCTGGTCCCTCTGTAACTAACCAACTGTGTCTTCCCGTTACATTAGTTCCCCGGTTAACTCTCCTAACTGCCGGCGAGTTCCTGCGGTACACCAGTAACTGGACTAGTACTACTATTCACCCAGTCCCTAGACCGAGACCTGCACGAGCCATATTTCTCCCCCTCATTGCAGGAATCTCCCTCACATCATCCCTCATTGCGGCCGGACTGGCAGGGGGAGCCCTAGGTCACACCCTCATAGAAAATAACAAGTTGTACCAACAATTTGCTGTTGCTATGGAGGAATCGGCTGAGTCCCTTGCCTCCCTCCAACGACAGCTTACATCCCTAGCTCAAGTAGCCTTGCAGAACCGGGTGGCCTTAGACTTGCTCACTACTGAGAAAGGTGGTACATGTATGTTTCTAAAGGAAAATTGTTGTTTTTATATCAATGAATCAGGGCTTATAGAGAACTGGGTCCAGCAGTTACGCAGGTTAAACATAAAAATAAAAAAACAGCAGTTTGCCTCAGCTGCAAACCAATGGTGAAATTCCTCTATGTTTTCTCTGTTAGCCCCCTTCCTTGGACCCCTGCTAAGTCTGCTGTTTCTGCTTACTGTAGGACCTTGTGTTATAAACAGAATTTTGCGGTTTGTCAAGGAAAGGTTTGACACCATACAGCTCATGGTCCTCAGAGCTCAATACCAAACTGTGGACACTGAAACGGAGTCAGACCTATAGGACCCAAGATTGGCTCCAGAGGTACCTGAGAGAGGGGGAAATGAAAGAACACAAACACATCACAGCCTTGAGCACATCACATCCCCCCATATGCCTCCACTTCCTGGGCCCGACACAAACACATCACAGCCTTGAGCACATCACATCCCCCCATATGCCTCCACTTCCTGGGCCCGACACAAACACATCACAGCCTTGAGCAATGCCTCCGCTTCCTGGGCCCGACACAAACACATTACAGCCTTGAGCACATCACATCCCCCCATATGCCTCCACTTCCTGAGCCCGACACAAACACATCACAGCCTTGAGCAATGCCTCCACTTCCTGGGCCCGACATAAACACATTCCTCCATATATTTCAAAGAAAAACAACACCTGGAAAATCTCCGATAAGGTTACAACTGTTTGTAAAAGCGCAGGAACCAATAAGAAAGCTGCTAAAAGCATAATTTAAAAGGTAAACCAATTGTAATGCGGTAGCCTAGAGAAATGCCTTGTTCCTCTGTAACCTGAAAAGTCCGGTTTACCTCAAGCTATAAAAAGCAAGTGCACGCATTGTTCCAGGCCCTCTTGTATGTTGTAGAACGGAGGGACCAAGTTTGAACTTGCATTAAAGATCCTTGCCGCTTGGCTTTGACTCTGGACTCTGGTGGTCTTCTTCGGGGAATAAACGGTCTGGGCATAACAGTACCACCAGGAAGTAACCAAAAACCCCTTTCTCCCTGCTGACAGGAGTAACTATTGCTTCTTTACCAATTTCAACCCTAGCTCCACTTCACTTGTTCTGGCTCCTGAATGAGAATTGTTCAGATAACAGCATTAGCTGTATAGCCCAAAGATGGAAACAACTCAAATGTTTATTAAAAGATGAATGGGGGCCAGGCGCGGTGTCTCGCGCCTGTAATCCCAGCACTCTGGGAGGCCGAAGCGGGCAGATCACGAGGTCAGGAGATCAAGACCATCCTGGCTAACATGGTGAAACCCCGTCTCTACTAAACAATACAAAAAATTAGCCAGGTGTGGTGGCGGGCACCTGTAGTCCCAGCTATTCAGGAGGCTGAGGCAGGAGAATGACATGAACCCGGGAGGCGGAGCTTGCAGTGAGCCGAGATTGTGCCACTGCACTCCAGCCTGGGCGACAGAGCAAGACTCCATCTCAAAAAAAAAAAAAAAAAAAAAGAAAAGAAAAGAAAAAAAGATGAATGGATAAACAAAATGTGGTATATTCACAAAAAGAAATATTGCCCAGCCATAAAAACCGTGTGAAATGACATATGCTACTGCATTGATGAACCTTGAAAACATTATGCAGAGTGAAAGAAGCCAGACACATACTGTATGAGTCCACTCACATTACAGAAGAACCAAGAAGTGAACAAAGTCAAACTCACTTTATTAAATCTCCATCTAAAAGGGACATTTGAACAAAACCAAAAACAAAACAAATGGCTGTGCTCAGGCATCTGCAGGTTTGTGAATGGTAGTAGAGGTGGAAATGAATCTGGAAAGTTCAGAATAGGAAAAGCTAGAGACAGAAAGTAGATTCGTGGTTGCTTAGAACTTGGAGAGAGATGAGGGTGTGAAAGTAGTAACTACAGGGTACAGAGTTTCTTTTGGAGGCAATGAAAACGTTCTAAAATTGATTGTGGTGATGGATGCACATGTCTGTTGTGGAAATAAATGAAAACCAACTGGCTATTTATCCAGAGCTTGCTACAGCAAGGGAGTCAGCCACCAGCACTTGTGTTTGGCAGACTCTCAAAACGCCAAGCAGCAGGTGCGCCCTGACTGGAGGCTGCTGGCCTGGAGAGCTGCTGGCAGGCTAACACAGAAAGGCTGCTATGTGATTGTTTAGGGGTACATATTTGGCTTCCTGGTCCTGAATTGAAAGCGAGAGCAAAAATTAGGGAAGCTGGAAGTTATTAATCAAATCCTGGCCATTTGGGGCTGATCTTTATTGGGGTTAGTAATTGCTTTCCTGGATTGTTTACCAGAGAAAGTGACCTTACCTCCTACAAATTTGACACAGAGAGTAGATTGGCTTCCCGGGCAGGTTATTGTAGATAAATTGCTGTACTGGCTGCTACAGACTATGGGTCACAGTTTATTTTTATATGTAGTCTGGCCCTTGTTCACATGTATATTCAGTCTCTCACTTTGAGTATACTAAAAACCACTGAATTGTGCACTTTAAATGGCTGAATTTTATGTTATTTAGATAATATTTGTAAAAAAAACTGTAACAAATTCAAAAGGGGGACATATACTTCTGTTATCAAATTGCATCTGCTTCCGGCAACGTCCAACCCAGAGCCAGTCCTCGCTTCTTTAAGCTTTTCCCAAAATCTCCCAGCATAAGCCCAGTCCATGCAATAAACCCATCCTTCCTTCATTTTGCTAAGATACCCATGGTTTGTATGCTGATATCTTGCTGTAACAAGTCAGTAAACTGGGCTTTATGCCTACTGCAGTTTATCTCCTCTAATAACAGTAAGTCTGTATATATCCTTCTTGCATCATGTTATTGATAGATCTTTCACACATGTCATCAGATCAGCTCAGAAACAAGCAGCATTTCCACCTCGCTCATTCTTGACACTGAACTTCCATTGTGAGACTGTCATCTGCTTTTTTTCTGAAACATCTATCCTCTGAAGAAACAAGAGTCTCAAAGCAGGGAAAGGTATATTATTTTTTCCCCATAATCAGATCCTTTTTTGAGGAACCATTAAAAGACTAATCTAGCCGGGCGCGGTGGCTCAAGCCTGTAATCCCAGCACTTTGGGAGGCTGAGGTGGGTGGATCACGAGGTCAGGAGATCGAGACCCTCCTGGCTAACACGGTGAAACCCCGTCTCTACTAAAAATACAAAAAACTAGCCGGGCGCGGTGGCGGGCGCCTGTA
The DNA here is from genome assembly GCF_007565055.1 of Rhinopithecus roxellana. Lineage (NCBI taxonomy): Eukaryota > Metazoa > Chordata > Mammalia > Primates > Cercopithecidae > Rhinopithecus > Rhinopithecus roxellana. Next base: position 106,032,437 of record NC_044565.1, read on the forward strand.
GTCCCAGCTACTCGGAGGCTGAGGCGGGAGAATGGCGGGAACCCGGGAGGTGGAGCTTGCAGTGAGCTGAGATCGCGCCACTGCACTCCAGCCTGGGCGACACAGCGAGACTCCGTCTCAAAAAAAAAAAAAAAAAAAAAAAAAAGACTAATCTAAAAATATTAATAGTCATGGACCATAAAATGGTGTTTTGCTTAACAATGGACTGCATGCATGAAGATGGTCCCATAAAGTTATAATAGTGTATTTTTACTTCACGTTTTCTGTAAAACTATACTTCCGAATTGGCTGTGAGCCCATATTAACTTCCTTAAAGCAAGCATTCATATGGAAATGGTCAAACACAAGGAAATTGAGAATCAATACTGAATAATTTAAGTTAGTTATTAACTTTATTACATTAGCAGTAGTACATTCATTTCAAGTATTGATCTACCTTATTAATGAGACGTGGCAAAGCTTCTTGTATTGTCTGTAACCCAAATGTGAGAGGACAAAAGGCAGGGAAAGCAAAATATTCTTTTGATCTGCCTGGCCTTCTTCAGGCTTAGGAATTAAGTATTTCATTTCTTGGAACCATCAGGAGTTCCACCAGGTTTTCAGATTCAAGCTATCAGCAGTGCTTCTCTTATTTAGAGAGTAGTCCACTGTGACTGCGCTTCCTACATTCAGATTATTCATAAGCAGAATATCAAGAGACCCAGGCTATAAAATGCTGATGCTGACGCTGACTAAACAAGGGGTATCTTATAGAAAAGCCAGGGGTGAGAGGTTGAAAGTAGAGAATCTGCTCACATTCTGCCTAAAGTATTTGGGTGGCCTAAATTATCTGCCCCTCTCTCATCCACAGACCAACATGCTGTCCTTACCAGGTTGTCTAGAGCAGGGCACTGACACATCCTCAAAACCCCCAGTCTCATTCCAGGCTAGGACTTCAGCAGAGCCCCTCAACCAAAGTTACAGCTGAGTCCTAGAAGTAGGAAGGAGACAAGAGAACACAGGTGCATATTTAATTTTTAATCTCAGGAGAAACAAGATTCAAAATCAAGCCACAGAGATCCACCTCTTACATGGAGAAGCACGTATATAACAAACCAATCGTCCTACAAATAACAGCTATAGACTCTGGGCAGAATATGAAACACAGCTACTTGAGAGCTCTAGAGACTGAACAAAAGAATACAAATTATAAAATGAGGTTCAAAACTTGAAACAAGCTGTCACAATAGAGATATCTGTAGATTTTTCCCTGTGGCCAGATGGGTGCAGAGCAGTGAAAATTCTGATAGAACATCCACCAACTCCCCTCCCCTCCTCTCCCCTCCCCTCCCTTCTCCTTTCCTTTCTGTGATTTTGAGATGGAGTTTTGCTCTTGTTGCCCAGGCTGGAGTGCAATGGCGCAGTCTCAGCTCACTGCAAGCTCTGCCTCCAAGGTTCAAGCAATTCTCCTGCCTCCATCTCCGGAGTAGCTGGGATTACAGGTGCTTGCCACCACGCCTGGCTACCTTTTTTTTTTTTTTTTTTTTTTTTTTTTGGTATTTTTAGTAGAGACAAGGTTTCACCATGTTGGTCGGGCTGGTCTCAAACTCCTGACCTCAGGTGATCTGCCCACCTCAGCCTCCCAAAGTATTAGGATTACAGGCATGAGCCACCGCGTTGGGCCCATCCACCATTTTTCTGATCAGAAGACCGAGGACAAGGAACTAGGACAACTAGGTCCACTAGTCAGTGAGAAGAAAACACTAAAATAGAACCAATGAAGGGAATCCCAAATTCTGATAAACTCAGGTGAAATCTCTAGCTGACCCTTGAGTCAGATGTGTGTAACAAAATGAAAGCAGCATACAGCTAAAGATTAAAGAATTGGCTTAAGATCTGAAATTTCACCACTTCATTCCCTACAGGAAACTTCAACTTCAGTATGAGTCTAATCAAGTTAACTGACCTGCTTAAAAGCAATCAATACTATTTTTCAGAATATAAGAGAATCCAGAATTATATGATATAACATTTACAGGATCAAGGATTCAATTTAAAATAACTTATGTATGATGATTCAAGAATATGTAACCCATTCCAAAGGGAAAGACAAAGTAGGCAACCCTGTTTTGATCCCAATGTTGAAATTATCAGACAAAAACTTTAAAGTGGCTGTTACAACCATGCAAGTGAGGTAAGAAAATATCTGCTCCAAATAAAAAAAAAAAAATAGAAAAATTTAGCAAATGTGACTGAAACGTGAGTCAGTGAAGTAGAAGCCAAGTAAGTAGAAATTCTCCACTTATAAGAGAGAAAAAATGTTCTTTAACAAGTCCTCAAGAATGAGTGGGACAAATTGAAGAGGTCTAAGAGTTAATTGGAGTCTCACAAGAGAAGAAAAAGATAATTTCTAAAAATTAAAGATATTAAGAAATAATGCTCAAAAACTTCCTAAATTTTGTAATCAACATAAATTCACAAATTTAAGAATCTCAACCAAACACAATTTGGACAACTTTGAAGAAAACCATACCTAGACATAGCATAATCAAAGGCTTGCAAAATAATTAAAGAGAAAAAAATTTAAGGCATAGAAAATTACAAACCTGAAAACTATAATTCAGAACTCTACTGAATGCTCATCAGAAACTATGAAGGCCAAAGCAAAACGAAACAATATCTTCAAAGTTATTTTTTAATTCAACCCAGAAATCTATAAGCATCAAAAAATATTCTTCAAGAACAAAGGAAAAGAGCACTACTGGAATAATGGAGTAAAGGCTTTCAAATATCTACTCCTCCATAAAATTAGTGAGAACAATGAAATAATTATTTACATCAACTCTTTCATGTCTCTATGAATTAATCAAAGGCTTCCAACAATCAAAGTAGTGTTTATTCAGGAAAAGTGGACAATTTTCAGCATAAACTGTGAGCTCTGCGGAAGTCTAACTTGCCTTATTCCCATTCCCCTCTCTCCAACTCCATGATAGCCTTGAAAACCAACAGTTTTGCAACTGTAGCAGTTATGAAAAACAGTAGCATAGCAAATACCGGTGGGGGCAGAAGAGGTTTGGAGCTCCCCCAAAAAGCCTTACCTCACAGACTTGTCACTATTTGAAAGAATACCCCAAACAAATGCAGTCCCTAGGTAGACAGAATGTGTTAGTTCAAGCTAGTGAAGGAAACCACCTAATCATTAGCTGACCACGAAGCTTCAGAGCTGAGAATTTAGTGGCTGCTAAGATGAAAGAATACACACCAGTCGGCCAGGCACAGTGGCTCATGCCTGTAATCTCAGCACCTTGGGAGGCCGAGGAGGGTAGATCACAAGGTTGGGAGTTCCAGACCAGCCTGGCCTAGATGGTGAAACCCTGTCTCTACTAAAAATCCAAAAATTAGCTAGGTGCAGTGGTGGGCACCTGTAATCCCAGTTACTTGGGACGTGGAGGCAGGAGAATCGCTTGAACAGGGGAGGCGGAGGTTGCAGTGAGCCGAGATCGTGCCGTTGCACTCCAGCCTGGGTGACAGAGCTAGACTCCATCTCAAAAAAAAAAAAAAAAAAAAAAAATATATATATATATATATATATATGCACACACACACACTAGTCAAGGAAAGTAATTAAGCTAACAGCAACAATAACAAAAACAAGACAAAATGGCTACAGCAAAAACCCCAGGGTGGATGTCTCCAGCAGAGCATCCATGTTATATTACTTAAAATGTCCAGTTTTCAACAATAAATTATGAAACATGCAAAGTGAAAGGAAGTATGGGCCATATACGGGGAAATAGTCGGTAAAAACTGTCCCAGAGGATGCCCAGACAGTGTAAACATGAAAGAAAGATTTTAAATCAACCATTACAAATATGGTCAAAGAACAAAAGAAATCAGTATCTAAAGAATTAAAGAAAAGTTTCAGAATGATGACCAAATAAAGAATACCAATAAAGAGATAGAAATTACATTTTAAAGAAACAACGACAACTAAAATAAATATTAGAATATCAAATTCAGAAATATGTTTTCAAAATAATGAAGTATCATGTAAGTAAAGTTGGTTTAACATTTGGAAATCAATCAGTGTAATTCACCATATTAAGAGATTGTAGGAGAAAAATCATATTATGAACACAAAAGATAGGAGAAAGGCTTTGACAAAATTAATGTACATTTTTGATAAAAACTCTTTTCAAACTAGAATAAAAAGCTTTCCATATTTAATAAAGGACATCTATAAAATATCCACTGCATATTGTACCTAATGGTAAAAAATTAAGCAATTGAACACTTTTGTGCCTAAGAATGGAAACAAGGTAAGAATGTATGTTCTCATCACTTCTATTCAATATTATACTAAACACAGTAATATTTAGAGAACTAATTACTGTACTATGTTTAGCAGTATCTCTTGTCCCTATCAACTGTGTACCAATAGCAACCTCTAAGTCATTATAACCAAGAAATGAGAAATTGCCAGTGTCCTCTGGGGAGCAATATCATCTCCATCTGTTAATCACTGCAGTAATGCACAAAAACAAAACACATTACAAATTAAAAGATGTCAAAACTTCCCAATTTGGCAGATAACATTTGTTTACATAAAAATCCTCAGGAATTTACACAAAAATGCTAGTGAATTTAGCAAGGTCACTAGCTACAAAAGTAATATATAAAAATCCATTGCATTATATATTAGAAACAAACAATTAGACATTGAAATTAGAACAACAGCTTATAGCATGACAGAAACATAAAATAGTTACTAACAATAAACATAACAAAAGATGTAGAACCTTTCTCTATGGGATATTGCTGAATTCTACATGGAGAATATTGCTGACTGAAATTAAAGACCTAAATAAGTGGAAGGATATACCATGTTGATTGATTAGAATGGAGAGGGCCAACCAGTTATTCCCACAATATGAAAAGTTATATTTATATAAGAAAACTTATTTTAAATTTCCCTAAAGTTGTCTTGTGAGATTTGATAATGAAATGCAGGTGAAGTATTTAGTATAGTATCTGGCACACAGTAAGCATGCAACAAACCTTACCTATTATTATTATTATTACTGCTTTCTCTGCTATAAAATTCCATCTGTTTCTTCCAGCATTAGCTTTCATTTTTAAAACTAATAGAAACTTCTACTTCCATAGATTTTTTTGAAGATCTTCCTGAATCTGAACAGATAGGCTCTTCCCACCTTCTGCATAAACTTGGAACACAGAATGCTAGATCTGGCCATATAAAGCAGCTAATTCATTTCCATGACTGAGTAAATGAGTTGTTCTGGCTTCCTTTACAGGTAGGGATGAATATCATAACAAAAATCAGCCACATCTCCCTTGTCACATTTCTTGGCTACTAATCTCCTTCAGGGAAAAATAAAATAAACTCAAAATATGGTTCTTATGAACCAGAAGCACCGCAAAGATTAAGAAACAAAAAACTCTTAAAACCACTTTTACACTGTAATAGCATAACATAAAAATTATTATTCAGTGCGTAAGTAAAATTAGACAGTGAAGAAAATCTACATAAATAAAATGCCTACGGGTAGGAACCAATAGCCCACAAGTGTTTTTATACCTAGATTTCTCTGAATAGAAACCCAAGTTTGATAAGACACTTTTTGCCGCCTCTTTAGAGAAAACACCATTAGTGGAGTCTGGTCTTATAATAACTAATTTCACTTCCTAAGGATTTTCTACATGTGATGATGAGGTAAAATTATGAATCAAGATTTAATATGAAAAGGTGAAGAGAAATAATACTCTTTTAATAAAATAAGCTAAAACTTGGAGAAGGATCAAGAATTCAGTCTTGCTCAGCCTTTCTTGGGACCCTCGTTTGACCTTCCCAAGAAAACCGAAAAGAAACAAGCTGTGATGGGTAATTTCTTTTGGAGCTAAGTAATGGAGCCATTATGCAATGATAAATCAAGGGAAGAGTCTTTTCCAGTAATGTGATTAGTAATCCCAGGGTCAGAGGCAGTGGCAAGCAGAGGATCTGATGACGTAAGTTTACAGTCTTCAAGGCCTAATCACGTCTGCTACTAAACTAGCTCAAATTGTATCATTTTTATTATACTAGCAGCCAACCAACCAGCTAGGTCAAAATGAGGGGAAAAAAATCCTGGGGCAATTGTGTTTGGCCAAAAATACCTTATCTGGTTTGGTGGCAATTGAATAACAACGTCTCTGGTAAGCTGCTAATGAAATCCTCTTCTCTTAGCATCTAATCAAACTTCACAGCCAGAAGCAATATGGAATGAATATTCCAGCTAAAGCATTAATTATTCTGGTGATAAAATTGTCTCCACAGTGGGCTTCAAGCAGGCACATTCTTTGTGACCAGAAATGCTTAAAACATCATGTTCACCCTTTGATGTCTGAACACTTCAAATTAGAAAGGAGGGAGGGCAAGCAAGCCATCTATTCCCCCACAGGTCCTAGTGGGCAGCATGAACCTCAGAGAGAGCAAAGCATGTGCACTTACAGCTCTTGTCCTTCAAACTCTGGGAAAAATAACACTAAGATTTCAAAAGTCGTGAACATAGGAACTAAGCCTAATTTAAAAGATTAATAGTTTTATCCCCATTTAGTTAACCATAAGTAGATTGTAGTTGTTCTATATAATTACCTGCAGAACATTAGTATTTGTTCAAATCAGAACAACCTTATAACTATTCATTAATTGTAATGTTTTCTCTAAATATAGAAGTGCCATTGGCAAGGTGATGAACATAAAGTATCACAGGCACCACCACTGTCAGAAAGAAAACACTTCAGCATTCTTAGTACTTGCAGAGTTCTGGGCATGGTGATCTGGAGAGAAATTCAATATAATTTACCCACCATCTGGTCTATGTTCTGCTTGTTTTCTTATGACGACTATACATGGCTTTCAACTGTTATTTTAAGAAGAACCATGTTGTATAATTTAATGCCAATAAGTAATGGTAGATGCTCAGAGTCCTGGTTGGGAAAAGATTAGTTTAATATTAATGACAATAACAATATTAGTAACAATAATTAGTGAGCACTGGTACCAGATACTTTAGTAAACACTTTATATGGATTATATAATTTAATCCTCATATTAACCCTATGATAGGCAGGGCACTGGGCCCATGCCTATAATCCCAGCACTCTGGGAGGCTGAGGTAGGAGAGTTGCTTGAGTCTAAGAGAACAAGACCAGCCTGGGCAACATAGTGGGACCCCCATATCTACAAAAAGTTTTTCTATAAATATTAGCCAAGAGTGGTGGTGGCACACACCTGGGGTCCCAGATACTTGGGAGGCTGAGGTGGGAGGGTCTTTTGGGCCTGTGAGTTTGAGGTTGCAGTGAGCCATGACCATGCCACTGCACTCCAGCCTGGGCAACTGAGTGACAGCCTGTCTCAAAAAACAAATAAACAAACACAAACAAAAAACAAACAAACAAACAAAAAACCCTATGATAATAACATATCATTGTTCTTATTTAGAGATGAAGAAACTGATGCTATAAAGAAATGTATAAGTTAGGTCACATAGCTAAGAAGTTGAGGAACTAAGTTATGGCCAAATGAGTTCAGAGTTCAGTTCAGTTCCACCCTCTTGGCAGATAAGTAGCAGTAGAAATGAGTCTAACTAATGGGCACCGAGTGTTGACATTGTTCTGAGTGCTTTATCTTATAGAATTTGCACAATTCTGAGATAAATATTTATTGCATTATTATTATTTCCATTTTACTGAATAGAGGAAATAGAGACACAAAGAGACTATTAGTTGACCAAAGTCAACACAACTATCTAGAACTGGAATTTTAAAACTGTGGTCTGTGAGGTTCACACTATTTGGTGAACTATTTCTAAAACCATTACTCTTTGTTTACTCACAATGTTTCCCTTGGTTTTCTAGGCAATTGGAAGATGTATGAAATTACCTTTTTGTGTGGTATGAATTTCAGGGTAGTCTGTAATTATTTTTCATGGGAACAAAATGGACTGGGGATCAAAAATAAATAGCCTAATTATGATTTAGGTAAAATTAGTTATAATTAGTTTATGTGACCTTGATGTATCTTTTCATTTTTCCTGAACTTGATTTCCTTGGTTATAAAATGAAGGGTTTATACTAGGTGACTTATGAGAATCCTACAAGTGAAAACTTCTCAATCCTCGCCAGTCTTCTAAGTATATGAGTGTGTGAGCACTCAACCTGTTATAAATTTTATTTTTCTAAAGCTAATGCAAGGGTAACTAACTTTCTTATTGAACTCTGTTTACCTATGTTTGGGGGCTAACCCGATGATGTACTTCTGAATAGGTAAAACTTTACTTGCAGGGAATGTCCTAGCAGGAAAATACACATCACCTTTCCTGGAAATCACTTTTGGCGTATTTACAGTAAAAGGCCAGTCAACAAACCTTTCCCTCCATAAGCCTTGGAGAAAATCATTAGCATTAATTAACCATGGGAAATTGGACTTTACAATATGAACTTTCAAAAGCATCTGTGGAAATAAAGTTCTGATATTCAAGCATGCCCTCATTTCATAGATATCTTTAAACTGTCTTCTAAAAGCTAATTTACTCTGGGTGGCTCAGGAGATATTCCCCAAGAATGGGTACAAAGAGCAAGAAATAATCACCCTGTTTCTTGGGCTTAGGTAGAAAAATGAATCTCAGAAAATGGTGAGTACAAATGTGTCTGAGACAGTGAAGCTGTAAAAGACATACTTCCCACTGATGAAGAAATGTGCTTCCAAGAAGAGCTGCACTCCAAGAGGGAGTTAAAGACACTTAAAGACAAGTGTTATTATTTTTGAATGAAGAAGTACACAAAAGCTATCTATGGTAACTAATTCCTTGAAAAGCATGTTTCTATTCTAAAACTATTCCAAGAGTGAAATAAATGTTTGCATTTCCTACAGAAGTCCGAGAAAATAACCAAAATATGTAAAACAGGCGATTGGTGGATTAAATGTGCCACGACCATACAATGGAATGCTGCACAATCATTAAACATAATACTCTAGAAATATTTAATAGAAAGATGTTCACTATTTATTTTGGATTTAAAAATGTGTCCCAAAACAATAACCCAGTGATAGTGCCATTTTGCAATCTGTGAGTGTAGTGCGTGTAAGTATATATACCAATGTGTTAGCTGATTACTTATTATTTTATTAGTTTATGTGCATTTTATAATTTTTTGGTAATAAGCATGTATTAATTCTTTAATGAAACCAAATATATACTTAAAGTAGCCTAAGAAGGCAGATCCTGTGTGCAATCAACAAGACATAATATATCTCAAATGGCACAATTTCTTAGATTAGGGGTTTGTTGCTGTACATTGAGGCTTTCCCTGGTGAAGCTGTTCTGAGCTCTGAACCACTTCTGCTAGGCTGTCAATAAAAAACTCCTGCTTGGTAGGCTTAATATGATCCATCTTCGGACATCCACACAATAGCTGAGTGGGACCAAGTGTTCATTGTTTATCTAAGCAGGGAGTCTTATGCTGACTGTGGCTGTCTCTACATCAGCGCTGTAACAGCTCTGGGAGTGGAGAATTGTTATGACATGGCTTTTCAATATGGCAACCATAAAATAACCACTTGAACTCACCCATGATATTTAACCCTGTCACTGGCAAGATCAGATTTCCAGCTGGAGCCAAAAAGTCTGTAGTTCCCTTGAATGATGCTTTAAAAGGAGAAAGCACATTAGAGATCAAAATGTGGAACTCCGGGAACGCACATCTATTAAATACCTTATTTTGTTAGTGGCAGAAGTATTAGTAACCAGAAACATGAAAGAAACCAAGGCAGAAGGCACCACAGTAAAATAGGTCCTAAGACAGCTGTAAACCCATTAGACAGAAAACACAGGAGAAAAAGTGGTTGGCTGAAAACTCTTCAGATTTACCCTTTTGAAAATTATTCTTCCAAAACGTATTCTCATTTTCTAAATGAAAATAAAGTAATAAAATTCATGTATTACTAAACAAATGCTATATAGGCACTCAAGTAAGGTACTACCATACAGCTCCATAATGGTCAAGTTGACAGCGTTGCAAAGGCAGGAGTGTGTAACAGCAGGCTGAGTAGATGGCAACTCCTGGAATTGCGCAATGTGACAGCACCAAGTGACTTTCTGTATTCATAGTACATTACGGAGCCGTTTCCCCACTGTACAGATTGTATTTGATTTTTAGAAGTAGCCGGTGAAGCATATAGAGCAATGATGACTGCTGATTCCATTTTTCTGGTAAGGATACTGAGGTTAATGATTACCCACAACCAGAGGCACTCAGTGCTTGAAAATGACATTTCTGACTCCAAAGTGAAAATATGTAACTCTCGAAAACACAGAAATTCCAGTTTAGTAAATTATTGTTCTGTTACCCATTATATAAAACAAGAAAATTATTGAGTTTTTTTAAAAAATTAAACTTCTAGAATGTTTTTGTTTCCTGAACATCCACCACTGTTTTATTTTCCAGAAAACTGTTTCTTTATATTTTTAATTGAGGTAAAATGTATATATCATAAAGTTATCCATTTTAAAGTGAACAATTCAGTGACATTTAATACATTGACAAATTTTCCCCCACCAGTACCTCTATGTACTTTCAAAGTATTTTCATCACCTAAAATAAAAATAAAACTTTATATCTATTAAGCAATTAGTCTCTTCCCCAAACCCTTCTGTGTTCTATATTTACAAATTTACTTACTTTGGCTATTTCATAAAAATAAAAGTGTATACTATGTAACCTTGTGTTAGCCTCTAACACATAGCTGGGGAGGACGGGGATGAAAATTCTAGCAAAACATTTTCTATGGAGATAACATAACCCTCAACTAGGACACGGAGAGAGAGATCTCTGTGTCTATGGCTGCACCCACATAGAGTGGAATTTCCATTCTATTGAGCTGAAAGAGGGTAATAAAGATGTGAATCATGATTCAAACGCCAGATACGCTAACTATTCTTACCAAGTTGTAGTAAATTTTCTTTTAAAAAAGCTTCTGCATTTGTGTATGCTCTTAGGATAATCTCCAGAGAATTAAATGGTTGTTTCATGTAAATTTTATTAGTTATGCTAATTTCACAGGGGAACAGGACAACAGAACTCATTTCACTTTCATTGTGAAGTAGAACTCTGCTCTTTGCTATTTTAATGCTAGAAATAAACCTGGTTATCGAGCAGGCCCAGGTTCAAAAATAATCTTGAAATATTTGGAATTGGTAAGAACCTTAAAGGTCAGGTAATATACTAACTCAACCATCTTACTCAGTATTTTTACAGATTTTTGTAAAGCGGACATTTAGAAAGAATAAGGAGTATCCTAGCCACACAGCTTTTTAATGCAAAATAGAAGAGTAAGAGGAGATCATATATGGGGAAATTTGTAGATTCCACCTTAAAAAGGTGCTATATGTATCATGCAATAAGTTTATTTCTTGTCCTACTAGATGGTTTATGTGACTTTCTAGACTCAACTTCCCTAAGTGGCTCCTGAGTGGTTTCTTGTTGGTGCCCTGATGTACCAAACAGTGTATTTGTTATTAGCTTCAATGCATGAGGCACGACTGAAATAACACCGGTTTAAATTTTATAAGGAAAGGTGCAGCAGTATTGTAGAGTTGTTTCTTTTATGAGCACTCATACCCTCACATGTATAATTTGCATGTGTATTTAAATACAGGAATGTTATATTCATAAGTAGACATAGACATGTAAAAATAACAGGGTGGCTTTTTCCCATTTCTCATAGGTCCAGAAAAAATAACACATTTAAGGAATGTTTAAACTCATAAAGAACAATTATGTTATAAATATGTATTCCTAAAGGATAAATTAAGAATTTAAAGTTAAGTCATGAATCTGAGTTTAATATCGTAATACTATTTTTAGCATGATCCCTAAAATATTTATCTCAATATCCAATAGATCAAAACAGAATGCATCAATGTATTAATCTTTTGAGAAGTAGCTCAGATAAGTCACTCAGTGCCTCCAGGATGTTTGTGAAATAGGACAGTAAAAAAGAAAATATTTTGGAAAATGTATAATAAAATGTACTCTGCCTAATAAAAATATCCTGGGGAGAAAAAAAGCATATTGAAGATTTACATGCATATTTCAAAAATACTTCTAAAGAGTCAAAGAAGATAACCAAAAAGTTTTATCTTCTCCACTGATTAACACTTCCAGTGAGCCCTGAGATTTCTCCTTTGCTAACTTTACAGAACTGTGGTAAAATTAAGATTTTTGCATTCTTCAGTTGAGGATTTATGTACTGGGCTTCTGGCAATGTCATTATATGATTGCATAAAACTAAAACCTATCGATTCTAATTTATGTTCATATTATCCAACTTAAAAAATTACCTATCCTGATTTCACTTGAAAAGGAAGAAATTTCTCAAATGTCACAGTAAAGATTATTATAATAAGACAGCAACCTCAACATTTTAGATAAATTTACTTATTTTCTTCTGCCTGAAGGAAAGAGAAGGAGAAACAGAAAATAATAAGGTACTGCAGATGAAAAGCTCCACTCACTCATCTGTTCATGTCTTGAAGTTGTAAATATTATTTTCTATATCTTAATGCAGAAAATGTGTGAACAACCAGCCGATAACTTGAGAAAGCTATCTGGACTTTCCCTCAGAATTGTCTTGCTCTGTGGCTATTGGTTTGTGTTTCCTAGAAGTGTATATTTATTTTGCATGACCAGGGGTTCCTTGTGCCTCAGAAAAGCCGTAGGACACAGAGGATCACATGGTAATTTATACCGTTTGTCACAAGGAAGCTTTGGATAAAGATACTGTTTGATATGTTAGACAGAGAGTGAGTGGGCTCAACACAACTGGCAGGGAAGAAATAAGTGAGACAAAGTTTTCATCCATGTTTAGTTATGGAAAGAATCCAGAAACTTTCAAAAATAAAATCTGTATATTGATTTCATATTGTGAGGCCAGCTATCTAGAAGGCTTGATCTAGGTTATGAGAACTCACTGGAATCCATAGACAGGTGGTCTATGACTTCCTTAGTATCATATGTAAAATGTGATGTGTTTGTATATATGCTAATATTTCCACAGAGAGAGTTCATGGCTTCTGTAATATGCAACTCAGGGAGTTCCATGATTTATTCAATAGTTGGTCCCTACTCTGTGCCATGCTAGACCTGGGTGTGCTTGTATCTATTATCTCTTTTTGTTTTAAAAAAAATCCCCGGGCTCATAGACTTTCTTGCTCTGCTACAATGAAATACCTGAGACTGGGTAATTTATAAAGAAAAGAAGCTTAATTCACTCATGGTTCTGCAAGCTGTACAGGAAGCATGGCGCTGGTATCTGCTTGGCTTCTGGGAAGGCCTCAGGAAGCTTACAATCATAGCAGAAGCCAAAAAGGGAATTGGCATATCACATGGTGAGAGCAGGAGCAAGGGGGGAGGGAGGTGTCACACACTTCTAAACAACCATATCTCATGGAGAACTTATGTGAGAACAGCACCAAGCCATGAATGATCGATCCCCATTACCCAACACCTTCCACCAGGCCCTACCTCCAACACTAGGGATTACACTTCAAGAGGAAATTTGGAGGGGTAATCCATACTATATCATTCTTCCCCTGGCCCCTCAAGTCTCATATACTTCTCACATTGAAAAATACAATCATCCCTTCTCAATAGTTCTTCAAAAGTCTCAACTTTTGCATTTCAGTATTACTCAAAATTCCAAAGTCCTAAGTCTAAAGTTTCATCTGGAAATGAGTTATTTTTGCCTAACAATTTGCAAAACTGAAACAAGTTATTTACTTCCAAGATTCAATGGGAGTACAGGCATTTGGTAAACATTTCTATTCCAAAAGGCAGAAATTGGCCAAAAGAAAGGGGCTACAAGGCCCCATGTAAGTCTGAAACCTAGCAGGGCAGTCATTAAACCTTAAAGCTCTGAAATAATGTCCTTCGACTCCATGTCCCATATCCAGGGCACACTGCTGCAAAGGGTGGGCTCCTAAGGCTTTGGGTGCCTCTGTCCTTGTGTCTCTGCAGGGTTCAGTCCCTGTGACTGCTGTCATGTGTTGGAGCTGAGTTCCTGAGACTTTTCCAGGCACAAGGTGCAAGCTGCCCATGGATCTACACTTCTGGGGTCTGGAAAACCATGGCTCCCTTCTCACAGCTCCACTAGGCAGTGCCCCAGTGGGGAGTCTGTCTGGGTCCCCCGGCCCCACATTTCTCCTTGGCACTACCTTAGTAGAGGTTCTCTGTGAGGGCTCCATTCCTGCAGCAGGCTTCTGCCTACGTCACCATACTTTTTCATACACCCCCTGAAATCTAGGCAGAAGCTGCCAGTCCTTCACTTTTGCACTCTGTGTGCCTTCGGGCTTAACAATACATGGAAGCTGCCAAGGTTTATGGTGGGTTGTACTTTCTGGAGCAGCAGCCTGAGCTGTATCCGAGACCCTTTGAGCCTCAGCTAGAGGCAGAATGGTCAAGATGCAAAGAGCAGTCTCCTAGTGTGGTATAGAACAGTGGCACCCTGGGCCATGTTCAAGAGACTCTTGGGTTCTCCTTGGCCTCCGGGGTCTGTGATGGGAGGGGCTATCTAGAAGATTTCTGAAATACCTTCAAGACCTTTTTCCCATTGTCTTGGATGTTAGCACTTGGCTCCTTTTTAGTTAAGCAAATCTCTCTGGCAAGTGGTTGCTCTATAGCTCTCTTGAATTCCTCTCCTGATAATGCTTATTTTTTCTCTGCCACATGCGCAGGCTGCAAATTCTCCAAACTTTTATGTTCTGCTTTCCTTTTAAATATAAATTTCAACTTTAAGTCATTTATTGGCTCCCACATCTGAGCACAGATTTCTAGAAGCAGTCAGACCACATCTCAAATGCTTTGCTGATTGAAATTTCTTCCACCAGATACCGTAAGTCATCACTCTTAAGTTCATATTTCAACAGATCCCTAAGGAATGGAGATAATACAGCCAAGTTCTTTGCTAAGGCACAACAAGGATGATCTTTGCTCCAGTTCCCAGTAAGTTTCTCATTTCCATCTGAGACCTCATCAGCCTGAACTTCACAGTCAATATCACTATCAGCATTTCAGTTACTACCATGTAACAGTCTCTAAGAATTTCCAACTTTCCCTCACCTTCCTGTCTTCTGAGCTCTCCAAACTCTTCCAGCCTCTATCTGTTACCCAGTTGTAAAACTGCTTCCACATTGCCAGGTATCTTTATAACAATGGAGGAATGACCTAACACAAAAAATTGGTACCAGAAGTGAGGTATTGCTGAAAAGAATCAGATCTTGTGAAAACCCATTATGGTGAAGATAGCACAACGCCATAAAGGATCTACCCACATGATGCAAACACATCCCACTAGGTCCCCCCTCCAACACCAGGGATTACATCTCAACATGAGATTTGAAGGAGACATCCAAAGTATATGAAGCAGTAATCATTTACTTTTTCTTATGAATCTATGTGTCACCTGGGCTGTCCTTACAGCATTTCTCATGCATTTGTGGACTGCTGGTACACTGGCTGAAATTGTGAGGTTTAGGACAGCCTCCCACATATGCCTGGCAGTTGTCTGCTGGGGGCAATGGTAGTGGCTGAGACATTGCATGTCTTTCATGGTCCAGCAGGTTAACTTAGGCTTACCGATATTGCAGTAACAGGGGATCCAGAAAAAGATCAAAGCATGCATAGCTTTCGGAGGTCTAGGCATGAATTCAGAATACCATATTGTGCCTTTATTTTCACCAGTGCAAGTCACAAGTTTAACCCAGATTAAAGAGGTGGAGAAACAGTCTACCTCCTGATCAGAGAATGTTCAAAATCACACTGCAAAGAGCATGATACAAGGAGTAAAAAAATCAAGGGCATGTGTGCATTCTCCCAGTGATTGTTCAAAAGATTGGCTCCAGTTGATTACCATGCTTTTTATCCACGCCATTGCCAGGATCTCATCATGTGCACAACGTATTTCCACACTCTGGCTTTATTGTTGACCATGTACCTTGATTTGGCTAAGACATGCAGATGGAATTCTAAGTGTGTCAATTTTGAACCTAGACCTTAGGAAAACTTGTCTGTTCTGCTTGTACCACTTTTTATTATTTTTATTTTTGGTGGGTACATAGTGGGTGCATATATTTATGGGTTGCATGAGACAGTTTGATATATGCATGCAGTCTGTAATAATCACATATGGGTAAATGGGCATGTCTATCCCCTTGAGCATTTATCCTTTGTGTTACAAATACTCCAATTATACACTTTTTTATTTTTAAATGTACCACTAAATTATTTTTGACTATAGTGACCCTATTGTGCTAACAAATACTAGTTCTCATTCATTCTTTCTATTTTTTTTTCCCATAAGCATCCCGAATTCCTCACACACTCCACCACACTTCCCAGCCTCAGGTAACCAACTCTCTACTCTTTATCTCCGTAAGTTTAACTATTTTAATTTTCAGTTCCCACAAATAAGTGAGAACACATGAAATTTATCTTTTTTTTTTTTTTTTTTTTGCCTGATTTATTTTACTTAACAAAATGACCTCTAATTCCATCTATGTTGTTGCAAATGACAGGATCTCACTCTTTAATATGGCTAAATAGTATGCCATTGTGTATATATACCACATTTTCCTTATTCAGTCATCTGTTGGTGGACACTTAGGTTTCTTCCAAATCTTGGCTATTGTGAACAGTGATGCAATAAATTTGGGAGTGTGGATACCTCTTTTATATACTAATTTTCTTAGACTAATTTTTTATATACTAATTTATACACTAATATACATAACTAGGAGTGGGATTGCTAGATTTTGTGGTAGGTCTATTTTTAGTTTTTCGAGGAACCTCCATACTGTTCTCCATAGTGGTTGTACTAGTTTATATTCCTAGCAACACTGTATGAGGGTTCCTTTTTCTCTGCATCCTTGTCAGCATCTGTTATTGCCTATTCAGATTTTGGATTCCTTCATGGTTTAATCTTGGTGGGTTGTAAGTGTCCTTTATCCACACCATTGCCAGGGGCTCATGATGGGCACATTGTATTTCCATATTCTGACTTTATTGTTGGCCATGTACCTTGACTTGGCTAAGACATGCAGGTGGAAGTCCAAGTGTGTCAAGGAATTTATCAATTTCCGCTAGATTTTCCAATTTATTGGCATATAGTTGCTCATAGTAGACACTAGTTATCTTTTAAATTTCTGTTGTATTAGTTGTAACATCTCCTTTTCCATCGCAGATATTATTTGAGTTTTCCCTAATTTTTCCTTAATTTGGTTAAAGTTGTGCCAATTTTGTTTATCTTTCTTTTTTTTTTTTTTTTTTTTTTTTTTTTTGAGACGGAGTCTCGCTCTGTCACCAGGCTGGGAGTGCAAGAGTGGCCAGACCTCAGCTAACTGCAAGGCTATGGCTCCCGAGTTCACGCCATTCTCCTGCCTCCTTCAAGCCTCCCGAGTAGATGGGACTACAGCGCCGCCACCTCGCCCGTAGTGTTTTGTATTTTCAAGTAGAGAAGGGGTTTTCACTGTGTTACCAGGATGGTCTCGATTCCTGACTTGTGCTCCGCCCGTTCTGCTCCCAAAGTGGCTGGGATTTACAGGCTTGAGCCACGTGCCCGGCCTGTTTATCTTTCTTAAAAACCTTTTTTTTTTTTATTTCAGGGATCTTTTATATTGTTTTCTTCATTTCAAATTTATTTATTTCTGGTATGATCTTTATTTATTTTCTTCTACTAATTTTAGGTTTGGTTTGCTCTTGCTTCCATTCTTTAAGATGCATTGTTAAGTTGTTTATTTGAAGTGTTCCAAGGTTTTTGATGTAGGCACTTAATAGCTATATACTTCCCTGCTTGTCCTTTTACATCTTGTCATTGCCATACAAAAAACAAGTCCCAGAAGAAAGATGAGAGAAGTGTGGAGCAAGATCCAGACCTGCTGAACTTGCACTGTGAAAAAGATGATCCCAACCACCACAGTCTCAAGAAGAGACATCTCTGCTGATCCACAGGTTCATGAGTACGGACAGCATTGTTGGCAATGGTGGCAATAGCCAAATGATATACCAAAGAGATTATAGTGTGAAAGATACACAAGATCACTTCCTTCATGGAGCCTGCAATCCAATAGGGAGAAACACATATAAATGAATAAACAAAAATATATAAAAATAATTAGTGTTATGAATAAAGTGAAATGAGCAAGAGGCTGGTAACAGAGCTTGTTTTACAAGGGTGACTAAAGACTGCTCACAATATTTTTTTTGCATTTTTAAATACATATCGGTGGTGTCAACATAGGCTCAGTCACAGAAGCCTGTGCTATAGAAAATGGTTGCCACTTTACTGCATTTTTTTAAAGATGCCCTAGCTCTTAAACTTTAACTGTGGCTCTGACAATTCTCAATAGAGTTTAATATTAGTGAACGATAAAGTGACTGGCATATGGTGAATATGCCAATAAATAAAAGTTGGTATAATTTTAGAACATCGTAGTGGGTTATAAGTAAAATGTTGCTGCTCATTTTACCTTTGTTAATGAGTCAGATAAAATTTATGTATGTTCAATGTTTTACTCACTTGTTCTGGCATATTTGGGCAAATTGAAATTTATGTGCCACTGCCATCCTTGAGCACACCACTAGGTTTTACTGAAAATGAGTAATTACTGCTTCTCGGCTAGATGGACAATTCCAAAATAAACGGAAGAAATGTTAAAGCAACGATAGCTTGGCTTCCAATAATGAGTTTAAGAGAAGAGAATAAAGCTTTCTCACCTATAGTGATTTTGATTCATCCCTTTAAATAGAAGATACTCCACATTATTTTCATTTAGCTTACTTCAGCCCAGTAAGTATTTATTGAAAGCTAAACAGGAAGAAGAGAAGGAAGAGAGAAGGAGAGGAGGAGAAGGAGTAGGAGGAGAGAAGTAGGAGGACAAAGAAGAGGAAAGGCATAGAGGAGGAGGTCAATCTAAAAGGTAAGAGCCAACGCCTATACCAAAAGGTGAAACACAAGCTGTCTGAATCATTGATTATCATACCATCAGCTTATCCCACAATGAGCTCAGATCATTACAGATTCATATTTATACCATTTTGACTAAATCCCAATTTCTTTGAGATTTTACCAATATATTAAATATTTAATATATTAAAAGTGAGTGTCATCATTTTTCCGGGCAGACTTTCCTGCCTAACTATCGCCCACAATTACCAATATCTTACTTTAAATTTGATTTGTAGATCACGTTCTACCCATTTACTCTCTTGGATTTGCCTGTTTGGTGGTTCAGGATTACTCTCTACTTAGTTTGTGTCGGTTTACACTAAGTGTCGGTAAACTCTACTTAGTTTGTGTCGGTTTGTGTCAAAGAACTCTAAAGTTCTTCTATCTCCAAAGGAAAGATAAAAAAGCCCGCCTCTTCTTTTGCCACTGAAGATACCTAGATCTGTGCTGGAAAGAAGCCAGTCCCCATCACTGGAATCTATCAGCATGCTGGAATGAATATGCAGCAAGGCAGACTTGACATGAAGCAGAAAGAGTAAACATATTGCTCAATCACCACTGTTTTCTAAATCAGAATGTGGCCTTGTCCATATGCATGTGGCCTGTAGACCTAGTCATTATCCTTCCTTACCCTCTGTCTAGGACAGACAGGCACAGTTGGTCCCACCTTTCAGACTTTGACCTACTTCATTCAAATATTCCTATAAAATGGTTCCTGATTTCACAATTTTCATCAGTTTCTTTGCCCCCAGAAATGAATGGCTTCTATTGGAAGCAATGACATGTTAAAAATTAACTAATTGCCAAATAACACTTGGGAAAGCATTATTACAAACAAGTATTGGTTGCCAGTAACTAGACTTTCTGTTTCTTATCTCAAATCTGGATTAAGGACATCTACTGGTAAATAAATATACATCTCTTCAAGACATCACTGTCACGATTGCCATTTCATGCCTGTCTTGAGTCACAATCTTTCCTTTGGTTATAATATTATACCTTTGCACATCCTGAAACCTTACTGACATTATTTTTGCAGAGGAAAATGCAGAGGAAGTTTCAAATTGTTGGAAAATCATCTGGTACCAGGAGGTAAGGCAGACACCTAATAGTTGCAGAGCCCATGAGCAACAGGTGGGCAATCACTGTTTATTATTATCCACCAGGTGGGAAATCATATTTTATTTGATTTTTTTGAGATTTGAGCTGTTGTAATGATTCCCAGAAGGAGAATATGCCCTCACTAGACCTGAGCTGGGCTCATGCCTACAGTCATGTTATGCTTTCCGGATGATGTGGTCCAACCACGCTCTCATCAAAGTGACATTTCACAGTCCAGCTGCCACGTCTGTCTGGCTCTGAAATAGAGGATGGCCCACAATACCATGCACTGGCCCTGATTTGAAATGTGCATAACTCTTAGGAAAGTGTGACCACCAAAGGGAAGAGAGGAAATACCATGGGGAGCTATTGAAATCACACTTATGCAGAGAGGTCTGGATAGAGGGGGAGGGGAAATGAGAGAGAAGAAGGAGAATAAAGCAGTGAGGAGAGAGAAAAGGCCGTATGTCTTGGGTCCATTGCTCCAGTTTTCTAATTGTGAGCTTCTTAGTAATGTCAGTGCTCCCATCATAAAACCCTCAAGGATTCTTCAAAGATTCTGTGAAGAAATACACAGCTCCTGGTCACATTTTGGCTGTTTCTCAAGAAAGCTAGAACTCTTCTCTTGAACCCATGGGTTATCTTAGGGACTTGCCCTATAAAAATGGGGGAGGGAAAAAAAAAACAGCACATGGAGACAAATTTACACATCCTGTCTCCCTTCCTTGTGTAGCACCAACACTATTATTACTGGATAAAAATTAAGTACTGAAAATTTGGGGCCCAGACTTAATTGTATTATTTATTCCAGAGTCAATTAGACATTAAGTCATGTCTGCTCCTCCTGCTACATGCTGGGGTTTTGCTTTGAAGGGATGGCAAGAGAAGGGATGGGCATGATAGAAGACGATATACCTATGCAGAACTGTTTCCAGCACCATGGACAGTTGTCCTTAGACTAGTTGTCCAGTACCTGTGAGAAAAACATTTCCTTTAAAATTATTCTGAAAAATCATTTTGATCTTTACTACTCTAATTTTTATATGGATCCCTTTGGTGGTGAAAATTTTATCAGTAGCATGAGAAACTTTAGTGCCAATTTAGCAAATGATGTTAGTGTCTTTAATAGAAATTTTTTGAGTTCAGCATTATTTCTTTTCAATAAAATTTAATTGTATCTATGACCTCATTAGTAATATAACTTGCTTTGTATAAATAAATGTTTACATCTACTCCATTTTTATAAATAGTGTAACAGCAAGGAAACATCAGGAACTTTGCATGCTCTGGCCCACTGACTCACATTCACAGTTTAAATTCTAGTGTTCAACAGCAGACTAAGGTGACATAGATAGCAACAATACATTGTATATTTCAAAACAGCTAGGAGACAGGATTTGAAATGTTCCAAAAACATACAGATGATACTTATTCAAGGTGACGGACACTTCAAATACCCTGACTTGATTATTACATATTCTATGCATGTAACAAGTACTCTCATATACCTGATACATATATAAAATAATATGTATCGCCGAGTCCAGAGGCTCAAGCCTGTAATCCCAGCACTTTGGGAGGCCGAGACGGGTGGATCACAAGGTCAGGAAATCGAGACCATCCTGACTAACACAATGAAACCCTGTCTCTACACTAAAAGTACAAAAAAAAAAAAATTAGCCAGGTGTGGTGGCAGGTGCCCGTAGTCCCAGCTACTCGGGAGGCTGAGACAGGAGAATGGCGAGAACCCAGGAGGCAGAGCTTGCAGTGAGCTGAGATCGCACCACTGTACTCCAGCCTGGGTGACAGAGCAAGACTCTGTCTCAAAATAAATAAATAAATAAATAAATAAATAAATAAATAAATAATAATAATATGTATTAATAGGCTTATATGTTAAAAACTAGAGGTTCTAGAGTATCACCCTGGACCAACTTGGGCCAGAATTTTGAAACTGACTCCTGGGCCAACCATGCTTTTAGAAGCAGCGAAGGAGTTTCTTAAAATCTCCAGCCTCCCCAATTATTTGTTCTAGTTTCTAGTTGATTTTCATTCTTGTCATGGCTATTAGTTACATATTGTTGTACGTTGAGCTAAAAGAAAAGAGGCGTTAAACAAATAACAATGAAACAGGGAAAAAAAGTCTTTGGTTTTAACCTCAGAAATGATATTAACTAGCAAGGTGATCTTGGCAAGTCATTTAATGTTTTGGGCCTCAATCTCTTGAAATAGAGTGCTTTAGATTAAATTTCTACATTCCATTCCAGCTGAAAATAGGTATATGTGTGTATATTTTATAGTAGCCAAATTAATACCCTAAAATTAATCACATTCAGGATTTTAAACCATTCTACCATCAACTGGAATTCAGCAGTATTTCAGTTTTCTGTAGCTAGTTTAATGTTTAAGGTTTAATGTCAATTATCATCATGACAATTTTCAATTCAGATAGTTCTGTTCCATATAATGAAAATCTTAAACCCAGTTAATAATTTCTATAAACAGAAAAGAAAGAAAGAATTGTTTTGTGTTATACTTAAGAATAAAAGTTAGGGGGAGAGCAAGATGGCCAACCAGGTACAGTCAGATGGAAGAGCTGCCACTGAGGGACTGAGATGACTGGCATACTCCTAGCATCACCCTAATACCAAAACCTGGCAGAAACACAAAAAGAAAACTTCAAGCCGATATCCTTGATGTACATAGATGCAAAAATCCTCCACAAAATACTGGCAAAGCAAATCCAGCAGCACATCTAAAAGCTAACACACCACGATAAAGTAGGCTTTACTGCCAGGATGCAAGGTTGGTTCAATATACACAGATGAATAAATGTGATTCATCACATAAACAGAACCAAAGACAAAAAACACATGATTATCTCAAGATGCAGAAAAGCCTTTTGATAAAACTCAATATCACTTCATGTTAAAAATTCTTAACAAACTAGACATTGAAGGAACATACTTCGAAATAATAAGATCCATCTATGATAACCCCCAGCCAACATCATGCCGAATGGGAAAAAGCTGGAAGAATTCCCCTTGAAACACAAGACAGGGATCCCCCTCTCTCACTACTCCTATTCAACATAGTGTTGGAAGTTCTGGTCAAAGCAATTAAGCAAGAGAAAGAGGGGAAACCAAATAGGAAGAGAGGCAGTCAAACTGTCTCCGTTTGCAAACAACATAATTCTATATCTAGAAACCCCATAATCTCACCCCAAAAGCTCCTTAAGCTGGGAAACAACTTCAACAAAGTCCCAGGATACAAAATCAATGTGCAAAATTACTAGCACACTTACACATCAATGAAAGTCAAGCTAAGAGCAAAATCAGGAACGCAATCACATTCAAAATTGCCACAAAATAATAAAATACCTTGGATTACATCTAACGAGGCAGGTGTAATATCTCTACAAGGGGAACTACAAAACAGTATCCAAAGAAATAAGAGATGACAGAAACCAATGGAAAAACATTCCATGCCCATGAATAGTAAGAATCAATATTGTTAAATGGCCATACTGCCCAAACAATTTATAGATTGAATGCTATTTCTCTTAAACTATCAACAACATTCTTTACATAACTAGAAAAAACTATTTTAAAATTCAACAACAACAACAACAACAACAAAAGCCTGAATAACCAAGGCAATCTAAGCAAAAATAACAAAGCTGGAGGCATCATGCTACCAGACTTCAAACTGTACTACAGGGCTATAGTAACAAAAACAGCATGGTACTGGTACGAAAACAGACACATAGACCAAGGGAACAGAATAGAGAACTCATAAATAAAGCTGATGCCTACAACTATTTGATCTTCTACAAATCTGACAAATACAAGCAATGCAGAAAGGACTCTATTCAATAAATGGTGCTAGGGTCACTGGCTAGCCACATGCAGAAGATTGCAACTATACCCCTTATTTTCACCATATACAAAAATTAACTCAAGGTGAATTAAACACTTAAAATGTAAAACCAAACTAAAAAAAAAAAAAAAAAAAAAAAAACTCTGGAAGACAATCTAAGCAATACCATTCTGGACACAGGAACTGGCAAAGATTTCATGATGAAGACATGAAAAGCAATTGCAACAAAAGCAAAAATTGACAAATAGGATCTAATTAAACTACAATGCTTCTGCATAGCAAAATAAACCATCAACAGAGTGAACAGACAACCTACTCAGTAGTGGGAAAATTTTTTTTGCAAACTATGCATCTGACAAAGGCCTAATATCCAGCATCTATTAAGAACTTACACAAGTTTACAATAAAAAAAAACCCATTAAAAAGTGGGCAAAGGGCATGAACAGACACTTTCCAAAGAAGACATACCTGTAGCCAACAAGCATATAAAAGAAAATTCTGTATGCTGTGAAATTATTCTCCAAAGTGAAGGAAAAATAGAATATTTCTTGACACACAAAAATTGAGGGAATTTATTGTCAGTAAACTTGCCTTGCAAGTAATGTTAAAAGACATTCTTCAGAGAGAAGAAATGTGAAATAGATCAGAAATTCTGATATAGATAAAAGAAGAACATTATAGAAGGAATAAGTGAAGGTAAAATAAAAAGTCATTTTTTCTTATTCTTAATAGATATAACATAAAGCATTATGATCAAAAGATAATAACAATGTATTTGATAATTATAGCTTATGTATAAGTGAAATGAATGACAGCAATCACACAAGACATGGGAGGAAAAAATTAAGAATAGCTTGTTATCATAAGTTACTTAAATTATGCATTAAGCGGTACACTGTTATTTCAAAGTGGACCTGGATTAGCTGTTGTATATTACAAACTCTACAGCAACAACTCAAAAAAATAAAAAAAAGAAGCCTAATTGGGGTGCCAAGAAAGGAGATAAAATGAAATCATATAAAATAAATTAAATGTTCAATTAAAATCACATATGACAGAAAAGAGCAGAAGACAACAAGAACAATGAATAGAAAACAGTAACAAATGTTGTAGATATTAATCCAATTATATCAAGAATCACTTTAAAACTCAACCATCAAAATACAGTAATTAAAAGACAGAGATTGTCAAAGTGGATTTTAAAATAAAACTCAATTATCTTCTATAAGAAATGTACTTGAAATATAAAGACACATATATATTAAATGTAAAGAGATGGAGAATGACTCCAAGCATATCACATTGTGGAAAAGGGAAAATTATGCAGACGGTAAAAAGACCAGTGGTTGCCAGAGGTTAAGGAAAGAGAGGAAGGAATACACAGACCACAGAGGATTTTTAGGGCAGTGAAACTACCCTGTATGATACTAGGATACTATCTCATTCTACTTTTGTCACAAGCCAAAGAATGTACAAAACCGGGGACATATCTTAAGCTAAACTATGGACTTTGAACGATAATGATGTGTCAATATAGATTCAGCAGCTGGGATGAGTGTACTACTTTGGTGCAGAGATACTGATCGTGGGGGATGTGTGGGTGTGTCGGGGAAAAGGGCATTGAAAAATCTCTGTACTCTCTGCTCTCTTTTGCTGTGAATCTAAAACTACTCTAAAAGCTAAAGAATATTTTTAAATTAAAAAATAATAAAATCTGCCAAAAATATTTGACAGACCAGACACAATTAGTTAGATAATCTGCCAAGATAAAAATATCAATTATGTTTTTACAAAGGTATTCATTTTCCTCCAAATATCTCTCCATTGAGATCCATTTAGGTCTTTGAGGCTACTGCCCAAAGCCAGAGTTGGAAAGAGGTCATTGGCTTGGCATTTTAACTCTGTTCTTGTTTTCTCAAATAGATATCAAATATAGCAACTGATAAGACATTTGGGGATAGATGTTATGCCACGTCTTCCTTACGAATGCCTAGTAAAAAAAGTTTGCTATGTCATAGGTTGCTTTGCAACAAGTTCTTTCTGTAGCTCCTACATCCAGGTGACAAAGGTCTTTCATAGTGGGGGATGGGAGCATCAAAGTTGACTCTATGGAATTCAGAGGACGAGTCTACATGGGGTAAAGAGTGTCTGAACGTGCACAGAGTAGGGCCTCGACAAGTTCTGTGGAATTACAAAATGCTACCCAACCTGAAAATATAATTTGATATGCAAATAAATAAGTTTACAAATTCTACTGAGAATCTTGATGAGGAATAAAAGGAACTGTTAATGTCGGTGGGAAAATCCTGGGTGCCTACACCATTTCCTAATGTAACTTGGAGATTTGACCATTCTGTCCGTTTCCATCCCTGTTTGAGTGGTGTGTAAGTTTTACCCCATATTCAGTTCTACCAAAATTAATTGTGAGCCATCTTGTTGCTACATTGTGTTTATCCAATTGGTGAATAAGTAAAAGGGAGTAATATGACCCAAAAACATCAAGATACACACCCAAAATGGAAACATTTTAAATGTTAAAATAGTACCTTACATCTACTCCACATTTCTACCTTGAACGATTACTGTGTTGATGGGTTAATGTCTATAAACCGTTAGAATCCTACTAACATGCCTGTTAGAATTTTATTTTCACTGTTCCTTAATTTATGCTGAAAATGTCCTTACATAGATTAATAGAGTAAATCCTGACATTAAGAACTCTGAAGCAGAAAAACAGCATGTCTGTACAAAGATTTCTAATTTTATATTGTCTTTGTTCCACACACTTGCTGTTACTTTACTTGGAATAGCCCCATTTCTTCATCAGCGTCATTGTCCGTAGGTTTCCAAATTAATGCAATTACTTAAAAGGAATCAATAGCACAGCTAAGACAGCTCAGACCCTGGCTGGTTCCTAAAATAAGTCTCGATCTTTGTTACCCAGAACAATGTCTAGTCAAGTTTGAAGAATATTTTAAGAGGCCCTAAATCAGATTAAGTGCTGGCTTTCAGGTCTTGATGTCTCGGAATGCTGCCAGATAGCAATCTCTGCGATTGAGTCATTTTACATTAGGAGAGCTCGTTCTGATGATGCTCAAATGACTCACGGCTTCTAATTCTCTTAAAGAGAGCCATGAGACCTGCAATGTTAATTACATTATGGGACCGAGTGGAGGAGGACCATTTCTTTAATGGAAATGGATCCAAATTATGCATCTCAGGCTCCTGTGTGCAGAGTATTTTGGAGTACAGATTTGTTCTAACAACGAAGGCATTTTAGTCTCATGGCACCAGAGTTGTTACATTTTCTACTTTGCAAATATGTCTTCAATGAATGAAATACTAATTAGTATTACCAGAGTAATTAGAACATGTGTAATTTGGCCTCCTCTAGCCTAGGATGCCAGGAAACAGCTGTACTGGGCAGCAGCTCCTGGGTGCTTGCATGGTATACTGAGTGCAAAATTCATTCTGAAAGGGCGGTTTTATAGGAAGTGGCCATTTACCCTGAGAATGAATGATGGGTCTGGTACCCAGCTTGTTCCAGACAATGCTTGTTTGATAGAAGGAGATTTTGTTATGCCTAACCGTAAAGACACTACCCACATTAATCAAGAACTGTTTGAGTTTTATGTTCTTAAAAGAATGAACCAAAGGAGTTTTGTTTCGTGAGCTTTGTCTGGAAATACTGAGCTTTAGCCACAAGAAAATCTCTTCCACCTTTCATCTTACTCATCTGCTTTGGTGGTACACACCGAAACAAAGGAATCAAAGTATATCTATTCAAGATCCATATTCCTTAGCTGCTGTGTAGGTTGTACAGATATTGAGTTTTATTTTCCACTTACCCAGAGCATACCTGGATTATGGGTAATCAAATGCTTTGAAAGCGTTTTAGCTTTGTAAAAGCTAAATAGAATGTATCAAGTTTAGTTCTGTTAAATAATGACAACAACCTTATCTGCCACTCTGAATTTTAGGGGCAACTTGAGACAGAAGACAAAATGAAAAGGTACTAATACATTAATCTGCAACCTTATAAGTCAAAAGACTACCTTTCCCTAGATACAAAGTTGTAAAACCAATCGGAGAAGCTCGGATTAGCTGACCTTATAGCCGGAAGGAAATGGCCCCAACATGTCTGACCCTCTAAGTAACACAGACAAAAGGAGGATCCTACAGGGACAGCTTTCCTTAAGACCAGGAGAGATCAGCTACTCAGGGACAGAAAGCCATGCCTCTGAGACACATAGATAAAGCAGAGAAGCCGAGAGAAGCCTCTCTTGAGTCTGCTGTCTCAGATTCCACTTTTGGAGGCTTGTATTTGTTTTGTTTCATATGATTTAAACTACACAAATAGTTCAAGAAAACATTCAAATAACAGAGTTAAAATGAAAGTTCTCCTTCATTGTCCTCTCTCATATTCCAGTAACCTCCCCAGAGATGACTATTGACTATTATATGGTAAACAATAATTAAGTTCATTTCTTTTTTATGTTTTGCTGACTTTCAGTTATATACACATTTTGTTGTTATGAAAGCATATTTGTAAATGTAGGATATTATATATAGGTATCTATATATGAATTATAAATATATAAACACACATAAATATGTTTATTAGTTTGCTTTATTTTAACTGTTTAAATATATGGTACATGGATCTCCACTTGTACTCCTGCCCTACAAAAGGGTTGGGCCTACCTAGTCATTTCTGACACTAGATTTTGTTTTATTTTGTATATTTATATTCATATCTCACCTATGTATAAAAATTTCAGAGGTAATTTACAAAAAAACATATTCATATAGATATGGTGTAGCCAAAGCTGAAGCTATCAGAAATTATATAGTCTGTTGGCCAAAAATATTCACAGTGAAATATTATAATATAAAAGTATATTAAAATATAAAAAGTTGTAGAAAGTCAAAGAAAATAATTTAAGTAAGTTAACAACTTTAACTTTGTTGCAGCACTTGCTGTTTACACTGAGCCCAAACTGAACCTGTAATGAGTTTCTCCTTCATGGAAAGTGGGAAAATTTCTTAAGCAAAATTCTGAAATGATTTTCTCATGTGGAAGTCTACAGTAGCATTTTTATAGCAAATGTAATAGTAAATTACATATGACTTTTATTTTTGGTGTAGTCTTACAATAAGAGTTGAAATAAATTAAAATGTAGGTTATGAAAATGATTCTGTTATCTAGGCAGTGACCTGGTTATTTAATGTGTATTAGAGAAAGTCAAGAGTTTGCCATCACCCACAAATTTGATGGTAGCTTTCTAAATCTCTCATGAATAGGGAAGGCCATAACCAGGCAAGTATTGTTTTTGACTCTTCTTGACTGAGCGCAAGCAGATGAAGAACTAGAAATGGCTCAGTGCCTGGTAGATTTCGTTTCCGCAGACCTAAATAGGATCAGTCCCTCTTGGCATAAAGGGACATTGGGTGATGCTGTTATTGAATGCTCTTAGCCATTCTGGAAATGTTACTGGCTGGTCTGGAAGTTAGTGTTCCACAAATTTTGCTGTCCTTGCCTTCCTTCTGTAATTTCCCCCAAAGCCCTTGATCCAAGTCCGAGAACAGAATACTTTTGTATTAAATTTACCGTAATTAAACCAATGTATAGGCTAAAAGAGCACCTATTGCCAGCAGATCCATTTAGAGATTTAAAAATATTTATCTCTTACTAAGTATGGCAGGCTCTGCATATTTAGTCAGAATGATAAAATTTTCTCAAAGGCTTACAATCAGGGATCAGCTACAGTAGCTTCCATAGTGGGAAATATAATTTAAATTATTATAAAGGTAGAAAATATAATAAATTCATTATTCCATTCCTGTCCCTTCAAAAATGAAAAACAAAACTTAATTTTTTTTTTCCAGACTTGCACTCATCACACTGGCCCCATGTTAATCCTCACATTAGACCTTCTGACAAGGTACTCCATCCTCTCTCAGCAGGGTCTATGTGTGCGTCACACTTTGAAATCTTTGATTGAAGTGTTGCCTCTTTATAATTTCATTTTTCATGGATAACAAACATGAGAATTCATTTGGGGATCAAAATAGAACATCTCGATGCTAGACTTGACGTTATCATTGTCGAGCTGTCAAAAGAAAAACTGATGAGATGGCAGATCATCTTGTTAAAAGAGCCTCAATTCAGTGGTTTGGAACTCACAAGCAATTTAGCCACACTGTCTGCAAGCCCATCTAATAGTGGGGCATCGTTTGAAACAATACATACATGTTAAATATGGGTTTTATTGATGAAACAAAGTACATTGAGCTCATTCATATGGACAGTTTTGGGGTCTCACATAAGTAAGATCACTTTTAATATCAAGTTTGTAGAGATTTAAGAACGTTATTGGGCCAGACTCTTTATTCCACAATGCAAGGAATGTAAGGATCTCGCATAGACTGTACTTTACCATTGAAAATAAATATTTGAGGTACCACCAGGTACTTCATTATTGCCTTATTTCAAATCTATAGTCATCTTAAATACCCTTTAACTCAAAATTTTCACCTTATTGACAGTTGTTATAATAAAGTCAACTAAAGATTTCAAAAGACATTATATGCATGGGCCACCTTTTCTTTTCATATGCAACAAGAAGTAAAATGGGAACCCTATTTCAAGCCAGCAACTGCTCATAATTAATAGTGGTGTGAGTAGGTATTTGTATTTTCACTGAGCATATGTATATAAATGTTCATTCATTCATCTTACCAACAGTTACTGTGTGCAATTTTCTTCTGCGGACGTAGGCAAAGTTCATTAGGCTGATGGAGGGCAACTAATTTTTGCATTAGGTCACACTTAGCTCTCAGATCCCTCACCTCTCTCCTTCCTACTTCTCTGCCTTCTGAACACACTCCATCTCCCAGCTTCTGGGTTTTTTACACTTTTCCACATGGAAAGGGGAGCATTTATGATTCTTAGGAAACCATGATTTAAGGTTTTTAATCGCTTTTTATGATACTATATTTCTTTAAAAGACTATAGAAAAGGACTTTAAAAGAATAAAAAGTTTGATGGCAAAATTTTAGGTCATGAAATATCTCTCCTTGAACTAAAAACTGTCTGAATCTTTTCCAGTAATTCTTAAATAATTTGTGCAAAAATCATTTGTCCATTATTCTTTCAAGATGGTCCACTTTGTTAACCTAACCACAAACCAGTCTCAGTATTTACATATGTGGTATTTGAAGAATCCCAACATCTTATTCTCCACTGAGCTTGGGATCAGTTGAGAGATATAAATGAGTGTTGGACACAGTTTATTGTTGATCAAACCTGGAACAGAAGATTTGTTTTAGATGTGCAGCTGCAATGGGCCAAAATAAACATATGTCCCCAAACTACAGGCAAAGCAAGAAGGTAGACCAACCATTCTGCAGGCAGAGCCACTCAGAGAGAAAAGAGGCAGCCAGGGCAACATTCTAGCTTCTTATCCTAAATTCATCAAGGGAAAAAGTCATTCTGCCCACCAGGGAAAGTAAGTAGAGTGGGCACAGAGGACAGGAGTTTAGTCTAGCTCATGAGATCAATGAGCAAAATGGAAGAAATGTCCTATTTAATGAGCACTTACTAAGAGCCTGAAATAGAGTTCCAAACTTTATCTTGAGTATCTTGCTCCATTTTTGTTAAAGTCCCATGAAATAGGTATTATCCTCTATTACACTTTAGGAAAGAGAATCTCAGTGATATGGTAAGTTGCCCAAGTAGCAGAGCTAGGATTCAAACTCAGATTTCTCTTCATCAAAAGCCAGAATACTGCCTATCTCCATGCATTGCTTTCCAGAGCCTTATCAGGAAAAAAAAAAAAAAAAAAAAAAAATTTCCTCCCTCAAGACGTGCTCATATTTTAAATGGATAAAATGTGTATGTATATTATTTTCAGTATTGCATTAGTGACAGTTGTAGATTGTTTCCAAATCAAAAATCTTGAAATGAACTCTATCAAGGAAAGAAGAGGCAGGGCGGGGTGCTGTGGCTCACGCCTGTGATCCCAGCACTTTGGGCGGGCGGATGACGAGGTCAGGAGATCCGGACCGTCTTGACTAACACGGTGAAACTCCATCTCTACTAAAAATGCAAAAAAAAAAAAAAAAATTAGCCGGACGTGGTGGTACTCAGATGGCTGAGGCAGGAGAGTGGCGTGAACCCGGGAGACGGAGCTTGCAGTGAGCCCAGATCGTGCCGCTGCAATCCAGCCTGGGCGACAGAGCAAGACTTTGTCTCAAAAAAAAGGAAAAGAAGAGGCAGAACATTTATATGGGCATTCCGTTCCCACCCACACGATCTGTTGGTGGTCATGCCTCTCAACATCTGCCTTCAATAGCAACAGAAAGTAATCACCATAAGATCACTATGCTCCCTCAGCCAACTGTATCAAATACCTGTTATTGCTCTTTAGTTAGATAAAAGTTATTGAGAATAACAAATAGAAACATTACTGTTGTACCTCCTTTCTAAATTAAATACATTTTATTTATACATTCTAAATGTATTTTAGAAGACGCTGAGTTATTTTAAATTTTACATATATATATATGAAATGTACAGCAGTGGACCACTCATCCTTAGGATCACAAAAATAAATCTCAAAATTCAGAGGTATAAATCCTGGAAAAAAGAAGTATCTTTCAATTTAGGGTTATAAAATGATATGCCTAAGTATTATCACCAATTTATATCAATTATATTTCAAAATTGAAATTATTATTAGTTGGGTAGTTCAAATTCACTCTAATTTTTTAAAATAATTCTTATTTGCCTTCATCAACTCTTTGTGAGGCCCTGAGCCTCACAAATCCGCACTGTGGCATCTCATCTAAATCTGTTCTTCTATCCTTCCACTAGGAAACAGTTAATAGATCAATTGGTCTCTTTGAGAAAGAAAGGTTGATGGAAAGAGGTTCAAGAAAGTTGTAAAAGCTGATGAAATATCAAACAACACAATTTTTAAATTACTCTTCAAGCATACTGATGAATTGAACAAGGGATGAGACACTAGACTAAGTAAGTTAGAAACTGTGTACAACAGTAATCTGGCTATTGGGGTGTCCCTAACTAACTTAAAGGAGAACAATACCAAAGATACAAGCCAACAGTCACACTCAGTCTCATTTCTGTACTTTGGCCAGAAGTTAAAATTCTTGTCAACATTAAACTGCTAGCCAAATAGCTATGACAAGATTGCAGGCAATAGAAGGAGATCAGATTCTGAGACCAAAAAGACTTGAGATCAAAGCCTGATTTTCACCTTGGATTTTCCAATTATAAAATTAGGAAATTAACAATTACCTTCACTGGGCTGCTTGGACTTGCAGGAGTTGACATACATGTCAAGCACAACGCTGAGACACTGAAAATACTCCTTTCCCCTTCCTCTTCCTAAAGATACATATCTCATTTCATTCTTTTGTTTTTGCTTTTGCTTCTGAGATGGAGTCTCACTCTGTCACCCAGGCTGGAGTGCAGTGGCATGATCTCAGCTCACTGTAAGCTCCACCTCTTGGGTTCAAGTGATTCTCCTGCCTCAGCCTCCCGAATAGCTGGGATTACAGGTGCCCGCCACTATGCCCGGTTAATTTTTGTATTTTTAGGAGAGAGGAGGTTTCGCTATGTTGGCCAGGCTGCTCTTGAACTCCTGACTCAGATGATTCACCCACCTCGGCCTCTCAAAGTGCTGGGATTACAGGCATGAGCCACTGTACCTGGCCTCATTTCATTCTAACAATAACTCTGTTAAGTAGATACTCTAGTGATGCCCAGATGAGAAAACTGAGGTGCAGAGGCTTGTCCCAGGTCACAGAGAGAAGTTGTACTGGAACTGCGAGTGCTGCCTCTACTCTGAGTAGGGGATATGACAACTTTTGTTACAAAAAAAAGGGCACGCCAATACTTAGCACATCAGACATCGATAATAGTTGAGTTCATTAATAAACAAAGTATTCTTTCCAAAGCATCTACATTTATGTAGCTCTTGAACCCTAAGCTTATATTTGTCACACAGAGAGGATAATGTACCGTATTTCCATGAAAAGGTAGCCTCAGTTTAACGCTCCACCGACTAGATCTGTACTCTTTTCACGTTCTGTTCTCTGTTGTTCTCCGGCACCCAGGAGAGTAACAAGAATGGCCTGATTGGCCAGGGGCTGGAGCCAGGGTTGGTTCTGGTGGGTTAAGATGGAGCATTTCTGGTCAAGGCAGAAGACGCCTATAGCCAAATGGATGGACAGAACTTAAGCCTGCAGGAGAAGGCTCAGGCTTTTGAGAGAGAACAAACAACCACCAAACCAGAGTGAGTGACTCTGGACCAAGAGCTGACAGCAAGGTAGAGATGAGGAAGGTGGAATGTAGGGGCAAGAGCAGTGGGAAGGGCTGTAGGCTGCCCAGAGTGCTTTCCTTGAACATCAGCTGATTTTTGAGATGCAAATGTGCAAGCCTAATATTTCTTGATACATAATTGAGACATTTTGACTTAGGGTCAAGTAATGTCATAATTGAGACATTTTGACTTAGGTTTCAGAATGTCTGAAAGGTGGAAATTATGTGTGCTTAGAAGTAGTCTCTCCATCTGACATGCAGTGTCTAACACGGAGCCAGCTCCCAAATGGCATCAAACCCGGAAGTAAAAAACCAGCCTGTCAGTCTGATCTCCCAAGCCCAAATCTACGAAGTGTCTGTAAGTGCGATCCCTTTCCACTCCCTTCAAAATGTATGTTTTCATGTCTAAGAGAAAAGATTTGATTAAAAACCTGAGGAACTGAGCGTGGTGGCTCATGTCTGTAATCCCAGCACTTTGGGAGGCTGAGATGGGTGAATAGCTTGAACCCAGGAGTTTGAGACCAGCCTTGGCAGCATGGCGAAACTCCAACTCTAACTTCAGCAAAGTCTCAGGATACAAAATTAATGTGCAAAAATCACAAGCATTCTTATACACCAGCAACAGACAAGCAGAGAGCCAAATCAGGAATGAACTTCCATTCACAATTGCTTCAAAGAGAATAAAATACCTAGGAATCCAGCTTACAAGGGATGTAAAGGACCTCTTCAAGGAGAACTACAAACCACTGCTCAGTGAAATCAAAGAGGACACAAACAAATGGAAGAACATACCATGCTCATGGATAGGAAGAATCAATATCGTGAAAATGGCCATACTCCCCAAGGTTATTTATAGATTCAATGCCATCCCCATCAAGCTACCAATGACTTTCTTCACAGAATTGGAAAAAACTGCTTTAAAGTTCATATGGAACCAAAAAAGAGCCCGCATTGCCAAGACAATCCTAAGTCAAAAGGACAAAGCTGGAGGCGTCACGCTACCTGACTTCAAACTATACTACAAGGCTACAGTAACCAAAACAGCATGGTACTGGTACCAAAACAGAGATATAGACCAATGGAACAGAACAGAGTCCTCAGAAATAATACCGCACATCTACAGCCATCTGATCTTTGACAAACCTGAGAGAAACAAGAAATGGGGAAAGGATTCCCTATTTAATAAATGGTGCTGGGAAAATTGGCTAGCCATAAGTAGAAAGCTGAAACTGGATCCTTTCCTTACCCCTTATACGAAGATTAATTCAAGATGGATTAGAGACTTAAATGTTAGACCTAATACCATAAAAACCCTAGAAGAAAATCTAGGTAGTACCATTCAGGACATAGGCATGGGCAAGGACTTCATGTCTAAAACACCAAAAGCAACGGCAGCAAAAGCCATAATTGACAAATGGGATCTAATTAAACTAAAGAGCTTTTGCACAGCAAAAGAAACTACCATCAGAGTGAACAGGCAACCTACAGAATGGGAGAAAATTTTTGCAACCTACTCATCTGACAAAGGGCTAATTTCCAGAATCTACAAAGAACTCAAACAAATATACGAGAAAAAAACAAACAACCCCATCAAAAAGTGGGGAAAGGATATGAACAGACATTTCTCAAAAGAAGATATTCATACAGCCAACAGACACATGAAAAAATGCTCATCATCACTGGCCATCAGAGAAATGCAAATCAAAACCACAATGAGATACCATCTCACACCAGTTAGAATGGCAATCATTAAGAAGTCAGGAAACAACAGGTGTTGGAGAGGATGTGGAGAAATAGGAACACTTTTACACTGTTGGTGGGATTGTAAACTAGTTCAACCATTATGGAAAACAGTATGGCAATTCCTCAAGGATCTAGAACTAGATGTACCATATGACCCAGCCATCCCACTACTGGGTATATACCCAAAGGATTATAAATTAGTCTACTACAAAGACACATGTACACGTATGTTTATTGCGGCACTATTCACAATAGCAAAGACTTGGAATCAACCCAAATGTCCATCTGTGACAGACTGGATTAAGAAAATGTGGCACATATACACCATGGAATACTATGCAGCCATAAAAAAGGATGAGTTTGCGTCCTTTGTAGGGACATGGTTGCAGCTGGAAACCATCATTCTTAGCAAACTATCACAAGAAGAGAAAACCAAACACCGCATGTTCTCACTCATAGGTGGGAACTGAACAATGAGATCACTTGGACTCGGGAAGGGGAACATCACACACTGGGGTCTATCATGGGGAGGGGGGAGGGGGGAGGAGGGAGGGATTGCATTGGGGAGTTATACATGATATAAATGATGAATTGATGGGTGCTGACGAGTTGATGGGTGCAGCACACCAACATGGCATAAGTATACATATGTAACAAACCTGCACGTTATGCACATAAAAATACGAATAAATAAATGAATACATAAAAAAAGCCGGGTGTGGTGGTGCAGGCGCTACTCAGGGGGCTGAGGCAGGAGGATTGCTTGAGACTAGGAGGCAAAGGTTACAGTGAGCAGAGATTGAGGCACTGTACTCCAGCCTCAGCAACAGAGGGAGAGCGTCTCAAAAATAAAAAGGACAAAAAAAGAAAAAAAAAAGGAAAAGGAAACTAAAGCACTAATGGTAATGTGTTATGTTTATGCAGATATGTAAAGATAACTGTATATTAAGATCTCAAGGTCCCAATGCTCCCTCGTCTCTCCCTGCCTGGTGAGTACGGAAGACAATCACTCAAACAATGAATAGGAAGGCACATACCAGAAGGTCCCTGTGAATCTGGGGTGACCCATGCCCCTTATCAAGGACATCCTTTTCTAGGAGAACTTGGCTTTCATCAAGTGTGTAGTCAGTAAGGAAACCAAGAGTCTGTTATAAAACTAAAGCTGTCTTGGAAGAAGCTGAGATATTTTAAACAGTGTCTGGATCTGACAGATAATACTGGCTATCAATTATTGAACAATTAAGTTCATGCTAGATATCATTCATTATATGCATACATACACACACCCACACATGCACATGCATGCACATACACACGTACACACACATGCATGCACATACCCACATATACACCATACACACACATACACACATTATCACATTTATCACATTATCATATTAACTCCTTAAAATAACCCTATCAAACTGAGGATATTATTTTCTCAATTCTGATTGATGAAACTGAGCTTCAGAAATGTTGAACAATATACCCACATATGCACAACTGGTGGATCTAGGCTTTAAAGCCAGACTCCAAAGTTTATCCTTTCAACTCTTGTGCTATACTGCATCTAGGCAAAATGCCCACCTTTGGGGCTGTTTCAGAGTGTCTGTTGTTTTCAGTTCCTTCAAACTAATAAGAACCAGCCTGAGCCCAGGTCCCTGTCAACCCCAGATGTTTCCCTTTCAGTCCCAAACCTGTCCCTGGAGGAGGTAAGCTCCTCAAATCTGGTTACGTAGGAATGTGCCAGCCCAACCTATATCTATTCTCAGTCTTTTTCATATTAACCAACAACACACATTTTTCTTAATATACTGCTGGGAGACCTACAGCAACTCAGCACTGAAGCAGTTAAGTTTATTATGTTACATCTAAGAGGAGTCCTGAAAACTCACTCTTGGCTTTTTCCCTTTTTTTTTCTTTAGTCAACCCCTGTAATCAATCACCAGTAGATCATTATACTGGCCACAAAGCAAACACATCACAGTTGCAGTTGCTATTTCCATTGACTGAATATAAAGCCTGTGAAGCGCAGCATCCGATGGAGGGCCAGGGATTCAGCATGGCTTAGAATTGCAGGCACCCTTTCCTGTGGGCTCTAGGGAAAGCAAGCTGTCTTTCTTGGCACCACCTATTTTGTCCTACAGGAACATTGCAGGGTTGAACATTTAAAATCATCCAGCTAATGCAAAATATTTCCTCTGCCCCCCACTGAACCTACTCTGAATTTGTGCCAAAATAGCTATTAGTGGTGACTGAAAGTATGAGATGGCCAAGATGACATTCTCTCAGGAACAAAGAGAGAAGCACCTTTCCACCCTGGGCTCATCAGCACTAATGAAAGATCAGCAAAGAGCCCAGCCAGGAGTAGGATAAAGAACCAGGAGACAGACAGCTCAAGAGCATTTCTCCTGATTAATTCATCAGTTGCATGTGATATGAAAGAATCAAGCAGAGTATTGTCTTTTTTTTTTTTTTTTTTTTTTTTTTTTTTTTGAGCCGGAGTCTCGCTCTATCTCCCGGGCTGCAGTGCAGTGGCCGATCTCAGCTCACTGCAAGCTCCGCCTCCCGGGTTTACGCCATTCTCCTGCCTCAGCCTCCCGAGTAGCTGGGACTACAGGCGCCCGCCACCTCGCCCGGCTAGTTTTTTGTATTTTTAGTAGAGACGGGGTTTCACCGTGTTAGCCAGGAGGGTCTCGATCTCCTGACCTCGTGATCCGCCCGTCTCGGCCTCCCAAAGTGCTGGGATTACAGGCTTGAGCCACCGCGCCCGGCCGAAGTATTGTCTTTTTATGTGGCTTTTTTGATGAGGGGCCAGAGGAAAAAAAAAATCAAAATTCGAATTTCATCTATTGCAAGAAGACATCATCTTATTCTGAAGCAAAGTCAGTGAAACCCATTGTCACCTACACATGACAGATTCTAGATTGTAAGTGGCAATCTCTGCTTAGAGTTATAGAATGCAGGTAAGAATTGTGCCAAAATGGTGTTGTCTTGGCTCATCCTAGGAGCATCTAGACTCCTTGCAGCCATGGAGTTATAACCTGAAGCAGATAGAGAAAGATACATCCAGTATTTCCTCCTCACTTTATTTAGGTTCTGAATCAGCTTTCAGATGGAAATCTTGGCTTGTCTTCCTGGAAAAATCTATCTAATTCTGGGAAAAGGGTTAATATCAGGCCTGGAATGGTCTGTCTTTTTATAGTAATGCCTGAAAACAAGGCTAAGGAAAATATGGAAAGCATGTCTGCCTTGTTTGTTGTGAACATTTTTTTTTTTCCTGTAGGATGGCACCTGAGCTTGGGAAGCTGTGAGTTGGCAAGTGAGCCCTGGGCCTATGTTACAGAATAGGATAAATATGGTGGAAATTCTCTCTGTCAACTTGGCAAGCACATGTTGGCTCTCATTTGCAGCAAGTACACTTGCTCCTTATGGGAGAGGGCATTTAAAATTCTGGTAACTTGGTAGCTATTGTGCTATGAGACAAGACGCAGTGTGGACAGTGTTCCCTACTGTATGTTCCTGTAAGGCTCTCAGTATGTGCCGTATTAGAGGAGAGCCGACTGGATCTTGTGAGTTTGGTTGCCAGTTAGGTTGAACCCTCTTTACTCACTGCAATGCTGGTGTCCAATGTTCCCTTGAATCATGGCAGCCTCTGAGGGACCCAGGTGAGCTCTATTAATCCCATTTGTCATTTTAATTAGATTTATACCTACATTGACTTAGAAATCCAAGACGAACTTGGTGTTCCAATTAGTGTTGAAATAGCTTTGTTTCCCCATGTCAGCCAAAGGGAGAGGCAGTCAAAAGGGTTTAGGACTTTTATGTTGAGTCAGATCCTCAGTCAAATGTTCTCAATCAGATAATGTCACAAGGAACAGCCACATAAGACCCACTTTTTATTAATAGCAAGTTCCGAATATGTCATCTTGGACATTTGTACATTGTTAACCTAGATGCATTAATTCTGAGACTAATAAAACATTTCTTAAATCAAAATTAGCATGACTGATGTTCAGAGAAGTTGTGTACACCCCTGGCTAAAGGAAGTAGTCCTAACCTCAGAATATTTAGTAGCTTCTCCAAAGAGATGGAGCACAAATGTCCAGCAAAGATGTCACTTAGTATTATCTGACATTGCTACACCATGTTCTCATCCCATGGGTTTCATAAAACTACATTAACTCTCAAAATGTGGCTTGAGTATATCAACAATTATTCAAGAAAAAAATCTAAGTATTTTAACTACCTGTAGTATCAAAGAACAAAGGAACTTACTAAGAAATAACTGCATACCTCAAATCCATTATCTGCCTATGGGTTGATGGATCCAGGAGCCACTGCTGCTGCCAACAAGGAATAATGGCTTCCCTTTCTCTTTAATCTTCCAAGTATCTTTCAAGTGCTTCTTACTGGTGAAAACGTAGGCCAGAAAGGTCAAAAGAATATGTAAAATACAGGTTTCAGGTTTCTAGCCATTAGAATACAAATTAGAGTTTAAAGGATTTGAGATGGTATTAAGTATCGATAGACAATATCTAGCATACTCAGAAGAAAAGACAAACCACAGCAGAAGATGCAAGAAGAGTGCCAAGGAGTATTCACCTATACTATATCACTGAAAAGTAAGAATCCAGAGACAGCTGACAATTATAACGTCAACAAGATGATCATAATTAGCATGGCAACTAGGTAAGCAAATAAAAGAGACATAATAATGTAAGCAAGAAAAAATGAAGGAAAGAAGGAGAGCGAGAGAGGGAGAAAGATAAAAGAAGTTAGGAACTAAGAAGAACTCATTCTGGAAGAAAACATTATCCATGGAATGGAATAAAACCTACCAATGCTTTAAGATATAGCAGAATTTAAGAATGCAGATTCAAACTCCAGGTGATAAAACAAAAATATAAGAAGAAAAAATTCAGAATGAAGAAAGCAAGTTGAAAATTAAAAGACAATTAGATATTTAATTATCATATTAAGGGGAAAAACAAGGACTAAATAAACTTGCTAAGATTAAAATTATTAGAATAAATTGATTAAATTATTGGATAAGAATCAAATTATTCCCATACTTTGATAATTCTTCTCAATTCCAATAAGAGTAAAAGGAGAAGAAACATTTAAAGAAATTACATAAAATATGAAAGAGAGATGGAAGATTTTAGGTCTGGAGAAAATAATGAATCTTGGTTTTTCATCTGCTCACTCCTTTCCCCTCCCAAAAGATGACACCAACAAGAAGGACAGATGAAACTACAGAAGGCTCATGCCTTCAGCATTCCTAGCAGAGTGAGAAAATGCAACTATGGTCACGTGAAAAGTACAACGTATAAATGATGAACTTGGATATTAACTGAAAATATTTTCATCCACAGTACTGAAGGTGCAGCGTGGTTTCTTTTTGCTTCTTATAGTAAAATGTTAGGAGAAAAAAAGATTGAGCAGAAAACTGTTCAGCTGCAAGGAAGCAGAACTAGATAGATGGGTCATTTTTAGACATTCCAAATATCAAAAGTCCTTAAAATGAGGAAATTTACTCTCAGGAAAGCATGCCCTGGAGAGAAAGCCAAAGGCATGGCTACACAGCTTGGTGTGTCAGAAGAATGAAAAGGTCAGAGTATTTAGACACAAAGAGGATTCTTTGAAAACACTGGCATGTTATTTATGGATCCTTTCAGCCACCTAAGTCAGAAGATAAAAGTAGAGATGGAATTATTCAGGTAAAATCTGTGAAGGAATGTTTTATCTAGTAGGGTGAATCCTGAGACATATACAGGAGACCCACACTATCCATCAGATATGATACCAACAGAAACATTGGGAGCTCATCAAAATGAAAGGGACATAAAGAGTATAGCATGGAGGAAGAATGTTGGACAACCAAAATTCTACACACTGGAAACATACTGGTTAAACTATTCAGCAGTCAGAATATGCTAACCCTCATGAAATTAAAATGACTCCAAGGACAGAGCCATAAGTCCAAAGAGTGGAGTCATGAACCACAGAGGATTGCTTCCAGTCCTTGAAAGCCAGCATTGTTTGCCTGGCTGGATATTAGAATTGCTTGGGGCTGAGAATTCATTATTTCTTTTTTGTTTTCTATCTTTCTGAATAAAAATATCTGTAATTGTTCTATTATGCCTATCTCACTATTACATCATAGATGCAGATAATTTGTTTTCTAGCTTTACAGGTCTGCAAATGAAGAGAAATTTTGCCCCACGATGGATTACACACAGAGCCTCACCCATACCAAATGCAGATGATTTAAATAACGAGATTTGGGAGTTTTGAGTTAATGACACTTACATGAAATTTTTATTTGATGGGTGATGGCATAATGAGTTCAGACTTTTGGGGGACCTTGAAATGGGGTGAATGCACTTTGCATATGGTATAGATGTGAATCTTTGGGAGTCGGAGGGCCAGGCTGGGATGAGCAAAATGATGGCTCTCTCCAATGATGACTCCCTCCTAATCCCCCAGATCCTGTGAATATGTCAATTTACATGGCAAAAAAAGCTTTGCTGATATGATTTAATTAAAGACTTTGAGATGGGGAGATTTTCCTGGATTATCAAGGTCTGCTCAATACAGTCACAAAAGTGTTTGTAAGGGAATCAGGAGTGTTAAGATTCAAAAGGAGACTGACAAAGGAAGGAGAGGTCAGAATTCTGGGGGACCACGAGTCAAGGAATGCAGGCAGTCTCTACAAGTATAAAAAGCAAGA
The DNA here is from genome assembly GCF_007565055.1 of Rhinopithecus roxellana. Classification (NCBI taxonomy): domain Eukaryota; kingdom Metazoa; phylum Chordata; class Mammalia; order Primates; family Cercopithecidae; genus Rhinopithecus; species Rhinopithecus roxellana. Next base: position 106,075,283 of record NC_044565.1, read on the forward strand.
AAATGACATCTTCCTTAGAGCTTTTAGAGAAATGCAGCCCTGCCAACACACTTTAGACTTTTGGACTCCAGAACTCTAAAATAATAAATTTCTGTTGCTTTAAACCATTAAATTTATGGTAATTTGTCATGACAGAAATAGGAAACCAATGCAGATTTGAATCTTTAGCAGTTAGGGTTGAACCAGAAAAAAACAAAAAGAAACAGTAGGAGACATATATAAAGAGATTTATTGCAGGCAGTTGGCTTATACAATGGTGAGGGATGAGTAGAGAAGTCCATACTGCAGGCCATCAAGAAGGGCAGCTGAAACTCTCAGGCATGAGCCAAAGCTTCTGTTCACAGGAAGAACAACTATTCCTTCAGGGAAGCCTTAGCTCAGCTTGTAAGTTCTTTCCACCGATTGAATGAAGCCACTAAGATTATTTGGGAGTCTCACTTACTGAAAGTCAACTTTAGCCATATATATATAATACCTCTAGTGTAACACCTAGATTAGTTTTGACTGAATAGCCAGGGACTGTAGCCTAGTCAAGCTGATGCATGAAACTGACCATCACACCAGTGGGCCAAAATTAACATCATCCAAAAGTGGACAAATAGACATCACGTGATTCTAGATAAGAGACTCTGAAAATGACACAACCAGCTATACAGTATTCATGGCAAAAAAAAAGCAAAACCTATATCTAATCCCAAGGATCTATCAAACTCAAAGTGAGAATATTATTTTTAAAAAATTATTTTTTAAAAAATCAATGTTTTAAAAGGCAAAAATAAAAGGATATGGAAATGTTCCAGATAAAAGGAGGCCAAACAGACATAACTAAATGCAGCCCCAGTTCCACACAAACCTATACGGGGGGGGGGGGGGGGCGGGGGGAATGCTTACAAAGGGTAAACTTCGAATGTAAGTGGTAGATTAATTAAAATATGTAAATGTAAAACTTACTAGCATTGATACCTGTGCTAATTTTAAGATAATATGACTTTCTTAGGAAATATACCTTGAAGTACTTAGAGATTAAAGCCATGGGTATGTAAATCATCCTCAAATGGTTCAGAAATAAATGTCTCTCTCTCTTTCTCTCCCTGTGTGTGTGTGTGTGTGTGTGTGTGTGCATGCACAGAGATTGGGATGGAGAGTTCTTAATAATTATTTACACAATAAGCGAAGTATCTGAAAAGGCGTAACAACTGGTATTTTGGATGATGAAAACTTAGAAAAATCATGGCATTTAAAGGTGTGAGGTAAAGACAAGAGATAAAATAAATGTGTCATTCATAATTAACATAGATTTAAATTTTCTAGCACGTTCAGATTCTTTGTGCCATATTTGTTGACCTCTGGGTCTTCCAAGAGTAATTATAACTACAATAATAATAACTAACATTCTAAAATCCACTAGTTTTGACAAAATACAAATTGAATTTGTTATCCAATTATGGTGCTATAATTTTGGTTTTATAAGGTATATAAAAATTTAAATGAAAATTCAATGTATGCTTATATGCATAAATTTGACAAATTCTAAGAAAGTGAAATTTCTACCAAAAACTTGAATATTCAGATATTAAAATAACACAGTTCTATCTTTTGTGGTGTAAATTATTCTTCCTATTTGATTATTGCAAAATTCATATTTATACCTTACATTATAAATTCAATATATGGCACCTAAATTAGGATAATGATATATTCATGGATAGGGGAACAACTTTCCCTTTGTGCAATGGTTGATTAATAGTAGTTTCAGAAAGAAGTGTAAGCAGTGTGAGATAAAATAACAAAGCCTGGAGCAGGATAAAAGCAGTATCATCTGCTACTATGTTTTCAATTCTCCATGATAGTTTGTTTTTGTCAAATGCAAGCAAGTAGATTTCAACCGTACTGGAGAAAGTGACACTGTCCACTCCACTCAAAACTTTCTTTGCTATAATTATATGTGCATATTTTTATGTACCACCCCTCAGATTCTCATGGATGTGGACTGTAGTTAGACTGAGAAATGACTTCAGACTCTTCTTGTCCTACAACAGGTATAATAAAAACATCTCTGTTTATCACTTGAGAGTGTTTTAAGAAATAAAATATTTCTGGCATTTTTTTTTTTATGACCTAAGATAGTCCATAATTTTTTCCCAGTGTTTAGTCCTATAGCCCTGACTTTTTAATAAAAAGTACTGTGGCCATTGACTCAAAAGCAAAAATGCATGTTCCAATCACTCCCAAACGTCAGATCAAATCTAATTTAATCACAAAGCTATTGTATCACTTCCCTGTTGTTGCACAGCACCTTATCACAAGCTTAGTAGCTTGTTACTTCCGGGACACAAGCTCTAAGGTTTTCAGTGCTGAAGAGAAGAAACAGTCATGGTCCTAAGGTAGGCCAGCTAAGTTATTTCCTCAAACTCTTTCCACTTACACATCAGACAAATCACCCTGTTTTCAGTTCAGAAAAGGACTCAAGAGTATTGCACAAGCTCAAACAAAGAAAACTGCTCAAGATACTATTGCTGGTATGCAGCAGAGAAGAATCTCAAACTCGCTTGTCTCACTTCAGTGTAGTGCTAGTTCCTTTATGTGGGCTACTTCTTTCTTTAGGTGTGTGTTTATTTTCTTAATTGAAGAAGAAAATGTTGAAGGCAATTCAGTATGCAGCATGGAATTAGCTAAAGCTTTACCATTAAAGTTACACCATTCATTGGGTTTAAAGGAAGAAGACTTGTCAGATACATCCTAAAATCTGTCAGTTACCATGCATCCTGTTACTATTCATTCCTACACAGAGGGATATCTAAAATCCTCTTGGTAAGTAAGGATTTCAATATCTTTCAAATATAAAATTTTAAATTTATAGCAGGACTAATACTGTACAAGGTGTCTGAGCTCTGAAAGCCAGATCCTTAAATCCAGATAAAGTACTTTGACATCACTAGAGGACACTTACCCAATGCACATTTTTTTTCTTTTTTTTCTCCCTGAGTAGCAACATCTGCCCAATAAAAGATAAGTAAAATAATCTGACATATAAGACCTGCAGATGAATGGAAGTTAAACCACTCAGACCAGGTTTTTAAGATGTATGATGCATTGTCATAGTGTATATAAATTTATTCAAATTATTTTTATGATATATTCTCATAAAAACAATTAAAATCCTAATAAAGATCTTAATGAACAAGGCAGACAAACATATCATGCTGGATACCTAAATTGTAAGAAAGAAAATAGGGAAAACTTTAAAAAATACTTATTTAAGAAAAAATATCAGAATATAAAGTTTCAGGCAGGTAGCATTATTAGCCAGTAGAATATTTTGCTGTACGTTAAAAGTTTTAAAAGTACATTTATTTGCATTTCATTTTTGTTATTGTTTAATGCCTGAAAAAAGTCAGGAGCACAGTTGTTTGTTCAATGGAAAAGTTGAATATTCAGTTGATTCCAGATGAAAAGAGGAAAAAGTATACATCTTTTGATTTTAGAAATCTTTTTCATATGTTTCAAAATACTAAATCCCAGCTCAGTGGAAGCCATAATCTCCATGTTAAAACTTTTTTTTTCTGAAATTAAAAACAGATAAGGGAAAAAAAAATCAGGGTTATATGGAACAGTGACCAGAACCTCCTCTGCAGCTCATTCTAAATAGCAATGGAGACATGACTGGAGCTCAGGCATTATACCATTGTCATCACAGCCTCTGGGCACTACCTGCACATGGGAAATACCAGCAATCTGGATGCATGCAGTTGTGCTTCCCTCCTTTTTTTTTTTTTTACAGGACATTTCCATCTCTCTCCTCCCTTCCCCACCTCCACTACTTTATTCATTCTTCTCTTCAGCCCGCCACACCCTCCCCACAGGGCTATTAGGGTTTTGTTTGGGATAAGGCCCTGTAGAGACAGCCCAAGTGCTAAGGATGTACCCCCTGACCCCAGCTTTGTCAACGCACTCTCCAAGGCAGCTCATGGGGTCAGGGAACTTCTTTGCATTCCAGCACTGCTCTTTGCCATCTGTGTGACTTTACCCCTCCATTTACTCTTCTGAATACCGAAGATACTTAACAGAAGTATCATGCAGGCACCTTCCATTTCAAATAGCTCTGGGTCCAATGCCTCTAAGAACAACAAGACTTGGAAGTGCAAAAGCATAAAGCTAATGGTGGTGTTCCCAGGGACAGATGAATTCTAGGCCTTTGTTATTCCAGAGCAGAAGGAAAAACCCTGGAATAGAAGAAGGGATGCGCAGAGGAGACCTAAACCACAATATGGCATAACCATTCCAACAGTGCAGGGCGACTTGGAGAGGATGAAGCAAAAGCCATGAGACAGAGCAGGCAATTAGGCAGTTTGGAAAGTCTAAGAGATTGGCTTGGAAAAAATACTTCTAGTGCAGTGGGGGAAAATAGTGTGAGATGTTGCCAATATATATGAAGTGATACCCGGAGTTTGAAGTGCCTTGCCCTTGTTTATGCATCAAAGAAATACCATGTATTTAGTGCCCAGCATTGGTGAAGGTCCAGAAACACAGGCGCTTTCCTAATAATGCCTCCTCACTCTCAAAGGACTATAACAAAATGCTATGATTTCACAACACATGGTACTTTCCTGGCTGAAACATATGCAAATGCATCTGCATTAATATGAATACCAACTAACCGGAACAATGGCTGGAACGGCATTTTCTGCCTGTTCTGAGCCTCATACTTGATGATACTTTAGGGATAGAAAGGTCAAAGTTATTATTGCAGCATAGTCAGTTCTGATGGAGCTGTGTTCATTTGTGAGTCAGCCCAGCATGCTATCCTATACAAAGAAATCCTCCTGCTTACCTTTTTCGCAGTAGAATCCTCCAGTAGGCACAATTCTACTAGAATACAATCACCAATACTTGTGATTCCCTTATTATTTTCAGAACTACATAAAGACCACTTGAGTAGATGTTAAAGAGAAGAAATTATTAGTGACTCCTTGGCATCTATAAATCCAATATAGGAAATTTTAATAATTGAAGCTGTTTTTTTGCAAACCTGTCAGGTTGTGATACATTAAGTTTAGAAGCCTTAATTCCCTTTCCAAAATAAAAGAAACATATTTTTCCTGCAATCTACTTACTACAGTGAAGAAAAGAAGAAAACTTCCCAATTCCCCACCTCCATTACCTATCATTCACTCTAGCAATTAGAAATAACAAAAATGTTCAGTTATTTCTGTCAACCATTCCCACCTCTTGAGATGAGCTTGCACACAATTCTCTCTTAAATCAATTTACTTTACATTACAGAGGGTGCTTTCCTTGGCACTGCAAAATTCATTGTGGAAGTCTCCTAAATAGCATGTCTTCTCACAAATCCCTTTGGCCACCTTTATTATAATAACCTTACTAAACCCAGTAGGTGAAAAATAACCTCTACTAAATTTCCATATTAACATATGTGCATGCTGGGTAACCATATTGATGTATGGCTCATATGTAACACTTCAGAAAAATAGTGCAGCTGTATCTTTCCATAATAAACATCCAGGAATATGGAGAGAATTTCATTTCAATCAGTGTTGCCTTGAAAATCTCCCAAGGATTCTGATAACATGTAATTGAAGACTAAATTATTAATTGTTGTCATGGGCTAAAATAAAATGTGAAATCAGGATGAAAGCCCACAGTGAAACCAAGTTTACAGGGTGTATTACAAAATTATGAAAAACAGAAATACAGCATCAATAATTCAACACTATGGTAGATTATATGTGCAACCCATACCAGCAAGAAAAAATCACACCCAGTTTCTGGCTTTTAGGGTTTTAGGAAAGCAAGTTATCTTTTTTTTAACTGGAAAAGACAGCAGGGATATGTCCAGCTTAATCTTTCTCCTTTCGCCCTGGAATGAAGGAGGACAAGATAGAAGAAGCAGAGAATGTACAAAACACTGAGATGGTCATTTTTATATTTCAAGAGGGCATTGGCTCTGTTAAAAGTCAGATAGAAAGACAAAAAGTTACAGAAAATTCTGGCTGTCTACCCAGAAATAGAAATAGTCATTTTATCAGAAATAATACAATTGTTTGTGGATATTTATTTATTTATTAATGTTAGAGTCTCGCTCTGTCTGTTGCCCAGGCTAGTGTGCAATGGCACAATCTCAGCTCACTGAAACCTCTGCCTCCCGGGTTCAAGGGATTCTCCTGCCTCAGCCTCCCAAGTAGCTGGGATTAGAGGCATGTGCTACCATGCCACAATAATTGTGTGTGTTTGTGTGTGTGTTTAGTAGAGACGGGATTTTTCCATATTGCCCAGGCTGGTCTCGAACTCCTGAGCTCTGGTAATCTGCCCATCAAGGCCTCCCAAAGTGCTGGGATCACAGGCATGAGCCACTGTACTCAGCCAGTTTGTGGATCTTCAGAGTAGAAGAAAACTGTGAGAAGTGGTTAGCAAGGACCCCTTATGTATTAACACAAATATCAAATATAAATATGCACATAAACGTGTCTTCCTAAACATCCAAAGCTACTAGGTACTTATGTTCTTTCCCACTGTCTGATTACACTGAGGGTTGGCACCTGATGTCCTGTGGCAGCAAAGTCGAAAGCAGTGCAGCTTTGGTCTCCTACTAAACCAGCTACTTCTCTACTGAGGGCTTCACCATAATTCCCCCAGCACTAAACAGTGCCAGGGACCAGAAACCACTTTCTTCCTCCTCCTGCGGACAAAGCCACAGAGAGCAGGTGGGTCAGAAACACAGTGAAAGTAATTTCTTTCGCCCACAGTTGGTGCATGCTGGCTGAATATCTGTACACGAGTTTTGTATCGACATGCAGCACAGCTGGGCTCTGGGCCCCTTCCGAAGTGACAGTCTTGGTGATCTCACTGCCTTCACTCATCAGCTCTGTTCATGCTGCAAGGTCAGTAGCCTCATGCTCCCTGGAATTAGACATTCTGCCCTAGCCTCTTCTTGTTTTATATATGCCTCAGACATGTTCTGCACCATCTCCAAAACTGTAAACTCATTTTAAGGCAGACTTCTACCAGAGCCACTGGAATTATATTCTCATTAAATGAATGCTGAATACATGGCTACAGCCCCTTCAGAAGCCTTAGATTATCTTATCTTTTTCCCGTGATATGGGAAACTCGAGGGACCACAATCAGAGGATGATTTGTAGTGGTTTACCCTCTCTGATTTCAGTTTCTGTCTCTGTTAGATGGAGGAGGTTGAACTGGATACTTCCCAGGTCCTTCCTGAGCTATTATCCTAGTTACTATGCCCAGAGGCATTCTGGAATGATTTGGGTTCCTGTGAGGAGAGGCCAGAGAGCCAAGAGCATATTTTTCCAATAGGTTAAAGAAATTCTATATAGTAGATGTATTTCTGTATACATCCATACAGCACTTACTATGGACCAATGTTCCAAATACCTAACAAAATTTAACTTATATATATTTTTATTTGCAGATGCCGAAGATACAAGGGATGAAAGTAAAAGCCACAAATCATATCCAGCTGGCTCTGTTTCACCTAAATGGTCTTTTAAAGGGTTCACATTTGAATGACACTGGATAAAATCCAGCCCTCCAGTGAAGACCATTCCCCACCACCTAGTAATCATTTCCTGCCTGGTTCCTGTGTGTGTCTGTAATGAGAAAGTATCTGCTGGGCACCTGGAAAGGAGTAGTGTAGGAGGATTTGACACAGTTTCTTACTAATAACTGAAGTATTTTCTTATTTTGCTTAGTGATATGGGAAATGAAACAAGGAGAATAAGGGATGGTGCTGTGGACAGTAACCAGGTCCAGAGACCAGGCTGAGACCAGCGAGGGGGACCAGAGTTTCAATAAAGTATGCTCAGAAGTCATGTGCCTGATCAGTTTCTGTTTTTACATAATAGAATGGAAACATAAGGGACCGCAGCTACAAAAAGAGAAGTTCCAATGTCAGCCGCAGAACAGAAGTGAAGTCACTGTGAAGGAAATAGTACAGAGTTTATTCAATGCTATAGAAGCCATTAAGCATGATGACTTTAAGGAAGTCAATATCATTCATGAATGAGGATTTTGACCAGGAGTCAAAATGGCACCCACCAATGAGGAGGTGGAAGACTGCATACCTTCTACCTAATGTATGCATTGAAATGCGATACGTTACAAAGGGGTATAAAAGAGTGCTGATTTGGAAGAATGAACAGGGAGCTAGGATAGTGCCAACCCTTCTTTTGACCCCTGTAGTTCATGGCAAATGGAAGAAAGAACAACCTTCTAATGAAGAGCTGGTATCAGTCACTCATAACTCAGTATAGACTGTAGAGACTGTGCTTCTTCTCTGAAGATATTTGCAAATTACATTTAAGCCCTCTTTAGATCATGAAAGCAGGTAGGTTGTCTGTTGCAAATGGTAGCAAACCTGAAAATGCATCACTTGCACGATTCTGGAGACTCCCTTCCTGTTGGCCTCCAGAGCACTCTGGCCTCATTTTCTTCACATCCTTGGAGCCTTTCCTGCTCACACTACTTTGGATAATTCTCTTCATTTTCCCACAGTCAAATGTTGGGCTTTTCCAAAGATTTGCCAAAGCTCTGTTGTCAGTAGCCCAGTACAGGTTTTTTGTCTTTGCAGTGCAAAAGAATTTGAAAGTGAGACTACATTGAAAGTATAGAAGCTTTATTGTGGAGCAGAAGCAAGCATACACTCAGGAGAGGAGCGTGTGTGCGCGCTCAAAAGAATGAGCTGTGCACAACATGGTCAGGGCTCAGACACTATATGGGTAAGCATAATTAAGTCACAGAGTATTCTATAATAAGGGGAAGGATTTTCTGGGTAATGGGTAGGCAATTTCCAGAATCAGGGGGTGCCACCCTTTTCTTGACTAAATGTGGCCAATCTGGTCATGGCATTAGGTGCATGATAAAAGTGAGAGGCTTCCCCATGGAAGTTTTATGGTAATAGTGTCATACATTTTCCGATAAAAGACTCAGCAGTAGATCAAGATTTTGGCCATTTTGAATTTAATCAGTTGTGGTCAGTTGCATCTTCGCTACAATTTTACTTGTGCCTAAAGCAGGATGATAGCAATCTCTCTACATTGTTACAACCTGTTGTAACAGTTCCTTTCTACTAAAGGGCAGGTCCTTGTGCTAACCTGTTTGCCCAGTTTGTTTTGCTTTTAGCCACCTGCAAGTAATCATGCTTGTTCCCCCTCTAACTGCTTGCCACAGCTTTCTCTTCCTACTCCAGCCTGAGTAGTATCATCTATGCCTGTGGCTTCGCCCACGTGCCAATGACATCCAGAGGCATCTATGATCCATAGTTCTCCAGACCCATGTGTCCAGCATCACCATGTAAATTCTTAATTTTGTACTACTTTTTTCTGGAGGATACATCCCCAAAGTTATAGAAACTTCTGAGCCTATAAAGCCTGAATCAGTTCTTTCTCTCCTTAGTGCTGGTCTCCCTCCTATGCAGCAAATCACCCCTTCCTATTAATCTTGTTCCCCAAATCTCTCTCAAATACAAGAGGAATTCATCCCTGTGGCTACTGCTGTATGTCAGGCTCTCGTAATTCCTCCTAGAGTTGCTGCTAAAAGCCCAAAACCTGAGTCTCCATACCTCATCCTGTCCCCTTCAATTCCGTTCTCCACACCAAAGGTACTGTGAGTTTTCTGAAATTGAAACCTACCCATATCATTCCTCTAATAAAAATTATTTAATCCTTTTAGTCTTCAATATTGAATTTAATGCCTTGGCATAAAATACAAGGCCTTTGATGATCCAGGCATCGTCCATCTCTTGCCGCTCTAGACACACCAGAAAACCTCAATTCCTTGTAGTTCTATAAACATACCATGCCCTCTCACACCTCCAGGCAGTGCTTATGCTGGCCTTGCCTGGTGCATCCTCACCCTCCCTGAACTGAACATGCCATCTTCCAAGTCCTGTGGCCCTACTCATCTTTCAGTGACTCAGCTCAGACACCAAACCCTTCAGAACACTTACCTCACTTCCCCATCTCCTAACACAAGCACCCTCTATCTGAAAGTATGTGCATTTTCTTAACCCTTATTATTTCTTGAACATGTTTTAATAGCATTTACGTCATTCTGTGTAATTGTCTGCTTACCTGTCCACTCCCCCATAGCACTGTGATCTTCTGGGAAGCGGCCTTTTTCTTTTGTGCGTCTTCAGCACCTGACAAACTTTGGGAGGCAGTTTGGAACTTTACAAATGTCAATGGAATGGACTAAAGGGAAAGAAACGTATGGAGAAAGACGCAAGCCACACGGTGTCTCTTCAAACTTTTTGCTTAATTCAGCTTTTTTATAAATACAAGGACAATTCTTACCTGTTGTAACAGTGTCTGGAGGGATTCGATGCTTAGTGGATGGCAGAGAACATTCTAGTAGTTATCCCAGATGCTAGCATTGTAGTCTGCTATAGGACCAAAAGTGCCATTAGTACATACATCTTCCTGCATGGTCAAAGACCCTACTTTAGCAAGGATGAAATTCAACACAACAATTTCCTCTTACAAAGTACAAACATGGAGTCTGTTCAGGCCAGTTTTCTGGAAAATCACACCTCTTTTCAGGAAAGAAGGGAGAAAAAGAGGAGTAACCAGCCAGATTGAGTACTATAATATCATATTAGCTACTGGCTATTGAGGACTTGAAATGCTAGCCATCTGAATGTAAAATATTTCATTAATAATTATATTATTGATTACATGTTGAATTTTTCGTATTTTTGATATATTGGGTTGAAGGAAATACTTTATTAAAAGTAATTTCACCTTTTATGTTACTTATCTCAATGTTTCTTTATAAAACTTTAAAAATACATATGTAGCTCCCAATATATTTCTGTGAAATAGTGCTGATTTAAGAGCTAGAAAACATACTTTTGCTACTATGCTATTTCTCTCTTTGGTAGCAAAGCTTTGGAGTATATGACAATGCATTCTTCTTCATTCCAAGTAGCCTTATTCTGTTCACTTTTCCAATTGATCTCAACCAAAATGTACTCATTCAAAACAGTGCCATCTACTGAGAGAAAACAGTAATAGCTTTGAAAATAATCGCTATTTGAGTCTAGGCATGGGAATTTCTCTCCTGCTCATATTTACAATTAAACAAAAATACAGCAATCCCAGAGTAAGATCACTGTATCAGTTGCCACATTTCAACCTCTGATGGTTGCATACATGTATCTGCCTTCTTTTTATGTCTCTTTATTTTAAATAGCACAGGCCAGCAAAAGGCATGGCCAGTCCCCAGCTCAGACCACCTGGGCAGGCTGCATGACTGGTTGACGATGAAGGGAGAGATGGCGGTCCCAAGCATTTTCTGTAAGAGGTGCTATTTCTTAGTTGTGCATTCTCTGTCCCGAGCAGATCCTCCTTTGGGCCATTATAGTGCTTGGAGCCTGCCTCTCTGGCTTAAGATAATTTTTAATACTTCCAAGTCTCCAAATCAATTTTTACTCTTGAACACATTCTAAACATCTTTAACTTTAACTGCAATTTCTTAATGACCCCTTTGGAGCCTTTTCCTATAGCACAGTAGCGGCATCTGCCCTGGAGGGCAGGGGGACACAGGAATAGGGAGCAAGGCGGTCCTTTGATAGAGATATTTTGAGACTACCTACCTTCCTCCTCGAGCACTTTCAAAAGAATACTCAAAACAGAAAAGACTCTACATCACTCTTTGGAAATGTATTTTCAGAAATTGCATCAGCTTTTAATTTTTCAGTAGCAAAAACACTTTCCATTGACAACATTCCATATCTTAAAAGAGAATTACTAGTTAAGAACAACCAGATTGGTCTTATTAACAAAAAATTAATGCTAGCCAGCTTGGTTAATTATATATGGATACCTGTGTATGTGTATGTATGTGTGCAAACATGGCTGTGCATACACACATACACACACAATCCTTTCCACTCCCATCAACATGAAGCATTTCATTCTGTGAAGTGGGATTACAGATGATTTTGCTAATTCCCATCTTTATAATTTTCTGCATTTCTAAATTTTCCACAATTAACGTGATTAACGTGTATTACGTTTGCAATTTTTAAAAATCAAAAAATAAAGTAGAAGAAAGAAAAAACAGAAGGAAGAAATAGGGAGAGAAGGATGAGAGAGAAGTGGAGCAGAGACAGAGAGGGGAACAGATAGAAAGAGGGAAGGAGGAAAAGAGAGAGAGCACACTCAGCGAACTGCTAGCTCAAACCTACACTAGTCAGAATGGGAAGTCAGTCATCCTGAAAGCCCTTCTCTCAGACAGCTTAGAGGAAGCATTTAGGAAAATTCTGTAATGCACTTACATGCCATGCATCTGCTCTCTTACATCACCACTAAAGACATTCTCCCCAGAAGGAATGGGTAGTAGTGTATGCAGAAAAGATTATTATTTTTCTTTATACTCCTTCAAAACAAAAGCTGTTTAGTTGCTTCTACTATTGCCAAACATAAGGTCTACCCAGAAGCTCTTTTTTTGGCATTGATTTTAATGCTGCTTCTCCAGCTCAGCCTTTGGACGCTCAAAGGTAATAATTTTTTTAAAAGACAACCACAAAATTAATATCCGAGCTCTGCATGGTTTCTTCCTAGAAGGAGGCATACAGGGATGGTTGTATGCTCAGTGAAAATCAATACTTTCAAGAACAATATCGACCTGCTAACAAGTGAACAGCATTTCTAGGAGAAAGCAGGGTGCTCTCAAAATTCAAGCCGCATGCATGTGTGTCAGGTTTTTAAAAATGCACTTAATGTTAGAATCCTTACCATGCACCAAGACCTGCTGCCTCTGGACTAGCTACATCAATATGAAGGACAAATTTACACCCCAAGGAATGGCCAGTGACAGTCTCTCCAAACCCAGGATCAGACCTGTGGAATGAGCACCAATTTATGCTGATTGATGGCCTTTTGTCACTCTGTCTTAGAGGCTGTGACCATTTGAAACTTCAAAATGGATGAAGTCAAACAGAACAGGCGCTCCTGTTCAATGAAGCAGAGAGACAGGACCAAGAAGCCAACCATTCTGTCAAAAAAGAAAATGTTCTGCCCAGAATAATCCATCAGGGTTTCAAACCTTCTGACACTTTTCATATCCAATGCATACAAAAATATCTATGATGAATGCAGACATAGCAACTGATTGTATTTCTTTTACATTGGTACATAAAACTTTTAAAAATAAATAATCCATGCAATGTTTTAACTCAGTAAGTACACTTGCAGGCAATTATACTTCAAAGTATTTATTATAAATGCACAGAATTTTTTTCTAAAATTAAGGGGCTTGACAGACTACTATTTACAATTTTTTAAATAGGAAATTGGTTATAAATTATGACTAGTTAAAATAATGCAACAACATGAAATCACTAAAGATTACATTGTAGATTATTTAAAATATATACAAATAGTATATTAATTAGAAAAAAATCCAAACTGATATCAATGTTATATCACATATATGTATCGATATATGTAAGATATATAGATTTTATAAAATACAGACATAGAAATATATATATATATAAACTATATGTACATCAAGAAAAAAAGCACTGACATAATACATACAAAAATGTTAATAATGAACATCCCAATAGTGGAATTACAGATGAGGCTTTAGGTTTCCTATATATCTAGATTACCCCAAATTACCAAGTTAACGCATAATGTTTATATGTGTAAAAACGTTCATAATTATATAGTCTGTTAATTTCTGTTTCAGTATATACTTCTATTTATTGAAGATCACTATCCCTACCAAGGTCTAAGAAATGCCATATGTAAACATATCTCTTATTATAACAATACTTTCCATACCGAGGGTGGTCTGACCACCAAAGGGTTGTGGACTCACGCCCTTGTATAAATAAAATATTAACAGAGCTCTACGTGGGGTTACAAAACTGGTAAGGAAGGACACCTGTAATACTTGAACAGTATCAAAGAGAAGAGTTTATGAACATTACAATGCTCAAATAGATTTATACTATCAGTTACCATAAACAAGCAAATATCTCTTAACCACAATTTTATTAAAGATGAAAATTGGATACTTCCGGGAATATGATTTCCAAAAGGCATGAATTTAAAGAGATAGAAAAAAGAAGTAATTTAAGCATGGAGTTGGAAATTCCCTCAACACATGTGTCTTTACCCCTTTATCCCAGTGGGCATGGCAGAAACAGAAATGCATAAAAATGCCTAGATTAATGTTTTCTCGATACAGTGGGGATGGGGGGAATTAGAAAGTTTACAGCTGTGGGAGCAATGCCTACCTTCAGTTATGTCCAGGAAGCAATAAGATTTTCCTTGGTCAAAAAGTAACTTTACAAGTCTTAGACAAATTCCAAATAAAGTTTCATTTCTTGTTTCACTGATGAGAATTACAATGTATGAGCCTCTGAAATGTAAACTCGGGACATTGTACATTGACTCTGATTTTTTAATGTATTGCTGGTTATTCTCCATTTGCATAGTTCTGTTCTAGATCATTTGCCAATCTTTTCTATCTTTCTGTATTTCCTGGGAGGCTGATCTACACAAAGGGCATCACCAGGGCTCCCTTGCTGGTTGATTTCCAATTGGTTTCAGCCAGCGAGTGATCACCAAAAGACCAGAAGACAGAAGACAGAGAGTAGGGCATTATTTCCTGCTTCCTCCTGTACCACGCCTCTGGTAGCAGCCATGACGTTTCACAACTGCAGCTGCCTTCAGGTGGCCCTTCTTCCATGACTTCAGATCCCACAGCAGTTCCTCACACCCCCTCTGCTTCAGGGTTGTCAATCGCTTATTCGCCTATGAGTCTCTAGGTGTCTAATCACCACTCCAGGGAATGGAAGATCTTGTTAATTTAATACTCCTAAATATTATTTATTATTATATACATGTATGTATACATATTTTAACATAGCATATATTTTACTTATATATGATATTAATATATAAATCATGTAATGTATATTCTTATATAAATGGGAAAAGAATTATGGAACATATTCTCAAGGAAGACACTGCACATATATATGTGTGTGTGTGTGTGTGTGTGTGTGTGTGTGTGTGTGTGTGCATAGGGAGAAAGAACGAGAAACATGGATGTACTACCTCAAAAATTTGGGATTTGTTGTTTAGCTCACATAGCTGGGAGCAGCTCTAATGGTTTGGTTGTTTGATTAGTTGAAGCCTGCATCTATGGTGGCCTGTAAGCAGAGTTGAGAGGGAAGCTTCCTTAGCATATGGTAAATAAAGGAAACTGGAGGCTTAAGTAGATGGACGTGGGAGAGTGGACCTCTCATATGCAACACACTTAGCTACCTCCTAACCTGACCCCATAGCAAAGAGAAACAGATTGGCGAGAGTCTTCCCAGCGTCTCTGAAGAGCTCTCAGTGACTAGTTTACGTAGCCTTGAAATGATGATGAGAGATTTTGCCATTGATCTGGTTGTTCTGATTTCAATAGAAATGATGCTATTTCAGGGTGGCAGGGACCCAGTGATGAGGCTTAATTATCAGAGATAAAGTTGGCCCAATTTCTGTGATAGACCACAGAGACACAGTAGCAATCGGAGGGTACTGACACTTAGAAATCTGTGGAGTCTTATTACTGGCTTGTGCAGAATTTGAGGGAGAAAGGGACACAATCCTACTTCCTCAGAGTTATCCAGCTAATGGGAAAGTGGATTATTAGCTGGGCTTGAGAAGTTGTAAAGTAAAACACTAGAAAGCTAAATTTAAATGAATAAACATTCTCCCACACTCAGTCTTTGTATTCAAAGACAGAGACACTAGATAACCTACACTCTGAGGCAATCAGTTGCTGATAGCAAACAGTAGTTGCCATTTTTGAGTGCCTCTTCGGTAACAAATCCTGGGCTCTACACCTTAGGTGTACAGACTAATTCTCACCACACCTCTGCAAGTCATATGTATCTCACTTTCTGCAGAAAGAGGGTTGAAGCGAAATGGTCTAAGGTCATTATTTTGTCCAAAACATATTTGTGAATGTCTACTAGTTGACAGTACTTACTCACTTACTTATTATTTTAAAAGGTAATATCAAGTGTATCTGTTGGCAACCATTATAAATCCAAGCAGAGATTGATTTAATGAGCAACCTGCCATCACACAGGAATAAACAGCAGGGAGTCAAACTGGAACTGAGCTTTCTGTTCCCTCTGGACTATTAGTCGCACATTCTACAACATAATTATTGATGGAATCAGAAGTTTTGTATTATCTTTCTTAGCACAGTCTCAGTATTCAGCCACATTCTCTATTTCTTCACTTGAAAAGGCCAGAACGTTAGAAGACTAGATGGTTCTTGGACAAATGTTGTGAAAATCACCACACACTGGAGCCAAAGGCAAGACACAGAAAAACACAAGACACCAAAAGTGTGTGTGAGGCACTGTGAAAGACAGTGCAGGGACTGCAAATGGCCCACACAGACCAGCCTTCCACTTGCTGGCCCTATGACCTTAACAAGGCTTCTCCTCTTTCTCAGCCTTGTTTTCTCATATAGAGGAAATAATCACACATAATTTAGCAGTGACATCAGGTTTAAAGAAATGAAAAAACAGCAGCATACAGAGGTCAAGAGAGTGCTCTAGAGACAAACATCTTGGACTTCTATCCTGAGCATTGCTCCCTACCCCTCTGATCCTAGGTTACTTAATCTTATCCTTCTGTTTAAGTTCCTTAATCTATAAAATGGGCAATGACATTACTCACCTTTAAGGTTCCATTGAGGATTACATGAGTAGACACATGAAAACTCTTACTGCAGTGCCTACCACATTGCTCATGTTCAGTAAATGTCAGCTGTGATGATGTTAATGATGGTGATGATGAAGATTCTGAGAAAGAGGAAGAATAATGATTACCATGTGTGAAGTGGTTAGAAGGCTGAAAATATATGTAATTCTTCCCATAATCAATGATCCACATCCAAAATCCCTCCTTAAGATTGAAACTCCAATTTAAGCCTTAAAATTACCAATTTTAATTTGGCTCCATTACCCCAAATTGTGACAATAATCCTGTAGAAGCCTAGCAATGTTTTCCAAGGACTATCAATGCCCTAAACCAGCTCATCTCAAACTTTTTATAAAATAATCAAACTATTTTATTCTTTTGTTGTGAGAGTGTTAGAAACCCAATGCTTTGGCTATAAAGTTTCATACAAAATAATCAAAACACTCCAGGAGCTACAATATCACCAGGCACTTTTATAGAGTTTGATGATGAGTGAGAAAGATCTGTCCAGAAAGACCTATGAAAAATCATTATTATATTACACTCAACAGCTTTCATGCACCACCTACAGATGCTCAGGGAGAAGGAAGTAACAGCTCTACGTAACATGATTTAAGCATTCCAGAGACTGTTGGCTTTGCCATGAAACATCAATTTCCTGGCACTCTCACATTACTTTTTCATGTTGTCATATCTTTGGAGAAAAATAATAAAATAGTTGGACCAAACAATAATATTTCTCAAACAAATACACTTTCTGCCTTCTCTGGTGTATTTATGTTTACATGTTTGGAAGAGCCAATAGTCATTACTACATCCAGCCAATAATATTGAAACTGGGAATGTACTTGTATCTTTGCAATAAGTCACAGAAGAGAGCTGCTCTCTTAGTAGTGAGACCTAAAGATGGTAAAATAAATAGATAACTTGTCTTCTGTGGGAAAACAAAAGTGTGTGTATGTGTGTGTCTTGGATACTACCAAAAGATCTCTACTTTTTCTTCTTTTTGTGTGTATATTCAGGCTTCCTTACATTTCTATCTCAATATGCAGAAATATATATTAATAGGTTGGAAAAATGATAAGTGTAAACACAACAAAGAGTAGTAGTACTTTTCAAATATGCTTATGCATCAAAATTACCTGGAGCTTGTTTTCACACAGATTCCTGTGCCTGACCCCAACAGTTTCTCCTTCAACAGCCCTAAGATAAAACTAAGACCTTGTATTTCTAATCACTTCCCATCCAGGTGAGGCTGATGCTGCTAGATCAGGGACCACCATTTGAGAACCAGTGATGGAGAAGAATGGTCCCCAACTTTACTTGGTATCACAGAACAAGTGTTCTGGTCTTAACACTTCTGTGTGACCCAAAGCACAATATTTAATCTCTCCAGATTAGTTTCTCAAAGGTGAAATGAGGAGTTTGCACAAGATGAGCTTCAAGATTTTTTTTCAACACCAGTGAGCCATGAAGGCTAAGCTTTCTCTGTGCCTGGTAGCCTCTGAAAGGTACCAGATTGATTCAGGTGCTGCTCCTCCATCATGCACAGGGATTCTGTCTTTGATTTGGTCTCCATCAATGGTTTGCAAAGGTTGTCAAAAGCAGCGAGGGCAGTTAAATAGATGGCATCCTATTTCTAAAAAGTAAAATGTTTATAACTTGTTAGCTCTTCCTCCCATGCGTAGTAGAGAGAATATACCATCGGATTTGGCTTCAAATGAACATCCTTCATAGTGTCTGTCTTAGTAGGAGAATTGACATAATAATAACAAAAATTAAAATTTATATGTATCAAACACTTACTATATGCCAAACACTATAAGGTCTTTATATACATTGTCATTTAGTCCTTATTGTAACCCCATAGGGCATTCAATATTATTATGTTCAATTTCGGCAGCAAAATGTACTTAGAATAGCCTTTCAATCCACTTGAAGTCACACATGGATCAAGAAGCAAAACTGAGATGCAAAATCAACCTAGTCTGATTTCAGATCGAGGGCCCCTTATCACAGTGAGAGTTTAAATGTTATTGCATTGGGGTGTGTTGAAATGAATGCCTGTGGCAAGTACAATGTTTCAATTTTTTTAATGTTACTTTTGTTGAGGATCAAAATATGCCACCCCAACATAAACCACTTTGGCATAAGCGTTATTTTGAACTGGAGGCAAATGAGACCCAACAGATGCATGTGCCTTCCCGGCACAACCCTTATCTGAGTAAAAGCAGAAACTCCTGAGAAATGAGAACTTCCATCAATTCCTTTCACAGGGAAGTTTTCTGGCTATGAAAAGAACAAAACAGCCACACTGAGATGGACCTGTACAAGCAAAGGTTACTCCATGAGTGCCCCCATGTGTTAACCTTCCGCCTCGGAAGGCTAAAGGTCTTGTCACCACTACAAAGGCATTGCTCTTTGCTGAGATGCTATGTAAGCCCAAGTTCTAACCATCTCTTTGTGCTACTCTTCACTAAGATTCCTCCTTGTACCCTGCACAGGATAATAATCTGAATAATCTGTTTTTCTCCTGTTACGCTGACTTTTGTCAGTCTGATTTGCAGGGCCCCAGCAAATAACCTAAGACTGGTAAAGGAAAAAGACTTTTTTTTCCTCCCTTTCCTGTTCATGATATCTTAGGGACTGATAAGACAAGAAAGAAGTTAAGCCTCCCCCTCAAGCTATCTCCTGGACCACCAGGGCTTCTCCAACACTGTACATTCTTAGCAGGCATGCTGGAGACTTTCCTCCATTCCAGGGGCTGCACAAAGTGTTTTCCTAGAATGAGACCCCCTAAGCTTCCCCAGGGGCTCACAGACATATAAGGCTGGCAGACACATCAATGATGAGCTACGACGGAAGCAGTATTGCATCAATAATTTTTCTCTCAAAAAGACCCCCATACAAAACAGCATGGTACTGGTACCAAAACAGAGATATAGACCAATGGAACAGAACAGAGTCCTCAGAAATAATACCGCACATCTACAGCCATCTGATCTTTGACAAACCTGAGAGAAACAAGAAATGGGGAAAGGATTCCCTATTTAATAAATGGTGCTGGGAAAATTGGCTAGCCATAAGTAGAAAGCTGAAACTGGATCCTTTCCTTACCCCTTATACGAAGATTAATTCAAGATGGATTAGAGACTTAAATGTTAGACCTAATACCATAAAAACCCTAGAAGAAAATCTAGGTAGTACCATTCAGGACATAGGCATTGGCAAGGACTTCATGTCTAAAACACCAAAAGCAACGGCAGCAAAAGCCATAATTGACAAATGGGATCTAATTAAACTAAAGAGCTTTTGCACAGCAAAAGAAACTACCATCAGAGTGAACAGGCAACCTACAGAATGGGAGAAAATTTTTGCAACCTACTCATCTGACAAAGGGCTAATATCCAGAATATACAAAGAACTCAAACAAATATACGAGAAAAAAACAAACAACCCCATCAAAAAGTGGGGAAAGGATATGAACAGACATTTCTCAAAAGAAGATATTCATACAGCCAACAGACACATGAAAAAATGCTCATCATCACTGGCCATCAGAGAAATGCAAATCAAAACACAATGAGATACCATCTCACACCAGTTAGAATGGCAATCATTAAGAAGTCAGGAAACAACAGGTGTTGGAGAGGATGTGGAGAAATAGGAACACTTTTACACTGTTGGTGGGATTGTAAACTAGTTCAACCATTATGGAAAAGAGTATGGCAATTCCTCAAGGATCTAGAACTAGATGTACCATATGACCCAGCCATCCCACTACTGGGTATATACCCAAAGGATTATAAATTAGTCTACTACAAAGACACATGTACACGTATGTTTATTGCGGCACTATTCACAATAGCAAAGACTTGGAATCAACCCAAATGTCCATCTGTGACAGACTGGATTAAGAAAATGTGGCACATATACACCATGGAATACTATGCAGCCATAAAAAAGGATGAGTTTGCGTCCTTTGTAGGGACATGGATGCAGCTGGAAACCATCATTCTTAGCAAACTATCACAAGAAGAGAAAACCAAACACCGCATGTTCTCACTCATAGGTGGGAACTGAACAATGAGATCACTTGGACTCGGGAAGGGGAACATCACACACTGGGGTCTATCATGGGGAGGGGGGAGGGGGGAGGAGGGAGGGATTGCATTGGGGAGTTATACATGATATAAATGATGAATTGATGGGTGCTGACGAGTTGATGGGTGCAGCACACCAACATGGCATAAGTATACATATGTAACAAACCTGCACGTTATGCACATGTACCCTAGAACTTAAAGTATAATAAAAAAAAAAAAAAAAAAGACCCCCATACAGTCTTCCCCATCTCAGTAAACAATAAATGTAAATGTTATTGCAATGTTTACAATATTTTCTACCTGTTTTATGTATGGTAACTGATGAAACCATTACAACCACACTGTAAAGAAGTACTATCAGTAATTCCACTTTATAGATGAGGAAACTGATGCACAGAAAAGTAACTTGCCCGAGGTTGCGGGAAGTAAATAACAGAATCAGTAATTAAGCCGGAGCAGTCTGGCTCCAGGCTCATCCTGCTAATACACATGACTCCCTTTCTAACTGGAAGCTGCATTCCAGATGGGCAGGCCCGAATGCTTGGCTCCTTCTCTTTTTCTTCCACCTTATTCCCGTTCAAATTCAAAACACATCTCCACCTTCTCCTCCACTGCCTCCCTGGTCCAGGCACCATTGAACCTCACCTAGATTATAGCGACGGCTTTTCACTGGTCTCCCAGCTTCTGCCCTTGAGCCTCCATGGTCTATTCTTACAACAACAAGAGTGACCTGGACCTGGGCTCCAAAACCTGTGATGCTGTATGAACTCAGGGTAAAAGCCAGTTCCTCACAGTGCCTCACAGGCTTTTCAGGGCCTCCAGGTGTTCATGCCTCACTGATGGCACATCCAGGGGGCTTGCATGATGACCTTGCATTGCTTACCTCAGCCTCCATACAGCCATAAGGCACAGACTTATCAATGGCACACAATCTTATCAGATCATGTATATGTTCTGCTAAAACATTGTTAGATACAAATGTATCATAGAGCCCTAGCCATCATTAACAGAAGGCAATAATTTATAAATGATGAACTGACTACACAGTAGGAGGCCATACCCCAGAAGTCATCCCTTGAAGGATAACTGCCTAGAAGAGCTCCACAATCACTAACATCTATGTCTGGTATTTTGGCCACCGATACTTTGAGTTCATGTGCCGTAGAAACTGCTATAGACAATTCAAACGGTAGTGAGAGCATAGGCTTTGGGATCAGACTGCCAGGGACTGTATCTTAGCTCTGTCATTTATTGTAACCTTTGCCAAGTTACTTTACCTCTGCCTGCCCTAGTCTAATCATCTGGTAAGATAGCTGTCATGAAAGCCCTGGTCCACAATGTCAAAGTGAGGAACGAATGGGTCAATACATGTAAAGTACTCACAACAGGGTCTAGTGTCTCCTAAAACCTCAAAAACGTAAGATATCATTATTAGTATTATTATAGTATTGAGAGAATGTACTCACAGTCCTTAGTAGTCTTGTCTTGAAAATGATATTTCAAGGAAGTTCAAGTAATCAATGTGTACTCTAGTTAATATCACATCCTTGCACATGTGGCTAGAATGAACCATCTACAGATTGCGAAGCTGAGAACCAGGCTCTGGAACAAGCCGTCTCCTCTAACCTACTGCCACCAGGTGAGGGCCTGAGTGAGTGACAAGCTTGGATTCCTGTAGAACATTTTATCTCTTCTGAAAAAGAAACAGTCATAGAACGAATCCAGTAAACTATTATGAAACTCAATTTTAATGAGTTTAGTTCCACTTAACAAAACAAATTCTGAGACTAAATTTCCTAGATTATTTCTTCAAATTTCTATATCTTATCACCTGTATGTCTCCAGTAAGAGCAATTATATGGAAGTAGCACATGACCTAAAAAGACTGTCTTGAAGCTAAACCCTGAAATTACATTTATTTTTAATGTTCACAAACCCTGGATCCTGCCCTTTTATTTTATTCTTCTTTCCATCAAATGAGCCTGCCTTAGTCTGTTTAGGTTACTATAACGAAATACCATAGACTGGTGGGTTAGAAATGACAGAAATTTAATTCTCACAGTTCTGTACTGGGGAATCCAAGATCAAGGCAACGACAGAGTCCGTGAGGGCCTCCTTCCTTCATGGACAGCAGCTTTGCCTCTGTAACCTCACATGGCAGAAGGGACTAACTAGTTCTCTAGGGGCTCTTTTATGAGGGCACTAATCTTATTCTTTCAGGCTCTGTTCTTAGGACCTAGTCATCTCCCCCTAACCCCCTCTCTTAATACCTTCACCATGGGGGTTAAGACTTCATTCAACATTTGAATTTAAGGAGATACCAACAATCAGACTATAGCAGAGCCTAATGTCTTTACATCAAGGAAGTAAAAGTATTTCTTATTTATTTATTTATTCATTTATTTATGAAATGGAGTCTTGCTCTGTCACTCAGGCTGGAGTGCAGTGGCAGGATCTCGGCTCACTGCAATCTCCACATCCTGGGTCAAGCGATTCTCCTGCCTCAGCCTCTGGAGTAGCTGGGACAATAGGTGCACACCACCATGCCAGCTAATTTTTTGTTTGTTTGTTTGTATTTTTTAGTAGAGTTGAGGTTTTGCCATGTTGGCCAAGCTGGTCTCAAACCCCTGACATCAGGTCAGGCCTACCTTGGCCTACCAAAGTGCTGGGATTATAGGCATGAGTCACCATACCCAGCCAGTAAAAGTATTTTAAATAAAAATAAAAAAGTTTAATGTGTCTCTGAAAATAAAATAATAAACAGATAGTGATTCTGAATCTTTGCTGTAGTTTTATTTTACTCTACAGTTGTAACATTATATTATTTGTCATAAAAATCAATGGTTTATCATCGTAACCTTTTGTGAATAATAATTTGTTCTTTCTTAAACATTAAGATGAGTTAAACTCTAACCAGATTTCAATACTCAGGAAGACAACTTTATAGTTTTTTATTTTTTTCTCACATTTGCAAATATATTAGCTATATATGGGGACTGGGTTATGTATATGGCATTGCTAAAGTCATGTATCATTAAGGTTAACAGTAATTTACTGTAAAGGCTGTGGTCAAATCACCAAATTAAAAAGATTTTTAAATGGGAAGAAAGGAATAAATTTGAAATAAATGTAACTATGTCATAGTTTTAAGAGTTCTTTTACTATACTAAATACTTTATATGAAGCAAATACAAAAACTTGTCCTTTGCAAATCTCTGTCCTGACCCAAGTTCTACTTTGAGGCCATATTCAGGATTCGGCCACATCTCTTAAAACAAATAAACTAAAATGAAAGCATAAGTGATTCAATGCCATAGTGCATTAGTGATTGACAAGACTTTCATTAAAGGTTTGGCTGAAAGATAAGTAATATGGTGTACATTTCATTGTTGTGGACAATAATCATTTCATAAAAATCCATATCAGCTATTTCTGTTCCTCCCGCATGGTTCTCTTTTCTATCAGCTCTACTCTGAATTGCTTTCACTGGCTTTCCTTGATATTTCAAGATCTCTAAAATTTCCCCCTATTAACCCAAGCAAGCCACTCTGACTTCATGCTATTCCATCCAATGAAATAAAATCTCCTTTGAAGCAGTTCTGAAACCATCTCTGGTTCCCAGCCATGTGGCTTTTTCCGTCATTTAATGATCAGAATAAGTTAGATAGATAGAGAAATTACTTATTGTGCTCTTCTGAAAATAAAGTATTTTTAAATCATCATTCATAAACTTCTCCATTTTTTTTTTTTTTTTTTTTTTTTTTTTTTTGAGATGGAGTCTCGCTCTGTCGCCCGGGCTGGAGTGCTGTGGCCGGATCTCAGCTCACTGCAAGCTCCGCCTCCCGGGTTTACGCCATTCTCCTGCCTCAGCCTCCCGAGTAGCTGGGACTACAGGCGCCCGCCACCTCGCCCGGCTAGTTTTTTGTATTTTTTTATTAGAGACGGGGTTTCACCGTGTTAGCCAGGATGGTCTCGATCTCCTGACCTCGTGATCCGCCCGCCTCGGCCTAACTTCTCCATTTCTTATAAACCAGGTAATAACAAACAAGGTATTATTTTCCCCATTTTTCAGAGAAAAGACAGAAAGGTTATCCTGCCAAAGGATATCACACTACATATGATGAAATGGCTCACTGAAGCTCCATTCATTCTATTTATCATTGATAAAGCTGGTAAGATAAAAGCTACATATTCCAGGCCATCGTATAGCATGGAGTTTGCATGTAAATTTGATGCCACCAGTTAGATATACTCCCATGAGTTTAGGAAGGTGATGATGAGGCTGTTTCTCCTGATCAGCAAGTTCCTGGCAACATGAAGATATTCTTCAGCAATGTTTCAGGATCAGATAAAACACCAAAAAGAAAAAAAAAAAAAAAAAAACTTTTGAAGACATTGGAAAGCTACTGAATCAACTGAGATTAAAAAAACTCTTCTACTGTTTCTCAATGGGGGCTTGATCTACCACAAGTTACTCCATCATAATCAGAAGGAGACTTACAGAATGACACAAAACTAGCCCATCATGGGAACTACTTCAGGTGAAAATGCCACTGAGGATATTGCCAAAACTGTCTCTTACACGCAGCACTCCAGAAAGTGGAAGTCAATGGTAGGTCAGTTGAAAATATGTAGACTGAAGTACAAAGTGAAACACGGCAAATACAGAAAAAGCAGTAAGGCCAGAGGCGGTGGCTCACACCTGCAATCCCAGTACTTTGGGAGGCCAAGGTGGGAGGATCACATGAGCCCAGGCGTTTGAGACCAGCCTGGGCAACACGGAGAAACCTCGTCTCTACAAAAAACTACAAAACATTAGCTGGATGTGGTGGTGTACGCCTGTATTCGTAGCTACCTGGGAGGCTGAAGTGGGGGGATTGCTTGACCCTAGGAGGCAGAGGTTGCAGTAAGCTGTGATAGTGCCACTGCACTCCAGCCTGGGCAACAGAGTGAGACCTTGTCTCAAAAAAAAAAAAAACTTCATTCTGCTTGGCATTCTGCAAACGCCAAGCAGAATGAATATAAACAAAAATATCTCTGTGTACATCATAACAAAACTACTGAAAACCAAAGGAAAGATCAAAATCTCAAAAACAACGTGGACAAATAGACGTATTACCCTAGTACCTTTTGACTTATCATCAGAAGCCAGAAGACAATGTAATTACATCTTAAAAGTCCTGATAAAAAATATCCAACAACCTGGATTTCTATACCCAGCAAATCAAATCCTTCAAAACATGGAGGTGAAATAAAAATGTTTTGGAAAAACAAAAATAAACTCTGTTGTCAGCAAATCTAAACTAACAGCAATATCAAGTGAAATTCTACAGGCAAAAAGAAAAGGATTCCAGATAAAAGGACAGAAAAGCAGAGAAAAAAGAGCAAAGGAAAGAGTATCACAATAATAATGTCTTATTATTCCCTTATTTAATTCCATTTACCAAAAGGGTATTCTACCAAAAGGGGCAAATGGAATTAAACTATTATAATATCAGAGTATTGTCAAGGACATGGTAAAGTGAAACTTTATATTGCAATCTCGAGGTTAATCATTAAAAGATTTAATATGAATATATAAGTAACAATAGAGTCTATTATATTTAAAATATTGTATTAATTCAAAATAAGGCAAAGACGGAGAAACCGAAATGTAAAGCGAATTGAATAAAACAATAATAGCAAGAAAATGAATAAACCCAAATATGTCAGTATCTACATAAGTTTAGCAAGAAGATAAAATGCTCCTAAGCAACATATAGCCAATAATATACTTCCAAAATATGTAAAGCAAAAATTGATAAAACTAAAAAGGAGGAATAGAAAAATCTATAACCAGAATTGGAGGCTTTATCAGCAACCGATAAAACAAGCAAACAAAATAATTGACCAGCAAAATATTAGAATATAAGGAATTTATAATTAATCTAATTAACAAATATAAGAAACCACAACATGACAGACTATGCATTTTTTCCAATACACATGGGATATTTCCCCAAACTAACAATAAGATAAGCTAAAAAGAAGGTTTCAACAAATGAAAAGAATTGAAATCTTTCAGAGTATGTCTTCTGACCATAACAAAATTATGCTTTAAAAAACCCAAAATATATATATGACTAAAATCCTCAACTTTTGAAAATAAAGTAATATACATGTAAACATAAGGAAGAAATTTAAAAATCAGAATGTATTCTGAATGAAAATGATAATAAAACATAACAAAACTTATGAAACTAAGAGTTTCATAAGCTTAAAGGAAAATTTATAGCTTTCAGTTCTCATGTTAAATAGAGAATGTTGAAAATCAAGTTTTAATTATTCATCTCAAGACATTAGGAAAAGAATACCTAATGAAAAGCAAACAAAGCAGCAGAAAGAAAATGAAGATAAAAGCAGAAATTAATGAACAAAAAAAATCAATAAAGCCAAAGGTTAGTTATTTGTACTAATTAATATAATGGATAGACTTCTAGCAAGTCTATCCATCAAGCGAGAAAGAGAAAATCTACAAATTCCAATATTTGGAATGAAAAAGATAATATTATGGAAAGCACTGACATATAATAAACAAGTAAGAGAAACTAGTAAAAAAAACTTTTTTTCCAATAAGTTTGAACATTTACTTTAAATAGTTAATATTCTTTAAAGAAAAAATATCCAGCTTAATAGGTGTATAGGTCTATTTCTGGATTTTTGTTGAAGGCCAAAAGAATGAGGGTAGTGCAAAACTCAGTATACCACTGGAGGCTATATGAGTAAACAGCAAACTGTTCTCATGAAAGCAGGATGTTTTCCTGCCCAGAAGGAATGCTGAGGGCAGTCACGACCCAGGCACAAGTGTTTCTTATCTGAAGCCCGGTAGTAATAATATGAACCTGTGATCAATCAAGCAGCTGACCAATCGTTAGCTCCTCCTCCCTGCGCTTTCTACCCAATAAATACAAAGGGCTGTAGAAGCTCAGGGCAGCTACTTTTGCTCACTAAAAGCACACAGCCCTCTTTTTCCCCTGGCCCCTTTCTTTAAAATAGTTTCTTTTGTTTTAAGTTTTCATTTCTGCATTCATGCCTCTTTGTTCAGTCTCGTAATGGTGGTCTCAAGTAGTAACAGTTACAACTATCGTAGTGACGGTCTGAAGTAGTAATCAAGGTAGTCTGCCACAGATTTTCAATTATGTTTCTTTAATCTGTGTCTCTCCTGCCACTTATATAACATAACCTTCACTACTATAGCCTTGTAATGAAAGAATAATTCAGAAGAAATGGAAAACCTGAATGCCTCTATATTTAATAATTTGATTTTTAAAACCGTTTTGCAAAGATATATCCTGGCCCAGTAGGTATCACTGGTGACTTTTTAAAAACAATTCAGTAACAAATAGCACCACTGTTACATAAAATCACATAGAAAAAAAGGAAAGAAGACTTCACAACGTATTTTATGAAGCCAACATAACTTTGATATGAAGACTTGACAAAGATATTATAAAAATAATTACTTGCCATTTCTTTCATAAACAAAAATATTTTTAATTAGTGAAGAAAGTCCAATAATTTATAAATACATGATAACAAGTTTTTGACCCTAGGAATATAAAAATGGCTTGAAAAAATAAGTAAATATAGATGCAAAAGAAGTGTTTGATAAATTTCAATATTATTGATATTTTATTTTATTTTTAACATATCTCTTTTTTATAATTTCAACTTTTAGATTCGGAGGTATGTGTGCAAACTTATTACATGGGTAGATTGCATGATGCTGAGGTTTGGGATACAAATGACCCCATCACTCAGTTAGTAAGCATAGTACCCAATAGGCTATCTTCAGACCTTGCTCCCCTCCTGGTCTCCTCTCTCTAGCAGTCCCCAGTGTCTATTGTTCCCATCTTTATGTCCATGTGTGCTCAGTGTTCAACTTCCACTTATAAGTGAGAACATACAGTATTTGGTTTTCTGTTCCTGCATTAATTCACTTAGGATAATGACCTCCAACTGAATCCATGTTGTTGCAAAGAACATAATTCTATTCTTTTTTATGGCTGTATAATATTCCAAGGTGTACATGTACCACATTTTCTTTATCCAATCCACCACTGATGGGAATCTAGGTTGATTCCATGTCTTTGCTATTGTGAAAAGTGTTGTGATGGACATAAGAGCACTTGTGTCTTTATATAGAATGATTTATTCTCCTTTGAGTACATACCCAGTAATGGAATTGCTGGGTCGGATGGTAGCTTTGTTTTATATTCTTTGAGAAATCACCACCCTGCTTTCCACAATGGCTGAACTAATTTACATTCCCATCAACAGTGTATAAGTGTTCTTTTTTCTCTACGTCCTTTCCAGCATCTGTTATTTTTGAACTTTTAAATAATAGCCATTCTGACTGGTGTGCAATAGTATCTTACTGTGCTTTGACATGCATCTCTCTGATAATTAATGACATTGAGCATTTTTTCATATGCTCATTGGCTGCTTATATGTCTTCTTTTGACAAGAGTCTGTTTTTGTCCTTTGCCCTCTTTTTAGTGAGGTTAGCCATTTTTTTCTTGTTGAATTGTTTAAGTTTCTTGTGGATTTTTGATATTAGAACTTTATTAGGTGTAGATTGCAAATATTTTTTCCCTTTCTGTAGGTTGCCTGTATACATTGTCAATAGTTTCTTTTGCTGTGCAGAAGGTCTTTCGTTTAATTAGGTCCCACTTATCAACTTTTAGTTATGTTGCAATTGCTTTTGAGAGCTTAGTCCTGAATTTTTGGCCAAGACCAACGTCCAGAATGGTATTTCCTAGGTTTTCTTCTAGGATTTGTATAGTTTGAGGTCTTACATCTAAAGATTTAATCCATCTCGAGTTAGTTTGCTTATCTGGTGAGAGGTAGGAGTCTAGATGCATTCTTCTGCATATGGCTAGCCAGTTATCCAAGCTTTCTTGCCAAACTGTGAATAAAAGAGAACTTCCTCAAATTGGTAAAGACTTTTTTAATTTAAAAAAATTCTTAATGGTGAAATGTTGAGAGTAAGGTGAAGATAAAGATACCCATTTTAACAATTTCTCTTCTACTCAGAAGTGGAGAATGAATGAATGTTATGAAGTAAGAGAATGAAATAAGAATTGTAAAGACCAGAAAAGGAAAGATATTATTTGCAGACATCACATTGTATATGTAGAAAATCTGAAAGAATTTACAGGCATATTGCAACTAATAAACAAATCAACAAAAGTTCTAAAGTACAAAAAGATGTAAAAGTAAGTGTATCCTAGTATACCAAAAACACACAAAAGGAATGTGTATTTTGGAAACAAAAAATACGACAATGTCCAGAAATAAATCTAACCAAATATGTCCTACAATATCTCTGCATTATTATGTTAATCTAAATAGAGGTATATATCATGTGTGCATCTCAGTAGACTTAATAAAGATTTAAATTCTTCCAAAAACAATCTTTAGAGTCCACACTCAACACAGGGTGTCGAACCAAGTCTCAGAAAAGTTGTGTGTAGGTATGTTTTAACTTGACAAGCTGATTCAAAATTTTGCACAGAAATGCAAAACTAAAAACAGTCAAGGCAGTTATGAAGAAGAAAGCCAAAGGACTTATACTACCCCAAATTAAGATCTAACACAAAGATGTAGTAATTAAAGTTGGGTGCTGTGGGCAGTAAGAGAGACAAATAAACCAAAGGAACTAAACAGGAAAATCTCAAAACACATCCCCACACCTTATTAGGGTGCAAAGAGAAAAGAAACGTCTCTTCAAATAATAGTTCTGGGTCAATTACACATTCACATGAAAAACGTCAACACTGATTCCTCCTTCACAGTTGATCAAAAGTAGACTCCAGATAGACTGGAGATCTGAGTATGAATAGTAGAACAATTAAACTACCAGAAGAAAACATAAGAGAACATCCTCGTGACCTTGGAATGAGCAAAGATTTCTCAAGTACAACAAAAAAGCTGTAGTTACTAAGAAAAATACTGATAGACTGGACAATAATCGATCTGTCTCTCAAAAGGTACAATTAAAAGAGTGAAATGTTGGGTCTGTGCATTGGGAGAAGATATTTGAAATAATCACAACTCACAATGGACAAACACCCAGAATATGTAAGTAACTTCTACAAGTCAAAAAGAAGAAAACACTGTAGAAAACTGTTTCACAAAAGAAAATATCCAAATGGCCACTCAACATATAAAAAGATGCTTGAGGCTGGGAGTGGTGGCTCACTCCTGTAATCCAAGCACTTTTGGAGGCCAAGGCAAGGCAGATCACAAGTCAGGAGCTCAAGATCAGCATGGCCAACATGGTGAAACCCCATCTCTACTAAAAATACAAAACTTAGTTGTGTGTGGTGGTGGGCGCCTATAGTCCCAGCTACTTCGGAGGCTGAGGCAGGAGAATCACTTGAACCTGGGAGGCAGAGGTTGCAGTGAGCCAAGATTACGCCACTGCACTCCAGCCAGGGTGGCAGAGTGAGACTCCATCTCAATAAATAAATAAATAAATAAATGTTTGATTTCATTAATCATTATGGAAATAAAAAGTGGAACCACAATATAGTGTCGTAACATACCTATAAAACTCTCTTACACATCTTAGGGGTTTATAAATTGGCACAACCACTTTGAGAAACTTTTTGGCAATGTCTGCTAACTCCACACAACCAACCAAAAACTAGAAACTGCCTTTCAATAGTTGAATAAAGTAAAAGCAAATAAAGGTTTATTTACACTATGGAATTCTATTAAGAAAGAATGAAATACAACTGCATACAAGTTGGATGAATCACCGAGACAAACTGAACGAAAGAAGCCAGACACAAAAGGGTACACACTGTATGATTCCATTTATGGTCCAAAAAAAGAACAGTGTTTGAAATCAAAGTAGTGTCTGTCCTTGATGTCAGGAGAAGAAGGGAGTAGATCAGGAAGGAAACATAAGGGGGACTTCCTGGGAGAGAGTGATGTTATTTTTCTTAATCTGGGTACTGGTTGCAAAGATGTCTTCACTTTGTGAAATGTAATCATTTGTATTCTTATAATTAGCATGCATTTCTGTTCATCTGCTATTCTTCAGGAAAAAGCCTTTTAAAAGATTAGTAACAATACTATGTGTAAAAACTTGTCAAGGGATTTTTTTTTAATGAAAGACTAGTAAACGGATAACAAAAATTTACATTTTCCATCTTGGAAGCAATATATAATGCCACTTGTTCACTGATGAAAAGATAGGCTCCACTTTAATAATAAAAGTGCTGTTTTTTGGGGTGATATGAAAGTGTGCTTGCATCCTATCTGAGCCACAGAATAGGTGCAAACTGAGCTGCAGTCAACTAAAAATCCAAATTCCTGAGAAAGAGCTCCGATTGGCTCAGCTTTTTAGGGTATCTTTGGCCAGAGAGAAGGATCTGTTTTGTGGTCATAGATAATTTTTCTGGAAATATGTGAGAAATTCCCAGAACCCCCCTCCTCCCCGCCCCCCCCCCACACACACACAAAGAAAGAAAGAGCAGTAATTGGTGGTGGATTCATTTGGGTTTGTGGATGTTAACTTGATTTTCTTATTTTTTTTACCTAAGTGGCCATGTTTAGAATGTACATTTCAAGCACAGTGCACTTTTCTCCAGCATGTGTAAAAATAAGGATATATCTCAAGTGTTCTAACATCAAAAAGCAGGCAACCAGATGGATTCCAGAACAATGAAGCTGAGTTTTTCTTTTCTCCTTCACAACTTCTCTTAGCTTGGCTTTCTCAAAAAGCTGAGCCTAATGTAGAGAGCTTATGAACCATTATTTTATTAGAAGCACACTCCCACATAGCAGAAGTGAAGAACAAAGCTAGCAAAACAGAAGAGCCAGGGGAGCCAAAACAAAGACACATTATGCAGCCGGCCCTTACTAACTGTGGAAACTGAGCCCTTGCTCAGTTAGTGGAAGCATACCTGAAAAAGCCATGTGAGAAGCATGTGGTGGCTGTCCCTCAGAGGAGGCAAATACAAAAACACCTTTTAGAATATGAACGCCCCATACTTTGGGGCTGCACACACCTGGGCATTTCTGGGAAAGAAGGCTGAGTGTGTGTTGTGGGCAGGAGGTGAAGGACCGCTAGGTGGCACCTGTAGAAAGACCAGCAGAACCCAGACAGAGCTAGAATGAGAGATGGCGGAGGATAAGTGGGTCTGAGGAGCCTAAGAGGAATCCGGTACAACGTCATTAGCCAGATTGGAAAAACATACTATTGTTGCTGCAGCTATGGAAAGCAAACTCAAGGAAAATTTTCATTACTGGTACCATCTGTGATGTCTTGTCCTAGAAAAGATAACACCAAATCAATCTGAATTTATCTCGTTTAATATGAGTGTATTCATTTGAACACTCTGTGTCTGAAAATCAAAAAGAAAAATTTAAAGTCTCCCTCTAGTGTCCAAACTGTTATTTTACAATTCTGTTGGCTGTTAGACAAATAAATGTTGGCAACAAAATATTGTTTAATCTTGTAGAGAAAAAAAATAAGTCATTATGTGATATAAAATCATTTAATGTAAAGCAGGAATCAGTCATTTTTTTGTAAAGGTTATAGGGTAAATATTTTAAGCATTTTAGAGCACATATAGTCTCTGTTGCATATTCTCCTTTGTTTTGGTCTGTCTTATTTTAGCAACTCATTAAAAACATAAAAATCATTCTTAATACACTGACCGTACAAAGCAGACCAGACTAGATTGCAGTTTACTGACTCCCATGAGGATGCCACCTATTGCTAAAAGATACATGTAGTTATTTCTATATATATTTAGAACTAATATTTATTTACTTATATGGTATATACATATTTTGATATGTATGTTTATAAAATTAGGAGGCATGTTGTCTTTAATGGCAAATAATTATTATGCCAATTGCTTTACAAATATTCTTTGTTTCTTTTCTTTTTTTTTTTTTTGAGACAGAGTCTCGCTCTGTGCCCAGGCTGGAGTGCCGTGGCCGGATCTCAGCTCACTGCAAGCTCCGCCTCCCGGGTTTACGCCATTCTCCTGCCTCAGCCTCCCGAGTAGCTGGGACCGCAGGCGGCCGCCACCATGCCTGGCTAGATTTTTGTATTTTTTAGTAGAGACGAGGTTTCACCGTGTTCGCCAGGATGGTCTCGATCTCCTGACATCGTGATCCGCCCGTCTCGGCCTCCCAAAGTGCGGGGATTATAGGTTTGAGCCACCGCGCCCGCCCCTATTCTTTGTTTATAATGGTTTATGCCTAGGTTAAAATTCTGAAGAATCCTGACATTTTGGCAGACTCCTGGTATTTAAAAGAAACTTTATCTCACGCAGAAATTCTTAGCACAATATTTCTAAGAGAGAGTCTTTTTACGTCTGGCCAAAATGTTTCCATTATACTTCTTTTCAAGACTTCCTGTTTAATAACTAGATGGCTCTAGTTGTGTAAATTTCTGAATTGAAAACAGTTTGTTAAAAATTCATTTAAAATTTTGATCTGCATGTGGTAATTTCGCTCTTAGAAGGTGCTGAAGACTGGGCCCAGAGGCTCACCCCTGTAGTTCCAGGCAGGCAGATCACCTTGAGCTCAAGAGCTTGAGAGCAGCCTGGGCAACAATGGCGAGACCCTGTCTCTACAAAAAATACAAAAAAGTAGCCGGGCATGGGGGCCTGTGGTCCCAGATACTCCAGAGGCTGAGGTGGGAGGATCACTTGTGCCAAGGAGGCGACGTTGAAGTGAGCAGAGATCAGATAGCGCCACTGCACTCCAGCCTGGATTACAAAGCAAGACTATCTCTAATCATCATCATCATCATAATAGTGCTCAAGCATGTCCACTCCTTCTTCGGTGTTTATGATTTCTAACATATTTAAAGATGTTAAAATCCCCCACCGGATTTCCCAGATTTCCCTTCATCTGAGAGTTTTGAGATACCATAAGCAACCAGGTTGTAGAACCCTGTCTTTGCATGTGCTGTTTCAGACACAGTGCCTGGTTTTAATAATTATTAGCCTTATTACTTTGAATAAGACACTTAACACTCCCTGATCTAGAGAGAAGCAAAATGGCACAGTGGTTAAATCCAAGCACTCCAATCACGAAAACGGAGCTCAAATCCCTACTACACCTCTTCTAAGCTGCGGATTACTTCCCACCACTGTACCTGTTTCCTTGTCTATAAAATATGAATACTGATAGCACTAACATCATACGTTTCTTGATAGGCTTATTGGTGCTAACTCATGTCAAATGTTTACTTAGTGACTGGAACATAAAAACTTCCTAATAATGATTTATAATTTCATGTATTTTATCAATAATTATTTGTACATGTAATTTTAGTGCCTGATTAATATTGCATCATAAAGATGTGCTATGACTCATTTAACAAATTCTAGCAATGAGATAATTTTTCAGTTTTGCCATTTTAATTCAACAATGCAATAAACATCTTTGTATATAAACTGTGGTCTCTAAATGAATTAATATTTGTTTTCAGATGTACAATTATTGGGTCAATAAGTTTAGACTCATGGTCGCACAAGGCTCAATTATTTTAAGAAATTTATGCCAATTTGACATTCCATCAACAATTCTTGAACATCTAAATGAATCTTCATCAGTATTAAGTATTTTTAAGTGTTTGCTAATTATTAGGGGTATCATTAATTCTTTTTGGATAGCAAGTAACTCACCTCTCTGGAAACAGTTTAAGCTAAATGGTGTAAATTCTTCAGGACTATACATGTGTTTTAGAGCTATGAGATGTCTTCTGGTAAAAATGAATAAAATGAAACAAAGTTTCTTTTTTAATTGTTTACTGAATATTTTATATATCTATTTGACCACATTAAATCATTTTCTACTCTTACTTAAATCTGTGGCATCATTTGCTTTTAGTAATCTATAAAAATCTGCCAAATCCCATTTTCTAATCTAGGAGATTATATTTTGAGGCATTTCTTCCTATAGACTGCCTGAATTTCTACTATGCCTATCTTCTTTAGATTAAGGGAGAGGGATTTTTTGAAAATATAGCTAAAGGGATCATGTGCATATCGATTAAATGCTGAGATAATTTTAAAGACATTTTACTCCTTCCCGACACACAAACTGGCCTAAATTAAACAGATTCCCAATTAAATATATATACTGTTACATAGTATTAAAGATACACATAATGAAAGTTAAATGAAAGTATGTAATGAGGGTAGGTACCAATGAAAACATTAAAACTCAGGCAAGGCCCAGTGTGGTGGCCCAAGCCTGTAATCCCACCACTTTGGGCGGCCAAGATGAGCAGATTGCATGAGCTCATGAGTTCAAGATCAGTCTGAGCAACATCGTGAAACCCTGTGCCTACAAAAAAAAATTTTTTTAAATTAGCTGGACATGGTGGTGCATGCCTGTAATCCCAACTACTCAGGAGGCTGAGGTGGGAGGATGGTTTGAGCCAGGGAGCTAGAGGTTGCAATGAGGTGAGATCCTGCCACTGCACTACAACCTAGGTGATAGAGCCAGACATTGTCTAAAAGAAAAAAAACAACAATAACTCAGGCAAAGTAATTACCAAATATCATAATATATTATGTGTCTAAAAAATAAATTAAAAGTATATTTTTAATTTTTTGTTAATTCATAGCATGCATATATAATAGTGTGATACTCAATATCATTAGTCACAAGGGAAATTCCTGTCATACCAACTAAAACAGTCAACAGGACAGGTGGGAAATCACCCAGGTAATAAAACTTTACTCCAAGAATGTAACTCTTTGCAAGCCTGCATACCAAAGCTGTCTGCTGTAACCTGAAGTCAGTTTAATCCAATGGCTGCTGAAACAGCCTGCTGTGATTCTAAGAGTAGTTTTACCCAACATTGTCATTTACCAATCAGAACTTACCAGCTCCCAAAAATGTTACTAGTGCCAGTGCACTTTCTTTCAGAACACTGTGTAACATTCCTCCTTTTTATAAAACTTTGAATCTTGTCTTTGTTCTTCAGACATACTAAAGACCACACAGTCTGTGGTATGTCCCAAATTGCAATTCTTGTTCCCAAATAAAACATTTCAAATTTAGAAATTTTCCTTTATATTCAATTTGACTTTGACAACTGATAAACAAAATGTAGTATAAAAATGCAATGGAATATTTGCCATAAAAAGAAATGAAGTACTGATATATACTACTACATAGATGAACCTGAAAACAGTATGCTATAGAATGAGGAGCAACTGATAATGGGTATAACGTTTCTTTTATGGGGTGATAAAATATTTTGGAATTAAATAGTGATAATGGCTGCAAAACTCTGTGAATATCCTAAAAACCACCTAAGTGTATACTTAAAATAGTGTATTTTGGTGTCAGTGGAATAGTGAGGGAGAAGAAAAAGAAAAATCAGTTAGGCAGATAGCTGCAGGAAAAATGCAGCAGTCTGAGGAAAACTCAGACTGCCCAGGGACAGAGAGATAAGGAGACAAAGTCCAGCATAGAAGCCTTTTGTTTTTTGTATGATTAACAGACTCCCAGGAAAAAGTTTCCTCCCCTTTTCAGGCATATACACTGTGGGCTCCGTGGGAACTTGTACAGGGAGGGGGGTTTACCTAAAACAGACCCACAGTTATACAAACAAGAGATGCTGCACTTGGTGTACTTGCAACTGCATAGATAAGGAAAGTTATACAGACAACTTTACAAGTAAGAGAAGTTACTCAAACAGCCACAGAAATGAGAGGAGTCTCCCATAAAAGCTTTTGCACTCAATTGTAAAAGTAGCAATGCGCTCGGGCTCCCTTCTCCACTGCAGAGAACTTTCTTGTTTCACTAATTAAACTTTCACTCCAACCTCACATTTTCTGTCACAGCTCCTTAATTTTCTTGGTTGTGAGACAATGAGCTCAGATAACACCTCAGACACCTGACCACTGACCTGTTTCAATAGGACATTTTGACATGGCAGAATAGGAGTCTCCTTACTCTACTCCACCCACAAACATATCCAATAAATACATATTCATAGATGACTTCCCTCTGACAGAAAGTCAAAAACCAGTTGAAAAACTACTACCCACTGGATAACTGAGAAAATATCCCCATCATAAATGATGACGTTAAAAACATGAAATGTGGAATTAGGGACAGTAAAAATACAGTGTGTGTGTGTATGAGATCAAAATTAAGGTGTTATTGGCTTAAAATAACCAGTTATAAGATGTTTTGTGTATCCCTCAAGGTAATTACAAAGCAAAACCTATAATAGATAAACAAAAGAAATATATATCCAAAGCATATCACTACATAAAGCCATCAAACCACAAAGAAAGAAAACAAGAGAGGTAGAAAAAAACAAAGAATCTTAAAACAACTAGAAAACAATAAACAAAATGGAACTGGCAAACTTTTACCTGTCAATAATTACTTGAATGTAAGCGGATTAAATTATTTCATCAAAAGGCATCTAGTTACTGAATGGATTAAGAAAGTAATAAGAGCTACATATATTTTGCCTCCAAGAGACTCATTTTACCTTAAAAGAAACTCATACTCTGAAAAAATGAAAAAATGATATTCCATACGTCCTTGGTCAGTGGGGGAAAAGTGCCCCACTGACTCTGAAGAGCAAGGAGGAGGTGAACCCACATTCCTCTCGAGATCTAACCCTCAGTGTCAACCGCCCCTAAGGGAGAGAAAAGCACAGCCCACCAAAGCCCTGCTTTGTGTTAAGGAGAACACAAGCATGGCAGCAGACACTGACGTGGAGAGGGAATCATCTATTCCTCACTGCCCCACTCTTTAGTGCACTGTTGCACACTCAGCAGTGACTCTTCTCATTGGGGCCCAGAGAGTGTGGGCTAAAAGAGTGTGCTCCTCAGTCTTCTCCAGCAGCTCCCACCCCACTGAAGGCAAATGCACACTGAGGAAAGGCACATTTTGTGCTTCTTCATTGACATTGGCCCATCCCAACTTGTTGGAGCTTACTCTTAAGTAAGGACTGCAGCCTAAATTAAACAACCAAATGAAATTACCTTACTATAACAATTAACATCTGAGAAAGCTACAAAACTAACTGCAGCCAAGAAACCCATACAGAGCCTTGGCATCCTGAAACACCACAAAACAAAGCCATGTAATCATCTACAATATACATCACAGTAATACCTCCGAGGGAAAAAAAAAGAGTAAAAAATCAGGAAGCCGAATTAAAACAACAGTAAATTCAAGGAAGAAAGTAGAAGGAGAGAGAAGGAGAAGAAGGAGAAGGAAAGTGTCAGCTCCTCCACTGGGAAAGAACCACCACAAGAATTCTGGCAAGACAATGAAAACACACACACACTCACACACAGTGTTTCCTCAGGATCTCACTAACTATTCAGCAATAGATAGTAACCAGAATGAAATGTCTAAAATGACACATATAGAATCCATAATATGGATGAAAACAAATTCAATGAGATCCAAGAGAAAGTTGAAATGTAACACAAAGAAGCCAGAAAAATGATCAAAGATTTGAAGGACCTAACTGTATTAAAAAATGAATAAACAGAACTGCTGGAATTAAGAAGTTCAAATTTAAAAAAAAGATTTCAAACAGTCATTTGAAGTCTTAACAACAAATGAGACCAAGCAGAAGAGAAATATACCAGAGCTTGAAGACTGGTCCTTCAAATAAACACAGTTGGACAAAAATAAAGAAAAAAAAAGTTTAAGTAAAGAAGTCTTGCAAGATGGCCGAATAGGAACAGCTCCAGTCTCCAACTCCCAGCATGAGCGACACAGAAGACCAGTGATTTCTGCATTTTCAACTGAGGTACTGGGTTCATCTCACTAGGGAGTGCCGGACAATTGGTGCTGGTCAACTGCTGCAGCCCGACCAGCGAGAGCTGAAGCAGGGCGAGGCATCGCCTCACCTGGGAAGCGCAAGGGGGAAGGGAATCCCTTTTCCTAGCCAGGGGAACTGAGACACACAACACCTGGAAAATCGGGTAACTCCCACCACAATACTGCGCTTTAAGCAAACGGGCACACCAGAAGATTATATCCCACACCTGGCCAGGAGGGTCCCACGCCCACGGAGCCTCCCTCATTGCTAGCACAGCAGTCTGTGATCTAACCACGAGGCAGCAGCGAGGCTGGGGGAGGGGCCCCCACCATTGCTGAGGCTTAAGTAGCTAAACAAAGCTGCTGGGAAGCTCGAACTGGGTGGAGCTCACAGCAGCTCAAGGAAGCCTGCCTGTCTCTGTAGACTCCACTTCTGGGGACAGGGCACAGCTAAACAACAACAACAACAACAACAACAACAAAGCAGCAGGAACCTCTGCAGACGCAAACGACTCTGCCTGACAGCTTTGAAGAGAGCAGTGGATCTCCCAACACGGAGGTTGAGATCTGAGAAGGGACAGACTGCCTGCTCAAGTGGGTCCCTGACCCCTGAGTAGCCTAACTGGGAGACATCCCCCACTAGGGGCAGTCTGACACCCCACACCTCACAGGGTGGAGGACACCCCTGAGAGGAAGCTTCCAAAGTAAGAATCAGACAGGTACACTCACTGTTCAGCAATATTCTATCTTCTGCAACCTCTGCTGCTGATACCCAGGCAAACAGGGTCTGGAGTGGACCTCAAGCAATCTCCAACAGGCCTACAGCTGAGGGTCCTGACTGTTAGAAGGAAAACTATCAAACAGGAAGGACACCTACACCAAAACCCCATCAGTACATGACCATCATCAAAGACCAGAGGCAGATAAAACCACAAAGATGAGGAAGAAGCAGGGCAGAAAACCTGGAAATTCAAAAAATAAGAGCGTATCTCCCCCTGCAAAGGAGCGCAGCTCATCGCCAGCAACGGATCAAAGCTGGTCAGAGAATGACTTTGACGAGATGAGAGAAGAAGGCTTCAGTCCATCAAACTTCTCAGAGCTAAAGGAAGAATTACATACCCAGTGCAAAGAAACTAAAAATCTTGAAAAAAGAGTGGAAGAATTGATAGCTAGAATAATTAATGCAGAGAAACGAAATGACAGGGATGAAAACCATGACACGAGAAATACGTGACAAATCCACAAGCTGCAGTAACCGACTCGATCAACTGGAAGAAAGAGTATCCGCGATTGAGGATCAAATGAATGAAATAAAGCGAGAAGAGAAACCGAAAGAAAAAAGAAGAAAAAGAAATGAACAAAGCCTACAAGAAGTATGGGATTATGTAAAACAACCAAATCTACGTCTGATTGGGCTGCCTGAAAGTGAGGGGGAAAATGGAACCAAGTTGGAAAACACTCTTCAGGATATCATCCAGGAGAACTTCCCCAACCTAGTAGGGCAGGCCAACATTCAAATTCAGGAAATACAGAGAACACCACAAAGATACTCCTCCAGAAGAGCAACTCCAAGACACATAATTGCCAGATTCACCAAAGTTGAAATGAAGGAAAAAATGTTAAGGGCAGCCAGAGAGAAAGGTCGGGTTACCCACAAAGGGAAGCCCATCAGACTAACAGCAGATCTCTCGGCAGAAACTCTACAAGCCAGAAGAGAGTGGGGGCCAATATTCAACATTCTTAAAGAAAAGAATTTTAAACCCAGAATTTCATATCCAGCCAAACTAAGTTTCATAAGTGAAGGAGAAATAAAATCCTTTACAGATAAGCAAATGCTTAGAGATTTTGTCACCATCAGGCCTGCCTTACAAGAGACCCTGAAGGAAGCACTAAACATGGAAAGGAACAACCGGTACCAGCCATTGCAAAAACATGCCAAAATGTAAAGACCATCAAGGCTAGGAAGAAACTACATCAACTAACGAGCAAAATAACCAGTTAAAATCATAATGGCAGGATCAAGTTCACACATAACAATATTAACCTTAAATGTAAATGGACTAAATGCTCCAATTAAAAGACACAGACTGGCAAACTGGATAAAGAGTCAAGACCCATCAGTCTGCTGTATTCAGGAGACCCATCTCACATGCAGAGACATACATAGGCTCAAAATAAAGGGATGGAGGAAGATCTACCAAGCAAATGGAGAACAAAAAAAAGCAGGGGTTGCAATCCTAGTCTCTGATAAAACAGACTTTAAACCATCAAAGATCAAAAGAGACAAAGAAGGCCATTATATAATGGTAAAGGGATCAATTCAACAGGAAGAGCTAACTCTCCTAAATAT
Source organism: Rhinopithecus roxellana (assembly GCF_007565055.1). NCBI lineage: Eukaryota > Metazoa > Chordata > Mammalia > Primates > Cercopithecidae > Rhinopithecus > Rhinopithecus roxellana. Next base: position 106,117,336 of record NC_044565.1, read on the forward strand.
ATATGCACCCAATACAGGAGCACCCAGATTCATAAAGCAAGTCCTTAGAGACTTACAAAGAGACTTAGACTCCCATACAATTATAATGGGAGACTTCAACACCCCACTCTCAACATTAGACAGATCAATGAGACAGAAAGTTAACAAGGATATCCAGGAATTGAACTCATCTCTCCAGCAAGCAGACCTAACAGACATCTACAGAACTCTCCACCCCAAATTAACAGAATATACATTCTTCTCAGCACCACATCACACTTATTCCAAAATTGACCACATAATTGGAAGTAAAGCACTCCTCAGCAAATGTAAAAGAACAGAAATCATAACAAACTGTCTCTCAGACCACAGTGCAAACAAACTAGAACTCAGGACTAAGAAACTCAATCAAAACTGCTCAACTACATGGAAACTGAACAACCTGCTCCTGAATGACTACTGGGTACATAATGAAATGAAGGCACAAATAAAGATGTTCTTTGAAACCAATGAGAACAAAGATACAACATACCAGAATCTCTGGGACACATTTAAAGTAGTGTGTAGAAGGAAATTTATAGCACTAAATGCCCACAAGAGAAAGCTGGAAAGATCTAAAATTGACCCTCTAACATCACAATTAAAAGAACTAGAGAAGCAAGAGCAAACACATTCAAAAGTTAGCAGAAGGCAAGAAATAAGAGCAGAACTGAAGGAGATCGAGACACAAAAAACCCTCCAAAAAATCAATGAATCCAGAAGTTGGTTTTTTGAAAAGATCAACAAAATTGACAAACCGCTAGCAAGACTAATAAAGAAAAGAGAGAAGAATCAAATAGACGCAATAAAAAATGATAAAGGGGATATCACCACCGACCCCACAGAAACACAAACTACCATCAGAGAAGACTATAAACACCTCTACGCAAATAAACTAGAAAATCTAGAAGAAATGGATAATTTCCTGGACACTTACACTCTTCCAAGACTAAACCAGGAAGAAGTTGAATCCCTGAATAGACCAATAGCAGGCTCTGAAATTGAGGCAATAATTAATAGCCTACCAACCAAAAAAAGTCCAGGACCAGATGGATTCACAGCTGAATTCTACCAGAGGTATAGGAGGAACTGGTACCATTCCTTCTGAAACTATTCCAATCAATAGAAAAAGAGGGAATCCTCCCTAACTCATTTTATGAGGCCAACATCATCCTGATACCAAAGCCTGACAGAGACACAACAAAAAAAGAGAATTTTAGACCAATATCCCTGATGAACATCGATGCAAAAATCATCAATAAAATACTGGCAAACCAGATTCAGTAGTACATCAAAAAGCTTATCCACCATGATCAAGTGGACTTCATCCCTGGGATGCAAGGCTGGTTCAACATTCGCAAATCAATAAACATAATCCAGCATATAAACAGAACCAAAGACAAAAACCACATGATTATCTCAATAGATGCAGAAAAGGCTTTTGACAAAATTCAACAGCCCTTCATGCTAAAAACGCTCAATAAATTCGGTATTGATGGAACTTATCTCAAAATAATAAGAGCTATTTATGACAAACCCACACCCAATATCATACCGAATGGGCAAAAACTGGAAAAATTCCCTTTGAAAACTGCCACAGGACAGGGATGCCCTCTCTCACCACTCCTATTCAACATAGTGTTGGAAGTTCTGGCTAGGGCAATCAGGCAAGAGAAAGAAATCAAGGGTATTCAGTTAGGAAAAGAAGAAGTCAAATTGTCCCTGTTTGCAGATGACATGATTGTATATTTAGAAAACCCCATTGTCTCAGCCCAAAATCTCCTTAAGCTGATAAGAAACTTCAGCAAAGTCTCAGGATACAAAATTAATGTGCAAAAATCACAAGCATTCTTATACATCAGTAACAGACAAACAGAGAGCCAAATCATGAATGAACTTCCATTCACAATTGCTTCAAAGAGAATAAAATACCTAGGAATTCAACTTACAAGGGATGCAAAGGACCTCTTCAAGGAGAACTACAAAACACTGCTCAGTGAAATAAAAGAGGACACAAACAAAAGGAAGAACATACCATGCTCATGGATAGGAAGAATCAATATCATGAAAATGGCCATACTGCCCAAGGTTATTTATAGATTCAATGCCATCCCCATCAAGCTACCAATGAGTTTCTTCACGGAATTGGAAAAAATGGCTTTAAAGTTCATATGGAACCAAAAAAGAGCCTGCATTGCCAAGACAATCCTAAGTCAAAAGAACAAAGCTGGAGGCATCATGCTACCTGACTTCAAACTATACTACAAGGCTACAGTAACAAAAACAGCATGGTACTGGTACCAAAACAGATATAGACCAATGGAACAGAACAGAGTCCTCAGAAATAATACCACACATCTACAGCCATCTGATCTTTGACAAACCTGAGAGAAACAAGAAACGGGGAAAGGATTCCCTATTTAATAAATGGTGCTGGGAAAATTGGCTAGCCATAAGTAGAAAGCTGAAACTGGATCCTTTCCTTACTCCTTATACGAAAATTAATTCAAGATGGATTAGAGACTTAAATGTTAGACCTAATACCATAAAAACCCTAGAAGAAAACATAGGTAGTACCATTCAGGACATAGGCATGGGCACGTACTTCATGTCTAAAACACTGAAAGCAATGGCAGCAAAAGCCAAAATTGACAAATGGGATCTAATTAAACTAAGGAACTTCTGCACAGCAAAATAAACTACCATCAGAGTGAACAGGCAACCTACAGAATGGGAAAAAATTTTTGCAATCTACTCATCTGACAAAGGGCTAATAACAAAGAACTCAAACAAATTCACAAGAAAGAAACAAACAGCCCCATCAAAAAGTGGGCAAAGGATATGAGCAGACATTTCTCAAAAGAAGACGTGCATACAGCCAACAGACACATGAAAAAATGCTCATCATCACTGGCCATCAGAGAAATGCAAATCAAAACCACAATGAGATACCATCTCACACCAGTTAGAATGGCAATCATTAAAAAGTCAGGAAACAATAGGTGCTGGAGAGGATGTGGAGAAATAGGAACACTTTACACTGTTGGTGGGATTGTAAACTAGTTCAACCATTATGGAAAACAGTATGGCGATTCCTCAAGGATCTAGAACTAGATGTACCATATGACCCAGCCATCCCATTACTGGGTATATATCCAAAGGATCATAAATCATGATGCTATAAAGACACATGCACATGTATGTTTATTGTGGCACTATTCACAATAGCAAAGACTTGGAATCAACCCAAATGTCCATCAGTAACGGACTGGATTAAGAAAATGTGGCACATATACACCATGGAATACTATGCAGCCATAAAAATCGATGAGTTTGTGTCCTTTGTAGGGACATGGATGCAGCTGGAAACCATCATTCTTAGCAAACTATCACAAGAACAGAAAACCAAACACCGCATGTTCTCACTCATAGGTGGGAACTGAACAATGAGATCACCTGGACTCAGGAAGGGGAACATCACACACCAGAGCCTATCATGGGGAGGGGGGAGGGGGGAGGGATTGCATTGGGAGTTATACCTGATGTAAATGACAAGTTGATGGGTGGTGACGAGTTGATGGGTGCAGCACACCAACATGGCACAAGTATACATATGTAACATACCTGCACGTTATGCACATGTACCCTAGAACTTAAAGTATAATAATTTAAAAAAAGAAGTCTTCAAGAAATATGGGATTAAGTCAAGTTATCAAATTATGATTTATTGGCATTCTAGATAGAGAAAGGAAAGTAAGCAACTTGAAAGGCATATTTGAGGATATAATTTACAGAAATTTACCCAATCATTCTAGAGACATCAACATGTAGGTAGAAGAAACCCAGATAACTCCTGTAAGATACTGTACAAGACTACCATCCTTAAGACATATATTTATCAAACTGCCAAAGATCAATATGAAAGAAAAAAATCTTAAAGGAAGCTAAAGAAAAGTCATATTACTTATAAAGGGAAACCCATCAGATGCTCAGTGGGCTTCTGAGCAGAACCTGGACAATGCAGAAGAGATTGAGGGCTCATTTTTAGCATTCTTAAGGGAAAAAAATGCCAGCCAAGAATTTTATATTCTGCAAAACTAAGTTTAATAAACGAAAGAGAAAAATGTCTTTTCCAGGCAAGCAAATGCTAAAGGAATTCATCACTATAGGACTGGCCCTACAAGAGATGCTTAGGGGAGTTCTAAATATGAAAACAAAATGTTGATACTTGCTACGAAAGCACACACAAGCACATAGCCATGGACACTATAAAACAACCACACCATCAAGACTACAGACCACTTAGCTAACAACACTATGACAGGAACAAAACCTCATATATGAAAATTAATCCTTAATATAAATGCCCTAAACACTCCACTTAAAAGACATTGAGTGGCAAGTTGGATACAAAAACAAGATTAACCCTTCTGTTGTCCTCATGACACCTGTCTCACATGTAATGACTCCTATAGGCTCAAAGTAAAGTGATGAAGAAATATTTATCACACCAATAATAAACAAAAGAGAGCAGAGGTTGCTATTCTTTTATCAGATAGAATAGACTTGAAGCCAACAACAGTAAAAAAGGACAAAGAAGGGCATTAAATAATGTTAGAATGTTTGGTACAACAGGAAGATTTCATTGTCCTAAATATATACACATCCAACACTGGGGCATGCAGATTTATAAAACAAATACCTACAGAAATCAGGAAAGAATTTGATAGCCAAACAATAATAGTAGAGAATTTCAACACCCAACTGCCATCATTAGGGAGATCATGAAGATAGAAAACTACAAGTTCTGGACCTAAATATGATACTTGACCAACTAGACCTAATAGACATCTACAGAATACTGCAACTAATAACCAAAGAATATACATTCTTCTCATCTGCACACAGAACATACTCTAAAAAGGACCATATGCTTTGTCATGAAGCAAGTCTCAATACACTCAAAAAAATTAAAATCATAACAACCATCTTCTCAGACTAAAGTGGAACTAAAAAAAGTCACTACCAAGAGGAACTCTCAAAACCACACAAATACATGGAAACTAAAACACTTGCTCATGAATGACTTTGGGAAAACGACAAAATTAAGGCAGAAAACAAAACATTATTTGAGATAAGTGAAAATACAGACATAATACAGCAAAACCACTGAGAACGCAGCAAAGGCAGTTTTAAGAGAATAGTTTATAACACTAAACACCTACATCAAGAAGATAGAAAGATTTCAAATTAACAACCTAACCTCCACCTAAAGAACTGGAAAAACAAAGAACTAAGTAAGCGCAAAGCTAACAGAAGAACAGAAATAACTAAAATCAGAGTAGGATCTAAATTTCGTTTAGACACAAAAAACCATACAAAGGAACAATTACACAAATAGTTGGCTCTATAAAAGCATGTTTTAAAAGGTTAACAGACTGCTAGTTAAATTAATGAAGAAGAAGAGATGATCCAAATAAGCACAATCAGAAATAACAAAGATTATATCACAACTAATCCCACAAAAATGCAAAACATCCTCAGAAATGACTATAAACATGTCTTTGCACACAGACTGGAAAAACTGGAGGAAATGACTACATTCCTAAAAACACACAACCTTCAAAAGTTGAAGCAGGATGACACAGAAATCCTGAACAGACCAATAATAAGTAAGGAAATTGAATCAGTAATAAAAAACCTACCAAACAACAAAAGCTCTGCACCAGATGGATTCATAGCCAAATTCTACTAGACCTCGAAGAAAAGGTGATATAAATCCTGCTGAAACTACTGAAAATTGAAGAGAAGGGACTGCTCCCTAACTCAGTCTACAAAACCAGTATCATTGCAATACCAAATTCTGGCAGACACAATCAAAAAAGAAAATGACAGGTCAATATTCCTGATGAATATGGATGCAAAAATCCTCAACAAAATACTAGAAAGTCAAATTCAACAACACATAAAAAAGTTAATTCACAATGATCAAATAGGCTTTACTTCTGGAATGCAAGGAGGGTTCAACATACACGAATCAGTAAATGTGATTCACCACATAAATAGAATTTAAAATAAAAAATATGGTCATCTCAATAGACATATAAAAAAGTAATAAAATCTAACATTCTGTCATGATAAAAATCCTCAAGAAACTAGCCACCGAAGGAACATATCTCAAAATATTAAGATCCAAAACCCATAGCCAACAACATAATGAATGGGCAAAACCTGGAAACTTTCTCCCTAAAAATTAGTCCAAAATAAGGATGTTCACTATTCAACATAGTTGAAGCCCTAGCCATAGCAATTAAGAAGGGGAAGAAAATAAAATAATCAAAATAGGAAAATAGGAAGTCAAATTATTTCTCTTCACTGACATGATTCTACACCTAGAAAAGTCTTAAGATTCTGCCAAAAGACTCCTAGATAAGTGACTTAAGCAAAGCCTCAGGATACAAAATTCAGTAGTATTTCTATACACCAATCACATTCAGCTGAAACCAAATCAAGAATTCAAAAGCATTTACAATAGACACACACACATATATACAAACTGAGAATACATCTCAACAAGGAGGTGAAATACCTCTACAAGAAAAATACAAAACACTGCTGAATAAAGTCAGAGACAACACAAACAAATAGAATAGTATAATGTGCTCATGGGTGGGAAGAATAAATATCATTAAAACGTCCATATTGCCCAAAGAAATCTGTAGATCCAATGCTATTCCTACCAAATTACCAACATTATTTTTCACAGAATTAGAAACAACTATTCTAAAACATAAGGAACAAAAAAGACTCTGAATACCCAGAGCAATACGAAGCAAAAAGAATACAGTCAGAGGCATCACATTACCTGACTTCAAACTATACTACAAGGCTACAGTAAACAAAACAGCAGAATGATTCCGGTAAAAAAGAGACACAAAGAACAATGAAGCAGCACAGAGAACCCAGAAATAAAGTCACACACCTACCACCAACTGATCTTCCACAAGGTCATTTATAAAAATAAATGAGGAAAGGATATCCTATTCTGGAAATGGGAATAAGACAATGAGCTAATTATATGCACAACAATGAAACTGGACCTCTACCTCTCACATATTGCACCACATGCAAAAATTAACTCAAGGCTAAGTATAATGGCTCATGTCTGTAATTCCAACGCTTTGAGGGGCTGAGGCAGGAGGAACACTTAAGCCCAAGAATTTGAGACCAGCCTGGACAACATAATGAGACCCCATTTCTATCAAAAGTTAGAAAAAATAGCTGAACATGGTGGTACGTGCCTGTTGTCATAGCTACTTCAGAAGCTGAGGCAGGAAACATGCTTCAGCCAAGCAATTCAAGGTTCTAGTGAGCTATGATTACACCACTGATCTCCAGCCTGAGTGACAATACTCTGGAAAAACAACAACAACAACAACAACAACAACAAAATCTCCAGATGGATTACAGATTTAAATATAAGTCCTCAAACTATAAAAATCCTAGAAGAAAACCTAGGAAATACTCTTGCAGACACTGGCCTTGGCAAATAATTTATGATGAAGACCCCCAAAGCAAATGAAACAAAATCAAAATAGAGAAATAAGAATTAACTAAATGATATGCTGCACCCATAAACTCATCATTCACATTACGTATATCTCCTACTGCTATCCTCCCCCCACCCCCTACCCCACGACAGGCCCCAGTGTGTGATGTTCCCTTTCCTGGGTCCAAGTGTTCTCATTATTCAATCCCCACCTATGAGTGAGAACACACGGTGTTTGGTTTTCTGTTCTTGCGATAGTTTGTTGAGAATGATGGTTTCCGGCTGCATCCATCCATCTTGTCCCTACAAAGGACAAGAACTCATCCTTTTTAATGGCTGCATAGTATTCCATGGTGTGTATGTGCCACATTTCCTTAATCCAGTCTGTCACTGATGGACATTTGGGTTGGTTCCAAGTCTTTGCTATTGTGAATAGTGCCACAATAAACATATGTGTGCATGTGTCTTTATAGCAGCATGATTTATAATCCTTTGGGTATATACCCAGTAATGGGATGGCTGGGTCAAATGGTATTTCTAGTTCTAGATCCTTGAGGAATCACCACACTGCCTTCCACAATGGTTGAACTAGTTTACAGTCTCACCAACAGTGTGAAAGTGTTCCTATTTCTCCACATTCTCTCCAGCACCTGTTGTTTCCTGACTTTTTAATGATCACCATTCTAACTGGTGTAAGATGGTATCTCACTGTGGTTTTGATTTGCATTTATCTGATGGATAGTGATGACGAGCATTTTTTCATGTGTCTGTTGGCTGTATGAATGTCTTCTTTTGAGAAGTGTCTGTTCATATCCTTTGCCCACTTTTTGATGGGGTTGTTTGTTTGTTTCTTGTAAATTTGTTTGAGTTATTTGTAGGTTCTGGATAATACCCCTTTGTCACATAAGTAGATTGCAAAATTTTTTTCCCATTCTGTAGGTTCCCTGTTCACTCTGATAGTAGTTTCTTTTGCTGTGCAGAAGCTCTTTAGTTTAGTTAGATCCCATTTGTCAATTTTGACATTGCTTTTGGTGTTTTAGACATGAAGTCCTTGCCCATGCCTATGTCCTGAATAGTATTGCCTAGGTTTTCTTCTAGGGTTTTTATGGTTTTAGGTCTATATGGCATATATATACATATGTAACAAACCTGCACATTGTGCACATGTACCCTAGAACATAAAGTATAATTAAGAAAAGAAAGAAAGTGGAGAATATACTATTTATGCATAGGTAGGCTCAGAATTAACAAAGTTTTGTGGTAGTGGTTCTTTCCTTTGACACAGACTCAATATAATGAAATTTGTACCACCTTTAGGCAAAATTGAGACCAACAGAAGAAAAATGTAACATGGAGTCTTGAAGTTATGTCAATAGAAGAATTTTAAAACATATTTGCTTTTAAAAATTGTTTTATGGTCATATAATTTGTATTCAATAAAGTGCACACATCCTAAAAAAAAAAAAGAATTAACTAAATGAAAGAGCTTCTGCGCAGCAAGAGAAACTATCAACAGAATAAACAGGCAACCTGCAAAATGAGAGAAAATATTAGTAAAATATGCATCTGACAAAGGACTAATATCTAAGAACTGTAAGAAACTAAAATCAATGAGATAAGAACAAATAAACTCACTAAAAAGTGGGAAAAGGGAATGAACAGACACTTCTCAAAAGAAGACCTAGAAGCAGGCAACAAGCATATAAAAAATTCTCAACATCACTAGTCAACAGAGAGATTTACGTTAAACCACAATGAGATATCATATCACACCAGTCATAATGGTTATTATAAAAAGTAAAAAAAAGAAAAAAAAAAGAAAAAGGTTGTTTTCAAGGTTGTGGAGAAATGGCAACGTTTAAACATTGTTGGTAGGAATAAAAATTAGTTGAGTCACTGTGGAAAGGAGTTTGAAGATTTCTCAAATAACTACGAACAGAAATATCTGTCCACCCAGCAATCCTAGTGCTGAGTATACACCCAGAGGAAAATAAATTATTCTACCAAAAAGACACACGCACTCATATATGTTCTTCACAGTACCGTTCGCAACAGCAAAAACATGAAATCAACCTAAATGCCAATGAATGGCCGATAGAATAAAGGAAATGTGGTACATACACATCATAGAATACTACATAGTTATAAAAATGCATGAAATCTTATTCTTTGCAACAACTGGATGCAGCTAGAGGCATTATCCAAAATCAATTAATGCAGAAACATAAAACCAAATATTGCATGTTCTCACTTATAAGTGGGAGTTAACACTGGGTATACATGAACATAAATATGGCAACAACAGACACTAGGGATTCCACAAAGGGAGAAGCGGGGAGGTAAACAAAAATTGAAAAATTACCTAGTGGATACCATGTTATCTACTTGGGTGACAGACTCATTAGTAACCAAAACATCTGCATCATGCAAAATATATCCACATAAAAAACTGACACCTGTACCTTCTGGATCTAAAATAAATATAAAATAAAATATTTTTAAAAAGATATTCCATGTGCATGGAAAGAAAAAGCAGAGGTAGCTACATCTATTATTTCAGACAAAACAGACTTTATGTCCAAAACTGTTAAAATAACAAAGAAGGTTATTATGTAGTGATGAAGCAATTAACTCCTCAAGGGGATATAAGAATTATACATAAACATGCACCTCAAATTCGGAGCTTCTAAATATATAAAACAAACATTAAGAGATCTGAAGAAAGATATAGATTGCAACATAGTAGGGGATTTCAGTTCCCCACTTTAAACAATAGATTATCCAGTTAGAAAATCAATAAGGAAGCATTGGATTTCAACTATAGAGCAAATGTATCTAACAGATATACACAGAGTTTTCCACACAACAGCAACAGAATACACGTTCTTTTCAAGTATGCGCCTATCATTCTCCAAGTTAGATCATATGTTAGGCACAAAACAATTCTTAACAAATTTAGGAAGATTAAATCATGTTAAGCATCTTTTACAACCATGATGGTTTGAGACTAGAATTCAATAATAGGATGAATCATGGGAAGTTAACAAATGTGGACATTAAACAATGTGCTCTAGAACAAGTATTGGGTCAAAGAAGAAATTATAGGCAAAAATTAAAAATATCTTTAGCACATAAAAATAGAACACAGCATATCAAAATTTATGGGGTGCAGCAAAAACAGTTCTAAGAAGGAAACTTACAGCAATTCTTATTTTTCTTCATAAAGAAAATGGAAAACAATCCCATGTGTAATGCTGCATGCCTGTACTCTCTCCTACTCAGAGGGAGGATCAATTGAGCCTGAGTTCAAAGCCAGTGTGGGCTATGTTGTAAGACTTTGCCTCTAAAAATAATACTATTTAAAAAAAAAAGAAAAGAAAGATCTGAAAAACCCAGTGTTGCACCTGAAGGAACTGGGGGAAAAAAGGAATAAAATAAGCCCAAAGTTAGCAGAAGGAAAGAAATAACAAAAACCAGGCAAAAATAAATAAAATAGAGACTTTAAAACACTTAAAGAAATTGAAGAATCTATGAGTTGGTTTTTTGAAAAGCTAAACAAAACTGACAAACCTTTAGTTACACAAACTAAGAGAGGCCTCAATAAAATCAGAAATGAAAGAGGAGACATTACAATGGATAACACAGAAATAAAAATAATCATCAGAATAATATAAACAACTATATGTCAACAAATTAAATAATCTGATAGAAATGGGTAAATTCCTTGAAACATAACCTAGCAAGACTAAAACACAATAAAATAGGAAATCTGAACAGACCAATAATGAGTAAGGAGATTACATAATTAATTAAGTCTCTCATCAAAGAAAACCCCAAGACTTCATAGCATCATGGCTGAATTCTACTAAACATTTAAAGAAGAGCTAATACCAATCCTATTCAAATTCTTGCCAAACCTGAAGTGCAGGAAGCACTGCCAAACTCATTTTACAAGTCCAGAATGATCCCAATGTCAAAGCCAAAGAAAAACACTATAAGAAAAGAAAACCACAGACTACTATTCCTAATGAACACAGATAAAAATATTGTCAACAAAATACAAGCAAACCATATTCAACAGTACATTTAAAAGATCATTCACCATGATCAAGTGGGATTTATCCTTGGGATGCAAGGATGATTCAACGTATACAAATCAATAGACGCAACATAATTTAATAACAGAATGAAGGACAAAAACATATCAATATCTCAATCAACACACACAGAAAGCATTTGACTAAATTTCACATCTTTTCATGATTAAAAAACTCTCAATAAATTAGGTGGCCGGGCGCGGTGGCTCAAGCCTGTAATCCCAGCACTTTGGGAGGCCGAGGCGGGCGGATCACGAGGTCAGGAGATCGAGACCATCCTGGCTAACACTGTGAAACCCCGTCTCTACTAAAAAATACAAAAAAACTAGCCGGGCGAGGTGGCGGGCGCCTGTAGTCCCAGCTACTGGGAGGCTGAGGCAGGAGAATGGCGGTAACCCCGGGAGGCGGAGCTTGCAGTGAGCTGAGATCCGGCCACTGCACTCCAGCCCGGGCGACAGAGCGAGACTCCGTCTCAAAAAAAAAAAAAAAAAAAAATAAATAAATAAATAAATAAATAAATAAATTAGGTATAAAAGGAATGTTTCTCAACACGATAAAGGCTATATTCAAAAAGCCCACAGTTAACATTATAATAAATGGTGAAAAGTTGAAGCCTTTTCCTCTAAAATCAAAAACAGGTCAAAGATGCCTCTTCTCACCACTATGCTTAACATAGTACTAAAAGTTCCAGCCAGAACAATCATGCAAGAAAAATAAATAAAAGTCATTCAAATAGAAAAGGAGGAAGTGAAATGTTGTGTTTGCTAATGATATGATCTTATATAGAGAAAATTCTAAAGACTCCTCCCAAAATCTCTTGGAACTGCTAAAGAAATTCTGTAAAGTTGCAGGAAACAAATTCAGCTTACAAAATCCAGTAGCATTTCTATACACTAACAATGAACTACCTTTTTAAAAAATAAGAAAATAATCCAATTTACAATAGCATCAAATATAAAACAAAATACTTAGAAATAAACTTAATCAAGAATGTGAAAGATCTGTATACCGAAAATGGTAAAACACTGATGAAAGAAATTGAAGATGACACAAATAAACGGAAAGATATTTTGTGTTAATGGATTAAAAGAATATATTTAAAATATCTGTACTACCCAAAGCCATTTATAGATTCTATGCAATCTCAATTAAAGTCTCAAGGTCATTCTTCACAGAAATAGAAAGAGAAGTTATAAAATTCATATGAAACCACAAAAGGCCCCAAATTACCAAAGCCATCTTGAGAAAAAAGAACACAGCTAGAGGCATCATGCCATCAGATTCCAAACAAAATACTTTACAAAGCTATAGTCGTCAAAGCAGCATGGTGCTGGCATAAAACAGATACATCATCCAATGTACTAGGATAGAGAATTCAGAAATAAACACCCACAATTACAGTCTATTAATTTTAGAAAAAAGTGCCAGTAACACACAATGGGAAAAGAACAGTCTCTTCAGTAAATGGTGTTGGGAAAATTGGATATCCACGTGCAGAAGAGAAAAAGTAAACCCTTTTCTTACTCCTTATACAGGAATCAACTAAAAAAGGGCTAAAGACTTAAAATATATGAGCTGAAACTGTAAAACTACTAGAGGAGAACATAAACATAGTGGTAAAACTCCATGGCACAGGTCTGGGGCTATGTGAAATCACTGTGATGGACAAAAATAGACAAATGTCACTGCATTGATCTGAAAGCTTTGTACACATCAAAGGAAACAACAGATTGAAAAGACAACCCACAACCTGGGAGAAAATATTTGCAAATCACAGATTGGATTAGAGGCCAATATTGAAATTACACAAAGAACTCATGCAACTCAATAACAAAAAAACAAATAACCCTATTTAAAAATGGACAAAGGATCCAAATAGACATTTCTCAAAAGAATACATATAAATGGACTACAGATATAGGAAAAAGTGCTGAACCTCTCTGATAATCAGAGAAATGAAAATTAAATCCACAACAATATATCACCTCATACATGTTAGATTATCTATTATCAAATAGACAACAAATACCAAGTGGGGGGAAGGTATACAAAAAAGAGAACCCTTGTACTGCATCACTGGCATTGTAAATTAGTACAGCCACTTTGGAAAACAATATGAAGGCTCTTCAAAAAACTAAAAATACAATCACTCATGATCTACAGGTTGCCAAAACGCCAGGGGTTCAGTATAGGTCCTGCAACTCACCATACAGAAAGTCAATGATGAGCACGATGAGGATAGACAGGAAGAAGGATTTAACAGGGTGCTGCAACCAAGGAGACAGGATATCAGTCTCAAATCAATTTCCCTGACCAACTACAACTAGGGGTTATATAGCAGGGAAGACGTGTAACAATGTGTAAGAAAACAGGAACTAGAGAGGTGCAAGAAAACAATCAAGATGAATGAGGAAGCCTGGATCGCATTGTCTGGATGTGGTGATGGGTGAGTTTCAGTTCTTTGATACTTCTGTTTAGCGGCCTGGTGGTCAATTCCTGGGGAAGAAATGCAGAAAAAATGAATGTAAGTTTCAAACTTTAAGACCAGAAAGGTCGGCCGGGCGCGGTGGCTCAAGCCTGTAATCCCAGCACTTTGGGAGGCCGAGACAGGCGGATCACGAGGTCAGGAGATGGAGACCATCCTGGCTAACACGGTGAAACCCTGTCTCTACTAAAAAATACAAAAAACTAGCCGGGCGAGGTGGCGGGCGCCTGTAGTCCCAGCTACTCGGGAGGCTGAGGCAGGAGAATGGCGTAAACCCGGGAGGCGGAGCCTGCAGTGAGCTGAGATCCGGCCACTGCACTCCAGCCTGGGCGACAGAGCGAGACTCCGTCTCAAAAAAAAAAAAAGACCAGAAAGGTCAATTTCCATGTTTGTCAAATAAACTGTCTATGGGATTATTGGGTGGGTTTCACAGCTCTGCCACTACTGGGTATACATCCAAAGGAAATGAAATCAGTACGTTGAAGAGATAGCTGTACTCCCATATTGATTGGCAGCATTAGTCACAAAAGCCACAATATGGAAACAACTGTAGTGCCTGTCTGTGGGTGAATGTATACAAATAGTTGGTGTTTATACACAGTGAAGTATTATTTAGCCTTTAAAAACATGAAATTGTGCCATTTTCAACAACATGGATAAGCCTAGAAGACATAATGTTGAGTAAATAAGTTAGGTACAGAAGGACAAATACTGCATGATATCACTTATACATGGAACCAAAAAATCACACTCAGAGAAGCGCAGAGTAAAATGGTGGTTACTAGGGCTTGCGGGGAGGGGAAGTAGGTGAGGGAAAAGGGAGGCTGTAGTTAAAAGATACAAAGTTTCAGTAAGACAGTAGGAATAATTTCTAGTGATCTATTGCACAACATGATAACTATACTGAATAAAAATGTACTGTATATTAGCTAAAAGAGGAGATTTTAAATGTTCTCACCACAAATAAATAATAAATATTCGAGGTGATGGATATGTTTGTTAGTCTGAATTGATCATTCCACGGAGTATACATCTAGTGAAACATCACATTGTCCCCCAAATATGTACATAATTATTAACTGTCAACTCAAAGTAAAGCTTCAGAAAGCAAATAAATTTTATAATATGTGAGTTATATTTCAATAAGCTGATATTTAGCAAACACACACACACACACACACACACATAGAAGAAAGGTCACAAACCATCAGTGTACAACCCAGTGAATTTTCACAGTGAATACGCCCATATAACCCGCACCTAGATCTGGAGCTAGAATTTTTCTAGTGTGCCAGAGGCAGCTTTCCTACTAGTTCTAGTCAATACTCCCACCCTCTCCTGGCAGCATAAATGAGTTTTTCCTAATTTGACCTTCATATAAATAGAATTATAAAGAATATACTTTATGTCTGGCATAGCCTATTATTGCTCAACAGTATATATGTCAGATTATTTCCGACTGCAGCATGGTTCATTCATTCTCATTGCTTTGTATTATTCCATTGTATAAATACACCAGACATCATGCATTCTACTCTTCATGCATATTAAGTTGTCCCCAGGTTGGGAATATTGCAAATAGTGCTGTTATGAATGTTGTTATATGTGGCATTTTTGATGAACATGTGTATGTATTTCTCTTCACTATATTCCTGGGAGTGGAATTACTATGACCAAGGTTACACATATGCTCAGGTTTGGCAAATGCTGCCAGTTTTCTGAATTGGTTGAATTCAGAAATTTATGTTCTGGCGGGAGTGCATGAAAATTTCCATTGTTGCACAACATTGCACATGTTTTGTTGTGTTTATCTTTTTAATTTTTATAATGCCTTTGGGTGCATAGTGGTTCTTATTGTAGTTTAAATTTGTATTTACTGCTAAAAACGAAGCTGAGAATGTTTTATGTAACCATTTCCCTAAAATTTGCAAAATCAGCTCATCAATACACAGACACACTCTCTCTCTTACACACACACACACACACACACAGACACAGAGGAAATCTGATCAGAATTGCATTGGATCAGTTTTGATAAATTGACATCTTGTCAGTACTTACTCTTCTAATTTATGAATATGACATATCCCTCTGTTTAGGCCTCTTTAATTCCTCTTAATAATAAATTATAAAGATTAATATTACTCTAGTTTCTTTTATTCATTAATTACTAGGTGTTTAAAATGCATTTAGTAACAATCTTCCTTTCTGAGAGAACATGTATTAGTCAGAATAACTAATGAGAGGGCATACTCAAAAGGGATAGGATAAACAGGTTTGGGTATTTTTCTTATTTATTTATGTATTTATTTTTAATTATTATTATACTTTAAGTTCTAGGTTTGTTACATATGTATACATGTGCCATGTTTGTGTGCTGCACCCATTACCTCGTCATTTACATCAGGTATATCTCCTAAGGCTATCCTTCCCCCACTACCCCACCCCACGACAGGCCCTGGTGCGTGATGTTCCCCTTCCTGTGTCCCAGTGCTCTCATTGTTCAATTCAAACCTATGAGTGAGAACATGCGGAGTTTGGCTTTTTGTCCCTGCGATAGTTTGCTGAGAATGATGGTTTCCAGCTTCATCCATGTCCCTACAAAGGACATGAACTCACCCTTTTTTTTGGCTGCATAGTATTCCATGGTGTATGTGTGCCACATTTTCTTAATCCAGTCTATCATTGATGGACATTTGGGTTGGTCGTTTGGGTTTTTTCTTACAAGATTTTTTTTACAGTGGTGTGAGTATGTATAGAGGAACTTCAAACATAGTACGGTAACTGACAGCCGTTACTTTTGTCAAAAGATAACATCACAGAGTGATTCCAAGTATCTGAGAAGAGAAATTTGCCATAACTCAGGGGCAAAGATCTTTGGTCCAGGGACACAAAGCTGACTTCTTTGTGAGGCACATCACCAACACATCTCTTTCCACACAGCCCTGCTAATGGATATTTTTTTCCTGAATCTCATCTCATTTCTCTTGTTATTTCTCATGCTGAGTCTTGGTTACAGAATGATGTCTTCCTTTCTTGTTTCAGCTCAGAATGTATTTACAATTTTCCCTTTAAACTTTATCCCAACAATGCATAGTCGGTCTCCTCTTCCTTGAAGTTCTATTCTAATTTCTGACATTTCTGCCCTGAAACATCATCACTGCCTTCTTCTGGATTTCAGTAGCTAAATACCAGTGGTTAATTGCATGGTAAGGCTGGTCAAAACTATCAATGGTGTAATAGCACACACACTCCCAAAGTAAGCATGGATAATTTGATTTAGTTCTCATAGCAATGCTATGCATTAGGAAGGATTATTTTCTTTATACAGAAACTGAATCTAAGAGTTTATTTTGTTGGCGATAGATACACAATTATAAGAAGCAGAGTCAAATTTTGAACTCGAATAACACTGATTTCAGCACCTAAATTCTTGCTCATACACTATTGATTCAAAGAATTTACAGGCTTCTGTAAAATGTTGCACTCCACCTGGAGGCAGCAAGAGTGATAAAACAGCAGCAGAAGGAATCTAATGCCAGCAGGTTTAAGGACTAAAGGTACTTATGGTAAATGTATCACTTATTTCTAAATATCTTAAATTCAGCCTTCTCTTAAGTGTATGTGAATTAAAAACAAACTGAAGTTTCTCTATTCCTGCTGCTCATATCTCACATGCAAAAACAAAGTTAGGTAGTTTCACCAACAACAGCCCAGATGAATTTCCTAACCTCTTCCAGCGCTAGAGTGCTATAATCAAATATGTGGGCTTACAGAGATTTTCTAATCTTGAAATTCCTAACACATTTCAGTTCCTACTATCTTGTATTTTTGCCATGGGCTCCTTGTTAGTTCCCTGTCTCTATTCTTATTTGCATCTAATCTTCTTTTTATACTACAGCTAATGCATTCTTTTTAGAGTGATATCTCATGAAGCCAGCATTCTATTTAAAACTCTTCCACTGGGAGTGGTATCATTCAAGATCTTTAACAATAGATTCCAGCGGAAACCAATCAATCAGACTGGCTGTGCCACTCAGCTCTCCACTCAGAGTTGACTGACAGCCCCAGCTGCCACACCTTTGGATCCAATTCAGAAGCCAGCCACATTACCTTGAGCTGATCCCAGTCGATGAATGGGCACAGCAGAGGTCCGAGGGCTAGGCCACTTCTTCCTTCCCTGCCTCTTTTCACAGGTGTCAACCTTACATCACAGACTGAAAGGTCTTAGTGACAACTGTTCTCTCCTCCTTTATCCTTTATCTGCACATCTCTCCGTAATTCTCTTATACATCTAATCATGCCTTTCCATCTACATCTTGAAGGACCCAACCTGGTGTGATGATGAACATACTGAAACTGAGTTATTGTGTTCCTTTGTGTGCCAGAACATAAATTTTGAGTTACTTTATCATGTGGAATCTGGGAATCTTGGGGGAGGAGGATGGGGCATACAAAAGGACTTGGGAACTTGGATGGTATTTATGAAACAAATGGTACAGAGATATTCTAATATTTTAACACAAGGAAAGCCAATGCCGGGTACACTAATGAAATATCATCACCCCCTTCAGTAATTTCCCATTAACTTACGCATTTTAAAAGCATCACATTTATTTATCAAATGCTTTCAGTAAAGCTCTCTGACTTCCAGCAGAGGGATCAGTATCTACAAAGTCATGAAGAGAATGGGGCTTAGTAGGTGGATTCAGGAAGAGCAAGAATGGCAGTGCTGAGTAATGCTGAGCAGGAGACAGGGCCAGAGAGGAAGCCATGAACCTGATCAGATAGGACACTGGAAGCTGTGGTAAGAACTCCCAGTCGCATGCTGAATATCTTGGGAAGCCCAAGAGGGCTTTGAGCATGAGAAATGACATGACATAATTCATGTGAAAAGCTTACTATGCACAGAGAATAAACAAAAGAGCAGGAAGAGTGCAAACTGGAGGAAAATGATTGATTGCAATAGACAACATAATAAATGATAGTGATCTTAATTACAGTGTTGAACTTTTAACCATGCAGCTGAATTATTCTGATAAGACAAAAAATAAATAAACAATAATCAAAACAAAACAGAAAAAGTATAATCTCTACTCCCACTTCAAGCTAGAAGATTTTCTCTTAAGTATGTGACTGTAAGAATTCTTTTCCTGAAAGCGAGGTTCTTCTACATTTCAGGACCCTAAAGGACATCTAAAAAGTGCTTTACAGAACAACAAAAGAATACACATTTTTCTCAAATGCATAAAGAACATTCTCCAGGATGGGTCACATATTAAACCATAAAACACGTTTCAATAAATTTTAAAAGATTGAAATAATACAAGTATTTTTTTCTAATCATAGTGGATTCAAACTAGAAATGAGTAACAGAAGAAAAACTGGAAAATTTACAAGTATTAAATAACGTACTCTTAAACAACCAATGGGTCAAAGAAGGGACCACAAGGGAAATACATTGACATAATAGAAAATAAAAATAGAGAATCCAAACTTACAGGATACAGTGAAAACAAGGATAAAGGAAAAATTTATGACTAAAAAAATATTAAAAAAGAAGAAAGATCTCAAATCAATCATGCACTTATATATATTAAGAAATTATAAAAATAAAAGCAAACTAAATTCAGAACTAGCAGAGGGAAGGAAATAATGATTAGAGTGGAGATAGATAGAATAAAGAAAAAGAGAAAATCAATGGTAACAAAATTTGGTTATTTGAAAAGATCAACAAAGTTGACAAATATTTAGCCAGGTTGACTAAGAAAAGACTCAAATTACTAAAATCAGAAATGAAAGTGGGACATCACTACTGATTTTATAGAAATAAAAATGATTATGGAAGAATACTATGAACAACAGTACATCGACAACCTGGATACCCTAGACAAAATAGACAAGTTCCTAGAAACACACAATATACTAAACTGACTTGTGAAAAAATAGAAAATATGAACAGACATGTAGCTAATAAAGCGAACAAAGAAAAAGCCTAGAACTAGTTAGCTTCAGTGGCATATTCCACTGAACATTTAAAGGGAAACAAAAACCCCACTCAAACTCTTCAAAAAATTGGAGACAGAAAAATAGCTTGCTCATTCTATGACTCACCTAGAGTAGTCGTATTTGTGGAGACAGAGAGTAGAAGTTACCAGAGATTGGAAGAGAAGGTAATAGAGACATTTTTAGTGAGTATAGTTTCTGTTTGGGATAACAAAACAGTTCTGGAAATGGATAGTGATGATAGTTACACAACATTGTGAATGTACTTAAAGCTACTTAAGAGTACACTTAAAAGTAATTAAAATAATAGTGAATTATATGTTACATATATTTTACAAGTCTTAAAATAAATGTAATCTTTGTGGTTGTTACTCCACTACCACAGAATACTCACACACACACACACACACATATACACACACTGTTTCAGAAATGTAATACTTCAGTTTTCTAAATTTTCTGTCTGATCACCCAAAATTGATACTATGGCAAAATATCAGGAAATTTCATGTTTGTTGGAATATAAAAATGTAATGAAAACTTTAAATAGTAATTGAAATGCTCTGGTATTTAACGATGTGTGTGACTTTTAAAATGTGTTTTCGATGGACTCTGATAATTTTATAAAGCTACACAAACCCATACAACTTGTTCCATGCTGTCCAGTAATCGATCGATTGCTTCTCAGTCCAAATTCACTGTCTGCCTGCTCTGTGAAACTGAATCGGAACCTTTTCAATATTTTTCCGTTGCCAGCTGGCGTGATGTTAAAAGGTTGTCAGCAGAGAGCAGTGGAGAGACATTGCAGGAGGAAAGAGTTTTGCTTCCTGGTTCAGGGTTTTCACTGGCCAGGCTCCCCTGGTTTTTCTCCCCTGTGACAGCTCCTGCAGGTCTCACTCCTGCAGCACACATGGTTTCCCCAGGGTCCAACTTCTGCAGTGGGGGCGTCCAGTGCTTCCCCAGCTTCTCCCCAGGATGGTTTTGCAGTAGGATGCCTCCAGGGAGACACATTCTTGTGAATAGCTTTCCCCACGCCCTAGAGGGTGGATTTCCTACAAGTTTCAGAGGATAGAGCAAGTTCTTCCAGAACTGAACCACAATAGCTTCTCTCTTGTCCTGTGAGTCATGCCACATCCTCTCCCATAAGGTCTAGATCTCAGTCCTGGTGGGCATGGGAAGACAGGTTCTTTTTGAAGAGGCTCTTACTCTCTCAGCCCTAGGGGTAGTGGCTGCATCTTATATTTGATATTCCTATATTCTTCAGAGTTTTACTTCTTAACTAGCCAACACCTCGTTACTCCAATCTCTTGTTATAGTTAATCATTCTCTATCATAAACTTTTCTTGTTTAAATTAGTGTGATATTTCTCTCCTGTCTCCTAAAAATCCTGTGTGAGCATTTCAAATGCCTTTATTTGTGATACATATCTTCTAAATTTTCACAGAAATTTGAACATGGCTTCTGACATTAATAATTGATCTTGAAATGTAAACTAATATGAGGTTTGCATATTCTCCAATACTATTAATAATTTTTGAGTTATGTTACAGATTTACAGTAAAACATTCAATGTTCATCCCAGATGACTTTGTGATTTAGTTCTAACTAGCTTTACTGTTTCCAAATGCAAATATGGAATTTATTTCTTTGTCCATCAGCTGTTAATATTTTTGACCTTTTCCTTTTTATATAGAAGGAGGTTAAAAGAACGTTTCACAAACACTCAAGTGTACCTTTAAATGCTGGGTAGGTCGAGTGGCCTAGTGGAATACAGATATTGAGGAACATTCTTACGTGTTTTTGTAAAAATAGAGAGTGAATCATTAGAATAATGTGGCAAATAAATTTACAAAATGAACCTAATGAAAGAAACATCATAAAAACAGAGAAAAATGCTTAAATAGTATTACAGCTTTTAGGTTACTTCTGCTTTCTATCTCTTCCTTCTCTGGCTCGCTTCTTAGATAATCTCATTCTCTCGCATGGATTTTAAATCTCTTCTACATGGTGCCACCTTCCATATTTTTATCTCCACCTCAGATCTCAACCCTGAATTCCTAAATTGTCAGTCAAATTGCCTACTTCATATCTCTGCTTGCTTGTTTTATACACATTTCAAACAGAAAAGGTCAAACCCACAAACCTAATTCACCCACAGTCTTCTTCATCTCAATTAAAAGGCAACTCCATCTTTTCAGTTGCTCAGCCAAAGCTTATTCTGTTCTCTCTCTCTTGCACACTACATCCAATCCATACATCATTTGGCTGTGTCTTCAAACTATATCCAGAACATGAGCACTTCTTATCAACATGACCGTTACCACCCTCCTCTGAGTGACTGGCATGTGTTCCCTGAAGAATTGCAATCACAACCTAATGAATATCCCTTCTTCTATGTCATAATTACCCAGTCACCACATGATCCTAAGTGGGTCACAACACTGTGCTGATCAAAATGCTGCAGCAGCGCCCCATCCCATTCAGTCTAAGCTGAACTGTATCACAGCCTTCAGTCCTACACCATCTGTCCCCAGTTCCCTTTCTAACCACCTACTCTCTGAGCACTCACTTCTCTTCAGACCTAGTGACTTTCCCACTCTTCCTTGAACTCACCTAGTGTACTCCTGCCATAGAGACTTTGGCCTGGCGTTTCCCTCTGCCAACAATGCTCTTCCCTCAAACAGCTACATCACCCACTCCTCATCTCCTTCAATCTTTACCTAGAAAGCATCATTTTAGTTATGTCTTTTCTGATCGTTCTGTACAATCCAGTGTTTCCTGGTTCCCCTTTTACTGCCCTAATCATTTTCATCACAAGTATCATCTCTTCTCACATACTCTACACTTTGCTCACTATAATTACCTGTTCTTCCTAAATTGGAGGCTCCAGGAAGACCATTCTCAGCCTCTGTCCAGTGCCCAGCAATCACATGGCTACGAGTGGAGATGATTTACAAAAGCAACATTCCAGGCCTCCCACAGGTGTCCAGTGGACTGAATCTCAGAATTCTACCAGCATGGTTTTCTCATAAGACATGCCTAGATATTTCTCACATAGAAAAATATACAGGGTGAGTATTTCTGGGAAAGAGATTGCTGTGGTTTGGACATTTGTCCCTTCCAAACCTTACATTGACCTTTGATTCCAAATGTTGGAGGTGGGGTCTACCAGAAGGTGTTTGGGCGATAGTGGGAGATCCCTCAGAAATAGATTAATACCCTCCCCAGGCCTAAAGACAGGCCTGGTGATCGAAATTCAAGCATCTTTCACCATAATCAATTGAATGTGTTGTTCATGAATGAGACTCTGAGGACAATCTCACTTTTGGCCTCTTGGGTAAAAGGTACACAAATTTCACCTTAATCGTTGCACTTAATGGCCAGACTTTCTAAAACCATGAGTTTAAAAGTGTGATTCTTAGGGAGCTAGACTGATTGCCCCTTAGAAGATTTCATAAGTCACTGTGACAACTATAAAATATCACCAGCACAAAGACACAGCATAAAAATTATATACAAATACATGTCCTTAAAGGAAATAAATTCACTACTTTCATGTCCCAGATGATGGCTAAAAGTATAGCCCATTGGCACAGATTTTATGTGTGTGTGTGTGTATATGTATATAATGTATATAAAACATGTATATATAAAACACTGATGATATTGAAAAACTTGGAACAGTATCTGGTCCAAGGTAGGTGCTTAATAAATGCCTGATAAATTGAATGGAAACTGGAAGACCATCATTTATTATGTGAGTCTTTAGAGTAACAATTGAGTTTCTATTTAAATGTTATTTTTATTTATGTATTTATTTATTTTTAATTATTATTATTATACTTTAAGTTCTAAGGTACATGTGCACAACGTGCAGGTTTGTTACACATGTATACCTGTGCCATGTTGGTGTGCTGCACCCATCAACTCGTCAGCACCCATCAACTCGTCATTTACATCAGGCATAACTCCCATTGCCACCCTTCCCCCTCCCCCCTCCCCATAATAGGCCCCGGTGTGTGATGTTCCCCTTCCCGAGTCCAAGTGATCTCATTGTTCAATTCCCACCTATGAGGGAGAACATGCGGTATTTGGTTTTCTGTTCTTGCGATAGTTTGCTGAGAATGATGGTTTCCAGCTGCACCCACGTCCCTACAAAGGACATGAACTCATTCTTTTTTATGGCTGCATAGTATTCTGTGGTGTATACACGCCACATTTTCTTAATGCAGTCTGTCCCTGATGGACATTTGGGTTGATTCCAAGTCTTTGCTATTGTGAATAGTGCCACAATAAACATACGTGTGCATGTGTCTTTATAGTAGCATGATTTATAATCCTTTGGGTATATACCCAGTAATGGGATGGCTGGGTCGTATGGTATTCTAGTTCTAGATCCTTGAGAAATCGCCATACTGTTTTCCACAATGGTTGAACTAGTTTACAGTCCCACCAACAGTGTAAAAATGTTCCTATTTCTCCACATCCTCTCCAGCACCTGTTGTTTCCTGACTTTTTAATGATTGCCATTCTAATTGGTGTGAGATGGTATCTCATTGTGGTTTTGATTTGCATTTCTCTGATGGCCAGTGATGACGAGCATTTTTTCATGTGTCTGTTGGCTATATGCATGTCTTCTTTTGAGAAATGTCTGTTCATATCCTTTACCCACTTTTTGATGGGGTTGTTTTTTTCTTGTAAATTTGTTTGAGTTCTTTGTAGGTTCTGGATATTAGCCCTTCGTCAGATGAGTAGATTGCAAAAATTTTTTCCCATTCTGTAGGTTGCCTGTTCACTCTGATGGTAGTTTCTTTTGCTGTGCAGAAGCGCTTTAGTTTAATTAGATCCCATTTGTCAATTTTGGCTTTTGTTGCCATTGCTTTTGGTGTTTTAGACATGAAGTCCTTGCCCATACCTATGTCCTGAATGGTATTACCTAGGTTTTCTTCTAGGGTTTTTATAGTATTGGGAATCCAACTTACAAGGGATGTAAAGGACCTCTTCAAAGAGAACTACAAACCACTGCTCAGTGAAATAAAAGAGGACACAAACAAATGGAAGAACATACCATGCTCATGCATAGGAAGAATCAATATCGCAAAAATGGCCATACTGCCCAAGGTAATTTATAGATTCAATGCCATCCCCATCAAGCTGCCAATGATTTTCTTCACAGAATTGGAAAAAAGTGCTTTAAAGTTCATATGGAACCAAAAAAGACCCCACATTGCCAAGACAATCCTAAATCAAAAGAACAAAGCTGGAGGCGTCACGCTAACTGACTTCAAACTGTACTACAAGGCTACAGTAACCAAAACAGCATGGTACTGGTACCAAAACAGAGATATAGACCAATGGAACACAACAGAGTCCTCAGAAATAATACCACACATCTACAGCCATCTGATCTTTGACAAACATGAGAAAAACAAGAAATGGGGAAAGGATTCCCTATTTAATAAATGGTGCTTGGAAAATTGGCTAGTCATAAGTAGAAAGCTGAAACTGGATCCTTTCCTTACTCCTTATGTGAAAATTAATTCAAGATGGATTAGAGACTTAAATGTTAGACCTAAATGTTATTTTTAAAGTTTAGTAAATTGTGTGGTCAATACTTACAACAATAAAATAACCAAGAAATAATATGAGCGCTTCTTGATGAAGAAATAAATCAAATGCAGTCCAATTAGGTACCAGAAGAGAAAGTAATGGGCTTACATTTCTTATGAATATTATAGTAATGTTCAGCCAAAATACTTCCACTCATCTCCATAAGTACTGCCAGGAGTACCACGCACTGAATTCGAAATAATTTCAACATTCTTGCACCAAGATCAAAATAAGAAAATGCAAAAAATCATGGCCTTTTTTTCCAACTTCATGACAGCTTAAAAAATGTAGCTCACCCTTAATGCATTGTAACCATGGGCCGGGCTCTGGTGTTACAGTTGCTACACACACAAACTAATTAGTCGATGCTTTATGTATTGGATGTTGGATTTTGAACACAGCAGCTTTTGGTACAATCTGAGAGATTTACCCAAGGCAGACGCTGAGAAATATAACAAATTAAGCTTTGAATAAGTCAGTTTTAAACGGATGACTCACACTTTTTAACAACTGTGAACCGAAGCCAAGCAGCAAATCTGAAAAACATCTAAACTCTTGTTTAGAGAATAGATTAATCTAAATCTGCTGGGAGGGAGGACAAAAGGGGACTCTGAGCTGCAGAACCTGGGGAGAGCCTGGGAAGGTCTCCTGAGGCATAGTCCAGTGTCCTATGCGTCAATCCGACCTTTTCAGCGTATGTGGCACAGAAATACCAAGGGCCTGGTCAATGGCTCAAGATCTTTCCTGCTTATTCCCCCTCACTTCCTGCTGGATGCAGCTATCAACACACCCCCCATCTTAACTCAAGCATTTCTTTCTACTGACTTCAAATCTTTAAACAAATCTTAACTCTATCCCCCATCCTCACCTTAAAACATCCCGCTGTTTCAGGCCAAACCAATGTCTACTTTATACACATATTGATTTGTGTCATTGTGTGTAACTTCTGTTTCCCTAAAATATATAAAACCAATCTATAACCCGACCATTTCAGGCACATTTCCTCAGGACCAATTAGGATTGTTCCCCTGGCTGTAGTCACTCATATTGACTCAGAATAACCTTTTAAATATTTTACAGAGTTTGACTTTTACAGCTTCACACTCACCACCCAGTTAAAGATGTACGATATTACGAATATCACTAAAGCAGTATTAAGACTATCATTAACAAATCATGTTATTAATCTAAGAGTTAAAGAAAGAGGAAAGAAATATGAAAAGTGGTTCAACAGTCAACCTGGTTTATTTTGGAGAATAAACCTGAGAAGGGCTTCTGGCTGATTTTGTTCACAAGTGCTCTGTCTCTTACAGACTAAGAGTATTTATGGGTTTTAGGGTGAGAGAGATTATCTTGCAACCCAGATTTGGAAAGTTTCTGTGTGCAGGAGAAGTTTATGGAGCGGTTCGAATGCCTCTGGTTGGAGGGGAGGTTATCTGGGGTCTGGCATGTCTCTGGTTGGGGAGGGGATTGGAATGTTTCTGGTTGGAGATGTCATTTGTCGTTTATGGTCATGCTGACCTTAGTCATTAGGCTGATGCCCTTTGGATTTAGATGGTTTGTGATCAAGGGGAACTTTAAAATGTCAATGCTTGTCCCAGATGGAATACTCCTGCTCTGTCAGTTAATCCTGAGGACCTCCTTCCCATCCCTCTCTCTGACATTGGTTTATCATGTTCTTGCTTTTCATCTCAGTTTTATTTTACATTTGTTTTTATAAACTATGTAGTTGTACATTTACCGTTTGTTCAGGACCAGCTTTGTCCACACTCTGTCTCTGAGGTGCACTCGTGTTGAAGTTAATAGCCATTGTTTGCTTCTTTTTCATGTATCGTATGAATATGTTGCATTGTATGTACTTATTCTGTTGATGGAGAAGCTCTAATATTTTATATTGTAAAAATGTTTCTCTAAATACTCTTATACATGTCCCCTGGTGACTTTTGAAAGAGTTTTCTAAGTAATATACAGAGATTTGGCATTCTTGTGTCACAGGGGACATATTTCCTCAATTTTACATGAGAAGTCTGGACTGTTTCTAAAGTGATTTTTACTGATTTTTCAGTCCCATCATCAGTGGGTGTTTCTATTGATTCCCATCCTTACCAACACGTAGAATTGTTTCATTATTGCCAATTGAGAAACTGTAAAATAGTCCTCCATTGGGGTTTTGATTTGCATGTCCCTGTTTACTAGTGAAATTGAGAATCTTTTAAACATCACAGTCCACTCAAGTTTCCTCTCCTGAGAATTATGTGTCCACATCATTGGCTCATTTTCCAAGTGGGACAGTGTTTGTTTCTGTGTTCTTACAATTGAATTTCTCAACAACTATGGATATGATATGTATCTTCTTCCAGGCTCTGGCATGCTTACTCACTTTTTTATCAGTTTTTGGATAAACAAAAGCTCTCAGTTTTATTGACGCTGAATTTGTCAATTTTTATTTATGGTTTCACGTTGGTTTAGGAGAGCCTGGCTTTCTTCAAGGTCAAACTCGCCTCTATTTTCTCCCAAAACATGTTAAGTTTGTACAAGTGTTGATTCATGGGAAATTTATTTTTGTGTATGCTCTAAAGTAGAAATTCAATGTAACTTTTAGATAGGTAGCCAAACATCTCAGTGATATGTTAAATGGTTTCTCTTTTCCCTGTTTATCTGTGGTATGAGCTCTTTTATAACTCAGGCGTGTATCTATGGTCATGTTTCTACTCCATTAATCTACTCGCCTATCACTGGGCCAATACCATATGTCTTAATTATAATTTTATTTTGTTTTGTTTTGTTTTTAGACAGAGTCTCACTCTGTCACCCAGGCTGGAGGGCAGTGGCACAATCTTGGCTCACTGCAACCTCCACCTTCCGGGTTCAAGTGAGTCTCCTGACTCAGTTTCCAAGGGAGCTTGGACTACAGGTGCCCGCCACCACTCCCAGCTAATTTTTGTATTTTTAGTAGAGATGGGGTTTCAGCATCTTGGCCACGCTGGTCTCAAACTCCTGACCTTCTAATCCACCCACCTCAGCCTCCCAAAATGCTGGGATTAGCGGTGTGGGTCACTGTGCCTGGCCAATAGTTTTATATTTATTTTTTATGTTAAGATGTGACTTCTTGGTATTTGGCAGAACAAGTTGGCTCACTTTGTTTTCAATGAAGGGAAGCTAATGAAATTTTGTTATGTAATCTCAGTTTCTCCTTCAACTTTTATCAATTTTGCTTTATATATTTATGATCTACATGTAATATTTCAGCATCTATATTATCTTCATCAATTTACTCTGTGATTGCACTGCCATATACGGAGTACATCACTATAGAGTCCCTTTTCCTAGAATACTGAGCCCAGCCTGTAGAAGCACTGGGCCTGTAAGAAGCAATAATAAAGATGAGAGAACCAAGGACACAAAAAGGGCAGCTACATGGGACTCACCAACTGGTGAGAAAAAACAAGACAATGGGAACTAAGAAATAGTTACATCAAAATTTTTAGAACATTTTAAGACACTGGAAAGGGAACCCAAAGTGAGTAAAATCAAATGTAGGTGACAAAATTATAAAATCTGGAATTTGTACCCCCCACATTCACACCCACTCACAGACACACACAGATCCAACCTAAAAATAAGGATGCAAGCTGAAGTATGGGCAACTGAATAAGCCCAAATCTCCCAAACCATCCCAGAAATAATACACAATTGGAAAGACGGACACACATACACAAAAATAGTAACAAATACAACCATACAAGACCAAGAGCAGAACAATGGTTCCCAGAATCTTGGCGACTGAGGAGATGTTGATAAAAATACAAAATTTCCGTTAGACAGCAGGAATAAGTTCAAGAGATCTGTTGTTCAACATGGTGACTACAGTTAATAACAAGATATTCTACTGAAAATCTCTAAGAGGGTAGATTAAAGTGTTCTCATCATAAAAAAAAAGATAGAGTTGTGAGGTAATGCATATGTAAATGAGCTGAATTAAGCCATTCCTAAATGCATGCATATTGTAAAACATCATGTAATACATGATATGTATATACACAATATTTCTATTTGTCAATGAAAATTAAGTTTGAGAAACAACAGAAGACCTTTTACCTTCATCGTAGCCTAGAAGACAGAGAATCCTCAAACTTCGAAATGCTTCTAAGTAGAAAACTAAACAATACAGGCCAATGAGCTGTCTCCTGCACTCTGAAAAGTGCTGTGTATGAGAGAAATGAGTTAGTGGGTGCCCTAAGAATTTACCTAAAAATCACTTGATGAAACATTACCTGACTTCAAACTATACTACAAGGCTACAGTAACTGAAACAGCATGATACTGGTACCAAAACAGACCAATGGAACAGAACAGAGGCCTCAGAAATAACACCACACATCTACAACCATCTGATCGTTGACAAACCTGACAAAAACAAGCAATGGAGCAAGGAGTCCCTACGTAATAAATAGTGCCAGAAAAACTGGCTAGCCATTTGCAGAAAACTGAAACTGGACCCGTTCCTTACACCTTATACAAAAATTAACTCAAAGTGGATTAAAGACTTAAACGTAAGACCTAAAACCATAAAAACTCTAGAAGAAATCCTAGGCAATACCACTCAGGACATAGGCATGGGCAAAGGCTTCATGGCTAAAACACCAATAGCAATTGCAACAAAAGCCAAAATTGACAAATAGGATCTCATTAAACTAAAGAACTTCAGCACAGCAAAAGAAACTATCATCAGAGTGAACAGACAACTACAGAATGGGAGAAAATTTGTGCAATCTATCCATCTGACAAAGCACTAATATCCAGTGTCTACAAGGAACTTAAACAATTGTACAAGAGAAAAACAAACAACCCCATCAAAAAGTAGGCAAAGGAGATGAAAAGGCACTTCTCAAAAGAAGACATTTATGTGGCCAACAAATATATGAAAAAAAGCTCATTATCACTGGTCATTAGAGAAAGGCAAACCAAACCACAGTGAGATACCATGCCAGTGAGAATGGCGATTACTAAAAAGTCAGGAAACAACAGATGCTGGACAGGATGTGGAAATTGGAATGCTTTTACCATTGGTGGGAATGTAAATTAGTTCAACCATTGTGAAAGACACCTCCATTGTGTTTTTTCTTTAAGACAGAGTCTGGCTCTGTCACCCAGGCTGGAGTACAGTGGTGCAATCTGCAAACTTTGCCTCCCAGGTTCAAGCAGTTCTCCTGCCTCAGACTCCCAAGTACCTGGGATTATAGGCACATAAAATCACGACAGGCTAATTTTTGTATTTTTAGTATAGACAGGGTTTCTCTATGTTGGACATGCTGGTCTTGAACTCCTGACCTCAATTTATCCAGCCATTTTGGCCTCGCATAATGCTGGGATTACAGGCATGAGCCACTGTGCCTGGCCTCACATATCTTCTGGATTGCACCCCATATGTCTCTTAGATTTCCTGTCCTCTGGGCTGGTGTCATCTTCAGATTGGTCCTTGCAACATGATGCTCTGCCCCAGCATACCAGTAACTGTGACATAAAAGAGATCCCAGCACTCTGCTCCATAAGTTCTGGAAAGCCACTTAGATAACTCTTTTATGAAGGAAAGCACTCTGGCCACTGGCTGATTGAAATATGGGTAGTTTAGAAGGGGTGCTCACAGCCACTTCTTCATTTTTACCATCAATTCTTGAGTCTTTTTCAATTGAGTAACTGTTCCCCAGCCCTCACTATTCCATTTTCCCTTTTCCCTGCACCAGCAATTTGTCCTCTTTTTGCTGCCACATTCTGTGGTTGAGGTTGGTGAGGTTGCAATTCCTGGCTCTTAACCGAGAGAGCAACAGTAGATATTAAACAGAGTGGAGCACCTCAGAGGAAAACAATTTTCTTCCTTGCTAAGAATTTAAAACATCTCAATATCAGCCTGTGTTCAAGTTATTCATTTTAAAAATAAAAATTTTATGAAATAATTCAAGCATATTGACAAGTACAGAAAACAAAAATTTATACATACCACTACTCAGATGCAAACAATGTTAGCATTTTTCCGTAGCTGCGTTAATTTTTTATGAGAAAGAAATTAGATATTTCAAGAAAATTGAAGGCCTAGCTGCCACATCTTGGTTTCTTAACCTTGTACTTCCCTACAGTTAAGGAAATTTAAGCAAGTAGAACAAATAAGGCACCAAAACTGGTATGTTTATGTTCTTACTGGATTTTTATAACATTGACACATATGAATATAAGCATAAACAATATATAATATTACACTGATTTGCCAAGGAGTTTCTTCTCCATCACTGAACAAGCCAAGCAGTTTATCTCCCCTCTTCAGCATTCACATCTTTTGGTGAAAAAGAGGATTTCAGTTAGAGTATTTCTTTGTCATTCCCATAGCCTGTCAGGGCAATTTTGTAGAGAAAAAATCAACTGTTTCAGGAAAAAAGAATGCTCATTTACTAACAAAAACTACACATAAGAAATAAAACTTTGAAAGGGAAAGCCTTTCCCAAATGTGTGTTTATAAAGATTCTTTCTGTTGCCAGTACCCATTCTCAGCACTGTAGTGGAGTGTGAACGCAGCTGTTACTGCATTCATAGGATCCAGAGTAGAGGTAGGCCCACCTTGCCAGGTGTAGAGGTAGGCCCACCTTGCCAGGTGTTTCTTCCCAGTAGCACCCACTCTCACTTCCCATGATGCACTGAGTGTGGTGCAGAAAAGGAAGCATGGCCATTGTGTTCTATGTACGCAGAGGATGCAAACACTGATAGAAAACCTGTCTCCAGGATAAAAAAGCAAGAAGGTAATGAAAGTGGGCAATGGTAATGGAAGTGGGAATAGCAAACGACCTTCATGGGTCTGAGCATTTAGGACAATGTTTGTCCTATATGAAAAAACACAGCTCCATATATTTTATATTTTCATTTATGTGAACATGTTAAGTTATAGGATTTAGCAAGAAATTGGTCTGGAAGTGAATATCCTGATACAGGTGCCACCCTTTCTAATTTTTTTCTTCATTTAATACTGGACTATCACAATGCATACCTGCTCTGTTTGATGTATTTCACCATCTATCACCAGGACATAGCTTTGGACCACAGCCTGGAAACACGTCCTGTGTCCAAAGGATGAGAGATCATCATGGCATAAATCCCAATTTTCCATCCCAGGGGTAATGTTTGCATTATTCAACACTAAGTTTTTGCTTGGTCTGATAGCAATGAGGTCCAATATTATGATGCTCTTTTTTGTAGAAATAAATTAGTACTATATATTTCTGGTTACACAAAGGAATCAGTAAAGGTGATCTACAAGTTCCTGCCTATGATTTTATAGGTTTTTAAGCATTTAGCTGGGACCAGTGTTTTAAGGGCCACAGAATGACAGGCAACTTGGTTCATACCCATTTTCAAGTTATCTAAATAATGGTCTACATTTACAATTTTCCTCACCTGAGCAAGTGCAGCACTTCGTTACAGCTTGCTTACTTTATGAATCATTACTTAATTTCTAAATGCTGACATTGACACAGTCCTACAGCATAAAGTTGCTGTTCACCACTCTGTATCTCCTGATCCTTAAGGAAAAAATGTGAGGTAATGAGAAAAAATAGAGAGTCTACCTCTCCTAGATTTCTATGTTTCTTTATGGCATGGTCACCTACACATAACGCTTGATTCAGAATTTCCAGTTTTTTTTAACAAAAAGATTTTTTTTTATTTCCCAGAAGTTTTGAAATGACCTGTTGTAAAACAAAAAGGATAATTTAGAGGAATGCTAATGTAAAACTTCCTGAAAAACAGTACCAGTTCTGAAATTCATTGAGAAATGAGTAATTTGAGACTGAGTGTAGCATACTAAAATAAAGACTTTACGGCAAAAGATGGAAGAGCACTATTGTCACCCATTTATGTTTCCATGCTGTAATTTCAGACAAAATTTTGTGAGGCTAAATGGCCTTGTTTGAGTTGTAACATTGGATCCTCTTTACCTAAGGTCTTGAGAGACAGACATTTCCTTTATAATCCATGACAATAATCCCCTGGGATCCTTAAAGAGCTTATTATCCACAGCCCTGCAGTATCCCCTTCATTGTATTTCTTTACTCCATTCAGGCCATCCAGTGTCTCCTGTATTAAATATTTTTATGCTTACAAAGCCCTTACTTGGACAAAGAGCACAGCATTATCTACTTGAAGGTTAGATCTGTATTTTCCCACCACTAGAGAGTAGCCTCTGAGCAAATGATTGCTGTACTACTTAATCAGTAAATAACGATCAAATATATGCAGGCAGCCATGCTTAAAACCACACCTGAAGTTATCACCTTCTCCAATCAAAATATTGAAGGGTGAATGCTGTGTTTAGAGAATCATCAATTTATGTCTATTATATGATACTACTTCAACTCCTCCAAAAGTGAATGAATTAATCCTAGCCAGAAACTTCCCTATAATCCTAGGCATCTAAAAATGGAAGAATATTTAAAAGGAAACATTTAGAAAATAAGAAAATATCCTTTGAAATAAAACCTTGGAGAGCAGAAATGAAAAATTAAAAAACTAGGCTATAAGAAAAAATTTTTTCAAAGGAATAGAAATAAGAAATTCTCCCAAAAATAGACAACTAGTCAAATAAATGGAAATTAGACAAGAAAAGTTAGAAAAGGATATTATCAATTCATCATGTTCAGCAAAACAGTTAAGAAGCCAAAGAATAAAGGAAAGGGAAATAATCAAAGAAAATATACAAGAAAACACTGAAGGATAAGATTGTACTGACTGGAAGACATAGAATGACTGGCATCCATAAAGCAAATAATCAACTTCAGAACTCCAGAAATAAGGGATGATCTTAAAAATATATATATGAAGAATATATTTAGGCATCAAGTCTAACACAGGATGTTTTAACAGTAATGCAGAAAGTTAGAAGATAGTGAGATGATGATGACTTCTGACCAAGAATTCTAGTGGCTAAACTCCCAATCATCTGTAAGGCAAAGGCAGGCTAAAAGAAAAGCTTGGGAAATTTCCAGGAGGATATCTGTGCAGCAAGCTTAGAGAGCTGCCCACGCAGACAAATGAAGGATATATTAAAATTAAGAAGTAGAACTGATAAAGTGTGAAGTATGCTTAATTTTTATAAGAGTCTTAGAGTTCTGGCAGAGAGTTTGGCAATGAATTAGTGAGAGATACATAGAAATGTAAATAGATAAAAAGAAAGTGAAACAATAACTAACTCTAGGAAAAATGAAAGTCTAAAAATACAATGAAAGGTGATCATATTTTTCTTTGTGGTTTAGGTAGGAAGAATCTGTAAATAGTCATGATTTCTTAAAATATGATTCAATTATTTTTGTAGGATATGGGAAGTGAGGTGGTGTGTGTGTGTGTGCGTGTGTGTGTGTTTATACACTTAATAAACTGTACCATTAATAGAAGTACATTGCATTCTATTTACTGTAAGGTTAATGGAAGTAAATTCTCATTGCCCAGAATGGGAAACCAGGTGATGGTATTTAAAATATAAAAAAATTATCTACTAAGTGGAGAAGAATATTAGTCCAAATGACGGAGACAAATAATAAAGGTACAAATCTTCCCAACTCGGAATTCACATTATTTACTCACTGAGGATTTTTTTTTTTTTTTTTTTTTTTTTTGAGACGGAGTCTCGCTCTGTCGCCCAGGCTGGAGTGCAGTGGCGCGATCTCGGCTCACTGCAAGCTCCGCCTCCCGGGTTTACGCCATTCTCCTGCCTCAGCCTCCCGAGTAGCTGGGACTACAGGTGCCCGCCACCATGCCCAGCTAATTTTTTGTATTTTTAGTAGAGACGGGGTTTCACCGTGGTCTCACTCTCCTGACCTTGTGATCCACCCGCCTCGGCCTCCCAAAGTGCTGGGATTACAGGCGTGAGCCACCGTGCCCGGCCAAGGATCATTAATATAGACATATTTAAGACTTTCTCCAGGCTTGCTGATACTCTTTACTTGATGATCTTGGTATATTTTTGGTATGCTATTTAAATATGCATGGTATAGTATGTCTCAGGATTATAATAAAATATTTCTCTGTAAGGATTATGTTTAGATATTTTATCCCCAAAAAATTAGATGAATTTTATTTTATTTTGCATGCCACAGGAAAAAAAAAACACTTCCTTCTCAGTTGCATTATATTGTAATGAACTCTCCTCAGATATTTCAACTTTGAAAATTGTTAGCAGTAAGGTAATCACAGTCGTTTTAAGTCTTTGTCATTACAGATGGGCTTTTTGTTTTGTTTTGTTTCTACCCTGAGGCTTCCTTGAAAACACTTGCAAATCACCAACAAGCCACAGTCTTCATCTTCAGCAAAAAATAACTTTCTCAGAGCTCCATGGTAAATAACTAAACCAGGTACTCATAGGCACAGGCATTTGATGGCATCATCAGGAAAAATTTGAAACTATGCAGTGGACTGGGTCAAGATTTCCAGAACACTAGTCAAGAAGCAGATGAATTTATGAGACTGCTAACCCAAGATGAGCAGAACAGTAATTAATTACATAGGACTGAATGAAATGATGAAGAATGATCATGGACTTTGCTTGGAGTATTGCTGATGCTTTAATGGTACACTTTCTAAATACAAGGAAGCTTTTATCTGTTCTCGTAGGACATCTATAACTTAGCAATTTAATGGACTTTGATTGTGCTAACAAAAATGAATCATTTATCCTTTTTTCCCTGCCTGACCCTTCCGGAACCCAGCAATTCTTATTTTCATGGCAATATAGTTATTTACATACATTTAGTAGGAATCTGTTCTGGTTAACAGAATATAATTTAAAGCATTGGTTCAAGGTCCTGCCTGAGACATTGTATTTTAAAATGATAGTCACTCAGGTATGACCAGACATTTTTAAGGAACTAATGTTGACTTACTAGAGTCAGTGCTTTCAAAGCCATCTTGGAAAAGCCATACATGACTTCTATGTTTCCAAATGTCTCAGTAAAAAACCGAGATCATTTCCTGGCAGTTTTAATAAATTTAACATATTTTAGGTCCTTGAGAAGAGAAGAATTCACCCAAAACTAGAAGTAAGTACTGCTGCTGAAGTGTAATGGCTTGCTTTCCAAGAAGGTTTACAAGTCTAATCTAAGATTCCTTATGGAAACTTCCTACCAAAAAAAAAAAAACTTTAAAATGCCTATATGGCAGATTGTCCTTTTTCCTGTATCTGTGAAATAATGAGACCAGCCATGTGTTATTAGCTTGTGGTCAAGAATGTTCTTTCTTTGAGATTGCCTTTGATCAAAATGAGGAATGGGGGTGACTGTAGGGATAAATGTTGTCTTTTAATAGAAGACTCTAGCAAATTTGCATTCATTTCCTAAGGATGCTGTGATAAGTACTACAAAGGGAGTGACTTAAATTTATTCCCTAACAGCTCTGAGGGCTAGAAATCTGGAATTGTGTTAGTAGGTCTGTGCTCCCCCTGAGACTTAGGAAGAATGCTTCAGTGCCTCTTCTAGCTTCACATGGTGGCCAGTAACCCTTGGCTAGCATGGCTTGTGAGATGCATCACTCTCATCTCTGCCCATCCTCACAGGGCCTTCTGCCGTGTTTGTGTGTGCGTGTGTGTGTGTGTGTGTGTTTCCCGTTTGACCTTCTGTGCATTTGTGTCCAAATATCCTCTTACTTTAAGGACACTAATCATTGAATTATGGACCATTCTAATTGATATGGTCCCATTTAACTTGATTACATCCCGCAAAGGCCAAATTGTAAAGTAAATCATGTCTCCCCACCAATTTCATACTTTGAAGCTCTAAATACCAGTGGAGCTATATTTGGAGGAAGAAAGTGATTAAGGGTAAAAGTGGTCATAAGGGTGGGCCCTTGATCTAATGGGGTTATTGCCAGTCTAAGAAGAGACACCAGAGAGCCTGTTCTCTCTCTTCACAATCACACAAGGAAAGGTCATGTGAGGACACAGCAGGAAGGTGAACATCAATAAGCCAGGAGAAAAGCCCTCACGAGGATCAACAAAACACTGATGATTTTGGACTTCCTAACTTGGACATGGATCCAACTTTTCCGTCTTTTCAAACATCGATGAATATCAGCTTAGAATAGAGTTCTTATGAATGTTCCTTCAGGCAAAAGGGAACCTGCTAACTAGTCAGTTCCAATAACTGATGTAAGATCATCTTCTGACCATAGCAAACCTATCAAGCTTGCTGTTTTCTCTGACTGAGTGGGGGCATAGACCTCCTAATTGCTGAATAAATATTGCTCAGTTTTTTTTTAAGTCTGTGAGATAAGTTTGCAGAATCAATAAAACAATGTCACAGAGTAGGTATCTTCATGATGCTATCAGCTTTGGGATATATATGATCTTTGAACTGCCCTCTTCCCATTTATCATCTCCTTATCCATACTGGCTTTTGAACTTTCTGAACTCCTTAGCAGGTAGGCACAGTACCTTCAATGTGAATTCCACTTCTCTTCCTCAAGAACTGTAAGAATTACATTTCTGTTGTTTATACCCCCCAGAGTATTGTATTTTGGTGCAGACTAATACAGACACTACTTCTAAATGGGATGATGTTTATAGTCACCAGAGGTTAGGATTTGAACATATCTTTTCAGGCACACAATTCAACCCACAGCATCCTTCAGGGATATCAGATTCGGATCATATTTATTATCTTTAAGCTACTTTGAATATCTTTAAGAAATGTAAATACATGATGGATAAGCAAACTGTCTTGATTTCTTCCACTGTGAAAACAGAAGACAGTTTTATTTCCTACCCATCACCTTGCACACACTATCAAGCTTTACCACGTTTTCAGGTCTTCCAGTTTCCTTCAATTTCTGTTTCCAGCCCTCCAGATCAATATTTTAAATTTTTCTCTCTCCCTCCTAACTCAGCATTACTGAGAACCCCAGCTTGACCACACAGATCCCTATCAAGAGTCTAAGTTACTCTGAGCTGGCCTTTTCCTCAAGATCTGAAGAAGTTCCGAGAGTTGAAACCTGACAACTTACTGAACCTGGAAAAACTGAAAACCAGTTAAGACTGTGCTGGATTCTCCAACATACAATCCACTGTGTGAGCTACCAAGGCTGTCTGGTGAAACACTGGCTGTTTTTCAAAAAGGAAACCATACTGTGGACAACATCACCCAGAGCAGCAACTCTTCACTTCAAGAAACTCAACAAGCAATATATATAATCCAAAGATTCCCATCCAAAGCCCTCCTGGAATCTGCTAGGCTGGATACCCTTGGGGTTCAACTCCTGGCTGTTTATTTAATACAATCTTTTATGTTATATTTATGTTTTTCACTTCAGGCATTCCACTTTTAAAATGCCTCATCTTTGGGACTGAAAACAGCTCACCATTGCCAGCATGCTCCACAGACTTTTCCACTGGTTATCCAGGGACAACACTCAGGAATCTCTGGCTCTGAAGACTATTGCACTCAGCCATCTCCAACTTCAAATTTCCCTTATCCCTGAGTTGTTCAGGGACAGTTTTTCTGAGCCTGTATTGAAACAGAGGAGAGACTGACAAGGCTAATGAAACTACATTTGACATAATTTGAGGTTGGATATACTATGATGGCTGGCCCTCAGCTTTATATGGATTTCCCTCATTATAACTTTTTTTGCTCTATCTCAGGTCCAAACCTCTGCCCATGTACTTAAATGAAAATGTACATTCCCTGCCTTCCTGTTGTTGCAACATTTGACACAGTTCCTTAAGTATCAAGACAACTCAGTGTTTTTTAGTTTTTCTCTTCGCACAGTCATCTGTCTCATGTCTTCGCATATAAAAGCTCTGCTTGACCACCTATTCCAAGAGATGTTCTGGCATAGATCCTGAGCATCTCTCTGTTGCACGAACTGCCCTTAATAAAGTATTTCCTTTATTAAGAAAACCCCGAGATGTGTCTGTGTTCAGTTACTGAGGGAAGGAGTAACAGAGTGTGAACATGGTAAATAATGTTCCCAAGGCTACAATGCTAATAAGTAATTGATTTAGAATTTTAATTGATATCTCTGACTTGATAGCCCATCTTTTCTCAATATATTATGAGGGAGGGAGGGAGGGAGGGAGGGAGGGAGGAAGGAAGGAAGGAAGGAAGGAAGGAAGGAAGGAAGGAAGGAAGGAAGGAAGGAAGGAAGGAAGGAAGGAAGGAAGGAAGGAAGGAAGGAAGGAAGGAAGGGGAGGGAGGAAGGAAGGGGAGGGAGGAAGGAAGGTGATTGTCGTTCCCTGGGCCATATTACCTATAGTGTTTCTGTAATTGGTATGAGCCCCATCATTAAGCTTTTGAGCAGCCGGTCTCACTGAATTTCCTAATGAAGTGATGAGTCTCCCTCACAAATGATAAGGAATTAACCATAATCACTGTATCAGTCAGAGCAGCCAGGAAACAGAACCCACAGAAGCAGTATTTTAACAGAGGGATTTTAATGTAAAAGATGGTTAACTAGATGTTGAAGAACCAGAAAGCAAAATAAAATAAAACACTGGGGTATTCTAATAGTAGCAATTGCAAGAAGCAGCTGCTACTCCTGAGGCTGTTGGAACAAGATGAGGGAATTGAATTCATAAAATTTAAAAGCTTAGAGGAAAAGTCCCCTGGGAAAGTAACCCAGGGTTGGTCAGG
This sequence comes from Rhinopithecus roxellana, assembly GCF_007565055.1. Lineage (NCBI taxonomy): Eukaryota > Metazoa > Chordata > Mammalia > Primates > Cercopithecidae > Rhinopithecus > Rhinopithecus roxellana. Next base: position 106,157,758 of record NC_044565.1, read on the forward strand.
TGTTGATATCTCCAAGCAGGGCCATGAGGAAAGTGTGCACATATTGAAAAACCCAATCACTGAGTCTAACTGCTGCTACAGGAAAAGATACATTAGCAAGATTTTTGCGTATCACTCACAGGTTTGGAAGAAAGTCTGTCCTCCTTGCTGCAGCCTCCAAATAGCCCTCCTGCCTGTGTTGGTAGGGCCTGATTGGAGCCAGCTGGCAAGCATAATGTAAAGTGCAGAGTCCTAGCTCTGACCTCACAAAGCACAGCAGATGGGTGGTTGGAAGCTAAGAAATGATAGGTTAATAACTGGCACCTTCACATTCCCCAGTGGGTGAGCCTTCAATGAAGTATACAAACTATTCCCAGAATGTAGTGCCTTACAATGATTTACCATATTTTATCATGATTCTGAGAGTTGGCAATATGGGCAGTTCTGTTGGCCTCACCTGGGGTCACTCATGCAGCTGATTGGGATCCAAGGTGGCCTCATTCAGACTTTGGAATGCTGGTACCAGCTGTTGGCGATGGCATGTCAGTTCCTCTCCTAGGGCCTCCCAGGCTCCCGTGGGTGTTACTAGGCTTCTTCCCAGGAAGCTGATGGGGAACTAATGTCGGCATTGTAAGAGGTTCTAAGCAGAAGCCGCAAGGCCTTCGAGGCCTCCAGCTCACACACCTCTCCACCACATCCTATCAGATAAAGCAAGCCACAGGCCAGCCCAATCTCAAGGAGTTGGGGAAAGAGCATTTATCATTTGACGAAAGGGGCAGAGAAATCATTTTGAAAATAGAAGTGATCCAGGAAGGCAGGCTCCTTGGAACTGTGACTGCAACCAGTCTCACAGGTGGGAGAGCCTTTTATTCCTTTAGGTCACCTCCTACAGGACTTTCCTTTTCTCATCTCCTCAGCCCACCATCAGCCTAACTCAGCATTTGAATGGAGAATGGTGCCTCCTTAATGCTCCTAAGTATCAGCTGGTCTCAAAAACACAGTGTGTGAGCACCTGAAGCAGTCCGTTTTGTTTTGTTTTGTTTGTTTTTCTAGCATTCTTACTCCTCCATATAACATAAAAGCTCCTCTCTGGCTGACCTTAGAAACACTTACCAATCTCATGTCTAGGGTCCTCCCTGTTGCAAAAGTCCTCCTCCTCTCTCTCCTACAATCTGTTTGAATAGAGGCTCCAAGCCCAGATTTCTTTTAATTGGGTAGTGACTGCTGGTTACTCACAGCCCTGACCTTGAATGTACCGTTTCCAACCTCCAAAGGAATGCTGGGTGGCCTATTCACTGTAACTTGGTAAATGTGACAGACACATAGTGCTCAATTTCAAATGCATGGACATATGCACCCTATGGCCAGCCATTCCAATCTTACCTGGGCCTAGTAGTATGCCTGCAACTATGTCCAAAGGGGTGGTGGGGGGTAATTTTCAGCAGCACATGGCATGGACTACTTCTATCCCCAGAGCCAGTGTTGTGTTTCTCCCAATGCATGTGCACTCACTACTGACACCCCCATGGGGAGTGTAGGTTTCAAAGACCATGTGGCTGAGAAGCATCCACTGCAGAATCAACCTACTTCAAAGCCCTTTCCTGTCCCAAGGACCTAGCTGCCCATGGTCTAAGTCATCTGGTATAGAAGGTGTCATCTCCAGATCCCAACGGACCTATCCAAGTGCTCAACTTCCTTCTTTATGGCTGGAGATGCAAGATGCAACAACAATTTGCTTGAACTCTATAAGAAACATTCTACAAATCCCCTGATTTCTGGACACCAAAACTTTATTTAAGTGACAAATCCCTGAATCTTCTCAGAGTTTAGCCCCCGCATCCACTCTCTGGAGTGCATGTGTCTTCCCAAGACCGCCATGGCTTCTTGCTTATCCAGCCTGATCAGCGTGACATCTCAACAACTTGGATCAGCATAGTGTTCTACAGATGCACCAGATGGCTTTGTTCTCTTCTATAGCAGAGTGAAGTGGAGTAATTATAATTGTAGGGCAAGACTAGTAGTAACTATTGTCCTTGCCACATGAATTCCTACAAGACTTCTGTTCTGATCAGAGGAGAAGAGTATATTTAACAATTCAGAGCTGTGCAACATGTGCCCAGTTGGCTGTTGGAATGGATTCTAACAACAACTCTGTGTCTGGAGCTGAAGCTGCCATCAGAGCAGCAACTTAGTTGCTTGAGGTGAACTCCAGTTCTCCTTCAGGATCCAGCTTGCTACTAAAGAGGCTGCACTGAAGAGTTAAGAGGAAATATGATTAAAAACTCCACCACTCCGTGTCCCACCACAACCTTAAAGACTTTAAAATGACACTCATCTCTTCAACACAACTCCAGCCCCCTACAAGCATGCAATATTGTTATCAATTTGCTATGTAAGTGATTTGGTTGGCAGGTTCAGCTGGTTCCACATGTCCTTCTTACTTGACAGGCCAAGGGCCCAATGCAGGAGCTATCCCAATGGTCAAGTGTATTAATCAAATTATCCAGTCAGGGACTGGGAAGAGAACTGCTGGGTTGGTCTGCAGAATTTAGCTGGAATTCACCCAGGACATTAATTATTACATAACCCTATAAGCTCCTACTTTAACAAGGGTCAATGATGATGCTTTGGCTCTTTGGGTATCAATGTCACCTTAGACCCATGTCCAACTGTCCTCAAAAAGTCAAGGGTCAGCAAACATATTTTATATAATGTTAGTTGGTGAATAGTTTAGGTTTTGCAAACCATAACAATTAGGAGTCTGCAATTGTAGCATGAAATCAGCCACAGACAATATGTAAATGAATGGAGATTGCTGTGTTCCAATAAAATTTTATTTGCAAAAACAGGTGCCTGGCTTGATTTGGTTCTCAGTCCATAGTGTGCTGCCCCCTGCTCTAGGCAATCTCTTCCTCTTCATATCAAGTCACCCAAGTAAATGTCCTAAGTTCTCTTCAAAGAAGAACTATGTACACACAGGATACCACAGAATACTTGAAGGTTTCAAATTCCTTTCTGCTAGCAACACAAATATTTCTTCAATCATTGTTTTCCAGAGATGAAGACACAAAGACATTATGAGAAAACAAAACTACAGACTAACATCCTTTATGAATTTAGGTTGAAAAATCCTCTACAAATACTAGAAAACAATCTAGCAGAATCATAAAAAGAATTATATACCACGATCAACTGAGATTTATTACAGGATTTGACAGAGGTTCAATAAATGAAAATCAAACATTGTAATATTCTACATCAATAGAATAATAGATGAGAAAAACTACATAATCATATTGACTAATTTACAAGATACATTTGAGAAATTCAGTATCTCTTCATGATAGAAACACTGAACAAACTAGGAATAGAATATTCAGCAAGCATAAATCCAAAGAGAACCACACCATGACACAGTATAATTGAATTTTCTAACATCATTCACAATGGGAGAATCTTTTCAAATTGTAACTTTTGTTTTTATTTTATTTTTAAAATTAATTTATTTTTAATTGACAAAAGGTATATATTTATTATGTACATTATGTTTTAAAAATGCATACATTGTGGAATTGCTAAATTGAGATTTTTAATATGTGCATTACCATATGTGCATATAATTATTATTTTGTATGTGTGTGGTGAGAACCCCTAAAATTTACTGTCAGTGTTTTCAAAAATACAATCTATTGTTATTAGCTATGATCCATATTGTACAATAGATCTCTTGAATTTACTGTTCCTAGCTAACTGAAAAAACTATAATCTCAGAAGTAGCAAGACAAAACAATTTGCTGCATATGAAGGGCTTCCTTAAGATTATCATCCAATTTCTCATCAGAAAGATTCCAGGCCAGAAGGAGGTGAGGTCATATGTTCCAAGTCCTGAAAGAGACAAATTGTCACCAACAACACTATGCCTAGCAAAAATGACCTTCAAACATGAAGGAGAAATCAAAGCTTTTTGAAAACTAAAAAAGCTGAGTTTGTTACCAATAGACCTGCTCTGAAATAAATAATAGAAGGAATCCTTCAAATTGAAAAACTGGATGCTAGAAAGCAACATGAAGCTGTATAAAAATATAAGATTCTGTGGTAACAATAAACACATTGACAAATATAGTAACAGAGTTTTATGTATTCACAAAGATATGGTTTGGAATTACTTATTTTTAGAAGAGAAGCAGAACAGAAAATTTTGTAAAATTTCAGAGCTGCTCTGCTCAAAGTCAAGGAAATCCACACCTTATATCAATGTGACCTGGAAATGAGACATGGAGTCAAAGGGGTTCATTTTGGAGCTGTAAGGCTTGACTATCCTGCTGAATTTTGAACTTGCATAGAACCTGTAGCCCCTTCATTTTGGTCTATTTCTCCCAGTTGGAATAAGTGTATTTACCCAATCCCTGTATCCGTATTGAACCTTAGAAGTAATTAACTTGCTTTTGATTTTACAGGCTCATAGGTGGAAGGGACTTGGCTTGTCTCAGATAAGACTTTGGACTGTTGACTTTTGAATTAATGTTGAAGTGAGTTAAAACTGGAAGACAGTTGGGAAGGCAAGGTTGATCTTGATATGTGAGGACATGAGATTTGGGAGGGGCCAGGACAGAATAATATTGTTTGGCTGTTTCTCCACCAAATATCACTCCGAATTGTAACAATCCTCATATGTCAAGGGCAGGGCCAAGTGGAGATAATTAAATCATGTGGACAGTTTCCCCCATACTCTTTTCCTGGGAATGAAGAAGTCTCAGGAGATCTGATGGTTTTTTAAATGGGAGTTGCCCTGCAAAAGCTCTCTTGCCTGCAGCCATGTAAGATGTGCCTTTGCTTCTTGTTTGCCTTCCACCATGATTGTGAGGCCTCCCAGCTATATGAAACTGTGAAGCCACTAAACATCTTTTCTTTATAAATTATGCAGCCTCAGGTATGTCTTTATTAGCAATGCAAGAACAGACTAATACACTGCATGAACTCTTTATATGTAGAGTCTAAAATAGTGAAAATCATAGAAGCAGAGAACAGAATGATGTTTGCCAGGGGTGGAAGTAAAGGAAAATGGGAAGATCTTGGACAAAGGTTACAAAATTTCAGTTATGCAACATGAATAACTTCTGGAAATCCAATGAATAGTGTGTAATTTTAGTTAATAATACTGTATCATATACTCAAAATTTATGAAAGGTCATTCTCACCACACAACAAAGAGAGAAAAAAGAAAATGGTAACTGTCTGCTGCAATGGATATATTCATTATCTTGATAGTGTTGATTATTTCAGTATATATTCTATCAAGACATCAACTTTTATACATCTAAAATATATGCAATTTTAATTAGTCAATTATACCTCAGAAAAACTAAAGTAATAAAGACCTACATGAAAGACCTAAAACTGTAAAAAACCTAGAAACAAACATAAGGGGGGAAACTCATGATACTGAACTTGGCAAGGATTTCGTGGATATGACACTAAAAGCACAGTCAATGAAAAAAATAAGCAAATGGAACAACATTAAGCTTAAAATCATTTGTCTATCAAAAGTTATATTCAACTGAGTGAAAAAGCATGGGAGAAAATACTTGTAAATTACATATGTTATAAGGAGTTACTATCCAAAATACATAAAGGAAACCTACAAATAAAACACCCAATTACAAAACAGACAAGGGACTTGAATAGACATTTCTCCAAAATGAATACCAATCGCCAACAAGCATAATAAAATATACTCAATTTCAAGCAAAACAATAAGATATCACCTCACACTCAGTAGGGATGGAAACCATAAAAACAAAACCCAAAACAGAAAAATGACTCCTCAAAAAATTGCAAATAAAACTAGTATATGATTCAGCAATCCCAGTTCTGATTAGAATTGGAAAGCAGCATCTCAAAATAATCAAAAACATGTTCTTAAAGAGATATTTTCCAACCATATTCAAAGCAAGATTATTCACAATAACCAAATGGTGGAAACAACCCAAATGTCTATCAAGGAATGAACGGACAAGCAACATATGTTATACACATAAAATAGACTAGTTTTCAGTTTTTTTAAAAAATAATCCTATCACATACTTATGCAGATGAGCCATGAGGATGTTACTCTAAGGGAAATAGGTCAGTCCTAAAACCACAAATATGGTATCATTCTATTTCTATAAGGTATCTAAAGTAGACAAATTCATAGAATGAGAAGTTAAAACTGTGGTTCCTCGGAACTGGAAAGAGAAAGAAAATGGGAATTACACTGTACACTTAAAAATGGTAAAAATGGCACATTTCTTCATGCCTTTGTGTAACCAAAAGATTAACATAAGACTCAACAATGCTTTTCCTAGGTATATACCCAAATGAATTGAAAAAGAGTTCTCAAATACTTAAGCACAAATGAACCGTTCACAGCAGCATTACTCACAATGACCACAAGCTGTATACAGCCCACATTCCTGCCAGTGGATGAATGAATAAACAAAATATGGCACATGCATACAAGGAAATGTTTTTCAGTCATAAAAGAATTAAAGTGCTATAACACAAAAGGTTACATATTGTATGAAACATCCCAAATAATTTGATTGATTCCATAGAGGCATAAGTTACAGAAGTTTCCACTTGCCCGAATTGAGGCAGGAAATTAAAGGAGTAAAGAAAAATAAAATAAAAATAAAAATAAAAAAAAACAGCAAAGAAAAGCAAGTCTTCTATATTAGGCTGACTCATGCCAAAGGCAATAGCAGGCAAAGCCAGGACCCAGGCAAAGTCTCCTTAACATCATCAAAGAAGCCAGGGCTCAAAGGAATGCACTCTAGAGACTCTCCCAGCACTCCTTCAACATAGGAAAAAGAAAACAAATTTTCTTTTCCCCTATGATATGGTTAAAGTTATGAGTTTATAGATTCCTGTATTCTGTAACTAGTAACTTCAAGTATTGTGTTTTATCTAAGCAGCACATTGAAGGTTATACGACATGCCTGAACAGGCCTAGGCTACAGCCATCTAGGCCCCATAGCGAACATTATGAGATAAGCCCATGCAAGGCACTAGAGCAAGCCTAGATAACAGTCATCTGGACTGCATAGAAAGAGTTGCATGTAATCCTGGCTTATGAATCTATCACAATTTGATTAAGAGCCTGTGTTTACCTCCATATTCTTGCTTCTGCGCCACTATGCTTTGCACTATTGTAAGCTTGTTTCTAGCTAGCCCACACCCTTTTTGAAGTGTGCATAAAGTCAAGGGCTGTCTTTGTTCTGGGCCCAGTTTTTGGATTTTAATCCGCTGGTTCTGAGTGCTCTCAATGAAATCCTCCTCTTTCACCGTGTCATCTTTCTGGTCCTCGTTCATTCCCACAACAAGATATTCACCAACACCTGGCAGTTATAGAAGTGTGTCAATTTTTCCAACTAAAATAATTGACCCAAGGTTGCTCGGCCCTTGGGTCCATGCAGTTCCTGCCTCCAAAAGAAGACCAGAGACAGCACAAAACAATGGGGCATGCAGACATGGTTTTGTGACAATTAAAGCATCTGTTCAAGTCAAGGGGACTCTATCCAAGAAAACATCCCAGTTCTGCCTACAGCAGCCCCTGGGCCAATTATCAAAATTGTTATTGGCTCAGGTCTGTCTTGACAGGGTGACAAAATGATCCAATTGGACGGGGACTGTCCTTTTAGCTGGAAAAGTCCCACTTCTTATCTTGACTGTCAATGTAATCAGCAGAACCTCTTTTTACACTCACATTTTTCCTGTTTTGATATGTTCACCCCTTCAAGAAGGCCTGTAGCAGGAGTGGTCATGTTTCACAGTGAGAACAGTCTAAATCATGCATATGCACTGGCAACTATAAAGGGAGCATTTTAATCCTCCTCCACCAGGAGTTTTCACAAAGAGACCTCATTTAGGTTTTCCACAAGATATCAGCTAAGCAGCCAAGCGTAATCATGAGATGAACCACCACATGCCCTGCATCCTTTGTCCTGGGCACTGTTCTGATGCTTCACATAATTTACATCACATGATCCTTACAACCAGCTTGCCAGACATAGAGAACCCAGCCATATGGCTTCAAAGTCATGCTCTAAAGGTCTGTGTTCTACTTCTCCAACATCAGGAACAAAAGTTTAGAAAGAGATTTAAAAGCAATGACTTTGTCTGAAAAGTATAACCGAAATTGTAGTTTGGGAATGGTGTCTGGGAGTCTTGAAAACAAGGACAGACCATGCAAATATATGGAATTTTAACAATGAACTCTGTACAATATGTACTTCACTCTACAATACTGAGTGTTACTATGTATAATGAGAAGAGTAAAATCAACAGTTAGATCAGCTCAACAGATGGAAATGTTGTTAAGAACCAGGTGAGCGGTGCAAGGTCAGAAGCTCTGGAGACTGTTCTCCCCTGCCCACACTCACTGACAACCACAGTGTGTCCCACTGCATCCACTAAGCCTGACATTCTTTCCCTGAAATACACACACACACACACACACACACACACGCGCACACACACACACAGAGCGAGGGGACATGGAGGCTTCATGGTTTTATTATAGGCCTTGTAGTTTCCTAAAATGAACTTTCTTCTACACCAATTTTAACTATGGATTCAGTGAAGAGGCAGAAGAATGTTTTCTACTGCATAAAAGGGAACAGGATGAAATAATTGTGCATGTTCCCGTCCTGTGAACTGGTCTGGGAAGCCCTTCAGTATAAATACGGACTCAATGGGATAATTAATAATGAATTATTGGTTTGTATTCACTCATGTTGGACCTGTTCATTTACATTCTGAGTAGCTTTTGTCAAAAGTGGAGCAGGGACCCTCAACTTTGTGGTATCTGCAGAGAGCAAAGCCAGGACTAGATTTGTACCTTGGCAAGTACATCAGGATCCAGTGGAGGCAGGACACAGCAGCAGATGCAAATTCCTGCCCTGGTATCCACCTACTGTAAGCCTTACCCCAGCCTGACACATTCACCCCACCCATCCTCCCAGATTTATAAGCTCTGAACAGTCAGCACCATCCTCACCTGCTGTGCTCTTGCTTGCGCAGTGTCCAAGAGCTAAACCTGGCCCTGGGTTTCCAGGAACCGGTTTGACTAAAGGCAGCAAGCTGCTTCCTCTGGTCCCTGAGATACCAGGTAAGCCTTGCCCACTTAGACAGTCTCATGCTAGTGTCTGACGACCACCAGACCCTAGAAAAGGGTAGGGATATTCAACCCTTATTAATCATATCAAAAATAGCTTTCGGGTCTTCAGACTTGGTGGCTGCAAATAAAACTCAGGTAAGTTGTAAACTGAATGCCTCATGCATCTTCAGAAGGTGTTGGGTCCTGAGGTAACAGTGAAGCAGAAATCTAACTCTATTGATATCTTTCCCTGATGGGATGAGAGAAAGAAGGAGATACTAAATGCATGTCTGTGTGTACAACTGTGTTATGCTGCTGCAGCAGACTAGAGCTGCAACCCATGGGAAGTGGACACTGCATAGCTGTTGAGGCCTTTACCTTCAGATGGTGACAGGCCAGGAGGCAAGGCTCAGGTTTATTTATTATTCGGTGAATGACTTTAGCCCTCTAAGCCTCAGATTCACTATCTCCAACATAATTACCTACTCAAAGTTACAAAAATTAAAATAAGAATTTCTGCAAACTATTCATTACAGATTAATCTTTTATAAATTATACCTATTGTATTGTTAACATCAATAAGCAAAATACCATGATTTTTTAAATTATATTTATTTTTTAATTGACAGCCAAAAATTATATATATTTCTTATGTGCAATGCAATGTTTTCAAATATGCATACATTCTGGAATGGCTAAATTGAACTAATTAACATATTATAAATCAAAGAAAATTACTGAGTCATATCCCAATCATTTATTTTGTATGTGTGTGGTTTTAAGAAGTGGAGAGTTTAAGAGGCAAGAAAGAAGGGAGAAGAAGTAAGGAAGAAACTCCCCTGCACACAGACAGTTCGGGGTGGAGGGAGCTCCAATGTTGATAGAGGAGACCCCACATGCAGCAGATACCAGTCAGTTACATGAGGAAGCTGGAGGAAGTGGTATCTGATTTCCATAAGGCTCAAGAGATTAGTTTGACCAGGCATGTCATTCACATAGCCCACAAAAAAACTGGCCCTCCCACCCTAGCCTTTCAATATGCAAATTCAGGGTGCCATGATGTTCTACACACGTGGCGATATGTGGGGATGATCATCCTGCCAGGCACATTTGAGTCAAGGCCAAGAGGACAATGGTGGGAATCCCCATGTTGGTGGACCCAGTATCTAATGGCTGGCGTTTGCATAACAAAGGTTCTCAGCCTGGTTCTAAGAGCCACCACTTTCCTGCTAGAAAAGAAACATTTCTGGAGCTGCTCTAAAGGAGACAAAAAATCTCCAAGGACCCCTTTTCCTCTCTATCTGCCTAAAATTTTTTCTTAATAACTCTTATAACACTGCCCCCTGTGGAGATCTCACCCTAATTGCTATTAGGAGGTTTTGGATGATGACTCTGACTACTCCCTGCTGAAAAGGGGCATTGAATGGGGAAGAGCAGTGAAGGCTCCTCCTGTGGTCGATCTTAGGATTCTCAGAAGAACAGCGTGTCTATGCGTGTTTCAGTTTGTGGCACCATTTGGAGTTTGATTGCTTGTAGTTGAGAAAACACAATTCAAGTTACAGTGTTGAGTATATAGGGTCAAAATATTAATACAAGTCATATAAGTGAGAGAGGGCTAAATAAAGGAGTTAACCAATTCCACAAAGAAGACTGGAATTCATTAAGAGAGGGATTGTAGCCACCTGGGGCTGAAGCCTGCATTTTCCCTGAGCTTCTCAATAATTTTGATTTGATCTTTAAATACCTGTAACCCTATTGCAAATAGTAGAATGAGTATAGCAATTCCCATAAGTGTGGTGGAGTAGATAATTTCCATCTAAAATTGTACTTCCCAAGACATAGAATTTCCTTTGGGGGGTCTATGAACCTTCTTGGTTTTGTTTTCCCAAACAAAGAAACCTCCAGGTTATGGGCACCCTACTTAATTTTATTACCTGGCAGAATTTGCAGGATCATTGCCTGGAACTGGAATATTGATTCATATTTTTACATTAGCCATCCCTTTTTGTTTCTTCCAAGCTGCAGGAGATACAGCTTGATTCACAGGAATAAGCAGAGTTAATCTAAAATGTAGGCAAAAAACTTAAAAACAATGAAAGAGACTGGGACTTAATGACAAATGTATGATGACATTTGGAACACAATTCCTCTCTCCAGTCCTCATTTTTGGTAAAAACAAATTATGATGAGACCACGTGTGCTGTGGGTAGAATACATTTTAGTCTTATACTTGGCCTGATTGTTTGTATAATGTGCAGCAAGAATGGTTATTTCTACATAGGCCTTTTGGATTGACTTTGATGAAACTCTGTTCCACAAGGAATTTCAGATAAGAACTTTAAAGCTGAGCCCAGCCATGGGTTTGTATCCTCCAATACCTGTGAGTTGTGTGAGTCTCTCTCTTGAGGTCCCAAGATAAACAAGGGGTCCCAGACCTGTTACAAAGTGACATTCTTGACTGACCACAGGATAGGAAACCTGTTCCAGACTGCGTAGACAAGGTATGAGGCCAGTTCTCCCCAAGTGGCTTTACTGGTTCTGCATGTCAAGCTTGATTCCCTTTAAGCACACCCTTTCAGTCAAATCATGTGTAAAATTACCAGTTTTTCCAATTGTGTCATGTTGACAAAGAAAAATGGATTATTATTGCACTGATGCAAGCAACTGTATTACCATAAGTTAAGAGTACTCACAGATAGTCTCCAAATTCTAGAGAAAGCAGGCAGAGAAAAATAAACTTGCTCCAAATTTGGTTCATAGTAGTGTAGGTTACTCAATTATTAAAGGCCATAAATAGTTAAAAATAAGTTTCCTTGATGCTACAAAACAAAACAAAGATCAGCAATATTCCAAGCAAAAGTTAAAAAGCTTGTTTTAACTTTCTGAGTGCAGTCCACTTATTTAACGCTTGTCTTGCTTGATATTTGAGGAACAAAGCAAGACAACTATATGCGAATAACAATATTTCCGAATAGTTACAGTTAAAAACATGACTGAGGCCAGGAGTGGTGGCTCATGCCTGTAATCCCAGCACTTTGGGAGACCGAGGTGAGTGAATCATGAGGTCAGGAGATCAAAACTATCCTGGCTAACACGGTGAAAACCTGTCTCTACTAAAATTACAAAAAATAAGCTGGGCATGGTGGTGGGTGCCTGTAGTCCCAGCTACTCAGGAGGCTGAGTCAGGAGAATGATGTGAACCCAGGAGGTGGAGTTTGCAGAAAGCAGAGATGGTGCCACTGCACTCCAGTTTGGGTGACAAAGCAAGCCTCTGTCTCAAAAAAAAAAAAAAAAAAAAAAAAAAAAAAAAAAAAAAATCACTGGAAACCCTAGTTAGTAAGCAATTTTAATTATATACCAGGTGTGGATTCTAGGACCCAGACAGAAATGCAGACAAAGTTTGACTTTTCAGGATCTGGCTCCATGTGTCCCAGGCCTTACTCATTTGTAAAGCAGGCAGTATACAACCTGGGAACATTTAGCAACCCTGGTATCTAAGTTATACGATTCTGACTACCTATTTGCATTTTGACGACACTTGCATTCTACCAGTAATTCTTAAGAGGATTTTTATTTCTTACAGCCATGTGAACTAAAAACCTATTTGATTTAAGCGATTATTTTTCATTAAGCCAATTAATTAGAGCTCTTTTTATAGACATTACACACAATACATATATAGCAGCACAGACAGAAGATTCAGCACTTGTTAAGATTTTTCATTTGCCAGTTTTTTAATGGGATTACCAGCTTTAGGGTGGAACCCTTGGAGGAGCAGGGTCAGGTACCATGCAATTTTTAGGGCCTAACAAGCAGACACAGCTGAAGGCAATTAGCCCATCATCCATCGGAGTCTTATTTTTTAGGGGAGGGTGGGGATGTTTTCATATCTTTCAGGTGGCCAAGAGCATGCTTCTCTGATTTGTTACTACTATCAGCCTTCCTTACAGAGTATTTTCTACCAGGTTATTAAACAGCAAATCTCTCTCATAATGTGAAGTAACGTGAAACCCCCAAAACATAAGCAGTATATAACACACTACATAACAGAACAGAGACTTTGATTTTGAGAGGAAACTATCTACTTTTAATTTAGGGGTTTCATGGGAAAAACAGAGGGCTTTTTATTTTCCCAAAACAGGATCTGTGGCACCTCCTGTTTTTCCTAAGGAGTCCCATGCTACTGGAAGTTATCTTTGGGCCTCTCATGCATGCGTTAGCAGTGATAAGACAAAATTTGGAGAAAAATGATTCAGTTGACTGAGAGGAAAATAGGCTTTTTCCAGGAAAAGTTTTAAATATACCTATAACTTGAATATCCATTTTTAATTGAGCTGAGCACTCTTTAAGAAAATACTTTTAAATCCCTTTTTACTCGACTTTAGCCATGCCAAGCAGTTAAGATTTTCGACTTTTCAATTTTACAATTTCACTAACAGGTGAAACCACTGAGGCTTAATTAGGTTTTGATTTAATCCTGAGTGTGCAAGGTATTTTCAAAGGGGGGATAAGCAGCTTTTGAAACTATCATTGCAAAACTGTAACTGAGACAGTGAAAGAGATCTGACCCAAACAACTCCATTTTTATTTCCAGTGCCCAAGCTGTCCTTCCCCATCCCTGGGCATAGGCTTCACCAACTTTGGAAGGACCCTGGTTTACAGTTTATAGTTTAAAACAAAGATGGTAACAGCTCCTTCTTAAGATGTAGTTCCCTCTTGCCTGGGGACCAGACCAAGGAACTAGCCGGAAGATTTGAAACCATGGCTTAGGAGTCAGGCACCTAGAGACTATGAGATTTTGACCCTCCCTAAACTGCTTTCAAGATCAGTGCTAAGATATTTTGTAAAATCGGCCCTTGATGAATCAGCTGGCACCACTCAGATTGACAAACTGGCTTACAGGATTTTTTGGCCCTGAGTCCGGAACTGACTTAGCACAAGAAGACAGCAACCATTGTAAAATTGCGGAGAGTAAAATGTACTATTGCCATGTAGTTACAGATCATGTCTACAAGGACATGAAACAACATGGAGGCCTGTAGCCAAGTTTGTTACTGACTGTTATGTTGGGCTGGCTTGAACAGCAGGTTTGTGGGGTCCTGGGTCTGCATCCTAACCCAAGGTACCCTTTCTTTGACAGAACCATACAGAAAGGCAGGCAAAGCACACCAAATTGTCTACAGCTTAAGACCAACCTCAAGAATCCTTTTTCATTAATTATAAATTCACGAAGAATATAAACCATGATCCTTATTATCCCCTTTACTGGCTTGCGCAGGGAGAGAGAAGCCAAAAGCCCCACTGATGAGAAATTTTTACCCTTTTGCAAGCTTATCAGGCTTCGGGTTTCCCTTTCCCCAGCTCAACTCTAAGGCAAGCATTTTAACGTTTGGAAAATTAGCTTTTCTCAAGTTAGAAGAACATTATAAAAGAGAAGCCATTATAAACCACAAAAGAAGAAAAAATACCATAGAAAGTAGTTCCAATTAGGGTTGTTACGAGGTATTTCCTCTCTTGCTATTGGGAATAGTGTTTCCTCTATTTTTTTTTTTTTTTGCCTTCCCTATTTTTTTCTTTTCCATTTTGGCATACTATAGAAGACATATTACTTATTTCCAGAAATCTCTTTTGCTTGCAGGGCTGCCTATTTTAGCTGCAGTTAGGGTTTGCCTTAGGAGCAGCATAACTTTCCTCCATGAGAGGGCAAATACCTGAATTAAATTTTGCCAAGCTGGTATATAGCTAGAAGTGGTCAGAAAATCGGCCTAAGTCTGCCTTTACTTGTCTAAAGTCCTGCAATGAGAAGGGAACTTGAAGGGGCCCCAAATAAGAGAATCCTCAGATGGTTCTCCTGGAACTTGCTTTTCTACTTTTGGGGAATTATTCTCTTTGGGCCTGCCTGATATGATTGCTGAAAGAGCTGGGTTGATTTTGCAACACTTGCAAAGGTCTAGTAAAAAGGCCATACTCTTGTGCAATAGGAAATAAGCCATTTTTTCTTCAAAGGTTCAAGGTTGAAGGAGTCCCAGGGCTTCAAAATACACCCCAGGGGGTTGCATGTTGAAGATGATCTGTTACCCATCTAGAAAGAGAAGTGGGAATAAAGGCGTCCTTTCAGTCTCCTTCCTCTCAGTATGTGATCCAGGACGGAGAAGAAAACAGTAGAAGGCATTCCCCAACTATTTTCTCTCTTTGGCTCTTGAATCCTGGCACCCTCTTAAATGTACCAACCATGATAGCAGACGTGACCCTCCAAGTCATGGCCTTAGAGGAACTAAACTTTTAGGCTTTAGCCTTTTATTTCCCTTTGACCTCCTAGACTTGCGTGGACCTGTGTGCCCTCCAAAAAAAAAAAAAAAAAGAGTTTCAAGAATTATCACATAATTGGGCAAGGCCCCTTTAAGTGAGGGGGCATGCGAGATTGAACTCTATATCCTGCTATGATGGCTAAAGCATTTACCCATAGAAAAAGGGTTCTGGCTAACTTCTGGACTTAGAATCCCCACTAATTAAGCACTGTTTGAATAGGACACAGAATAGGTGCCTTAAAGGAATGCAGGAACTGAATGGCCATTTTCCTGCCAATGGGGCAATATCAAGACTAACATTTGGCTACAGAAGACATTTTACTGCTAACTGCTGAAGGCAGAAAAGTCCCCTTCCCAGAAGATGCCTAGAGCCGGATTTCTAACAGTGTGAAAGGAGGCTGCAGTCTCACTGTGAAAAGAGGAACAGTGTGCCTCATGTAGAGGATTTTTTTTTCACTAGGTGCCTTAGAAATATCATGTGTTCACCAGAGAAATCATAGAGAGAGACGTTTACTGAGTTTCTGACTGCTGTGATTCATGATCTT
This sequence comes from Rhinopithecus roxellana, assembly GCF_007565055.1. Classification (NCBI taxonomy): domain Eukaryota; kingdom Metazoa; phylum Chordata; class Mammalia; order Primates; family Cercopithecidae; genus Rhinopithecus; species Rhinopithecus roxellana. The sequence goes on from NC_044565.1 coordinate 106,173,729, forward strand.
TTCCAACATACCTGTTTCCCTGAACTGTAAATATTCTTGAACATTAGAAACACAGAGAGGGGTTAAGAGACCGCGGATAATAAGAGAAAGAAAGTTTGGCGACAGGATAGCTGGAAGAGAGCCTTGAAATTAAAGGACAGATTTGAAGTTGAGATTCACTCCATGCTTGCCAGCCTGATAAATAAATTCCCTTTCCCAGCCAATGCACCAAAATGATACAGCTCCAATGAGTGGAGGAACATCAGGGCTATTGTCTCACATGAATTAGATAAAGTGACACGTACACACGTGGGGTAGATTTAAGGATCAGAGAGTTTAAATAGGCAAGAAAGAAGGGAGAAGACAGAAGGAAGAAGCTCCCCTGTACAGAGAGAGAGAGAGAGAGAGAGAGAGAGAGACTCCAAATTTGAAAGAGGAACACCCGCCACCCAATTATTTCTGAGAAGTTTCTTTTGCTAAGATTAAGGATGCATCCAGGAAAAAGGGACACATAACCACAGGTAATACCTGTTGACGTGTGGTCCATGCTTTTTCCAGAGAGAGTTTTGGGGCTTCAGTATCTCAAGAGAAAACAGCAGGCAGAAAGGAAAGAGAAAAAAAGGAGAGTAGATATAAGAAGCAAGAGTTGCATCCCGTTGAGTCTTTTGATTAGTTTCTCAGAATCCACATTGTTCAAGTGAAAGGAGCAGGTAGCAGAATAGTCGATCATGCAGTCATTTCATGAATCTGCCTTTTCACATAAGTTAAATGAGTGAATAAAATGATGAGTGAATAAAATAATTATAGAGAGTAGGGAGCAGCCAGATAAACATTTGTTTCAGGTGAGTGGAGGGATGACCTTCAGTTATGTCCTTTGCCTGTGAAGGTAACGCTTCATTGACATTTTCAGGGTGAATTTCAACAGACCTGCCATAGGGTAAAGATCTTGGAGACCACGGGGAATTTTCTTCTGAGGAAAATGTGAGGGAAGTATGTAACTATCTGCTCAGGGACAAAAGGGGCGGGAGGTTTGTCTGACCCATTTCCCTTTGCCTGATTTTTCCCTTTGGCTCAGTGACTTTGAGATTCAGAGGTTTTCTTTCCATTTCACATTTTCTCCATTTTTTTTTTCAAACTTTCACTCTTTTCGTGCAGGCTGGGGTGCAATTAAATGGCACGATCTCGGGTCACTGCAACCTCCAGCTCCCAGGTTCAAGCGATTCTCCTGCCTCAGCCTAACTACGGGTGTGCACCACGATGCCCGGCTAATTTTTGTATTTTTAGTAGAGACGGGATTTCGCCATGATATAAAGCTTATGAATTTCTCTATTTGCCTCTCCTCTTGTTCCAGGTTGGATGCTAATTAAGTTTTTCTTTCTTTTTTTCTGAGACGGAGTTTCATTCTGTTACCCAGGCTGGAGTGCAATGGCGCGATCTCGGCTCACTGCAACCTCCACCTCCCATTCATAAGCTTTATATCTGAGGAATGAAATTCATAGGGAAACTTAGAGAAATTCAAATTAATGAGGGAGGAATGAAGTCACCTTTTAAGTTCAGAAAATCAAGAAACCACAGAAGTCAGAGCCACAACAATTATTGTACAGAAACTGCCATCTCCTTGCTCTGTCAACACTTGTTTTGTAGCCCACACTTTCGGTGAAGGTGCAAATTTGAGAGTTCCAGCAAAATGTAGGGATTTTAGTTCAAGTGATTCTCCTACCTCAGCCTCCTGAGTAGTTGGGATTACAGGTGCCGGATATCACACCCGGCTAATTTTTCTATTATTAATAGAGACAGAGTTTCACCATGTTGGCCAGGCTGCTCTCAAACTCCTAACCTTAGGTAATCCACCTGCCTCAGCCTCCCAAATTGCTGGGATTACAGTCGTGAACCACCACGCTCAGCCTGAAGATGTGTTTTACAGACTCACACATCTGCCTCCTCCTGTCTAGTTAAAGTTACCATCATCAACAATAACAGCAATAGCAGCATTCATAGCACTTATTTAGTAAACGATGACATTCGGTTAATATTTGGTTCATCCAGCATTGTGCTAACTTCTTTTCATTATTTTTTCATGCAATCATTTTAAATCCTGTGAGACACAATAAATCCTAGCCTCACTTATAGATGAGTAAAATTATCCTTAGAAATATTAAATATGATGAACTTCTAATTTCCAGTCTAAGATAAAAGAAGCTTGAAGGACACTCCTGTCTCTATAACAAGAAAAAAATTGAACTGAATATCCTCATAAGTTATTCAGATAATCAAGTTTATGGGGTAAACAGCTGTGCCAAAAACTAGACAGACATGTGAATACAGAGAATCTCAGCTGAACAGAAGAAGAAGCCCACAGCTGCAGTAGGTGTAGGGATAGAACAACTTAAATTGTAATGAATGAATTGTTGGAAGCTCAGGAGGCACTAGCTTGAGAGTTAACAATGTTAGTGGTGCTCAAATTTGGGGGTGCATAGAGAATACATTCATGAATTTCACCTCCTAGAGCCACACCAGGTACTCACTGCTAAGACTGGAGAAAATCCTGTCATGTTTCTGGTAGAAATCAGGGAACTATAACCATTTTTTGAAACATGCCCAGAGCATTCGATTTTCCCTAACAAAGGCCTACACTCAAGAGAAACTGTTTTATCAGAGCTAAACCAACATGGGGAAGAATTATGCTCGTACAAATTCAACTCCATCTCCTCTCGTCCTCCTGTCTCACCTAAATGAGGAAGAGAAAAGTTGGAGGCATGTGTGAAGGTGAAAGCACAGCAGCCGGGCCCTCTGAAAGGCTGAGACCTGATCATAGACCTATTGGATGTTTCTCCTTCTTCTGCACCTAACCACATTAGTGGACTCCTTTATAATAACAGGGGATGACAGCTAAAAGAACTTCAAACCTCAGACCAGAATAAGATGTAGTCACTAGGGAAACACAAAGACAACAAGGGAAATAAAAATAGGGACACCAGAGGAAATTTTGTCCTCTGACATTACAGCCACAGCAAATAAGAATCACAGTCTAACTCCTAGCCAGATAAACAAAAACATCACAATGAAGGCCTATTGATTTCAGCTTCTTATACACAATACACCATGCAGAGTTCAACAAAAAATTACAAGGCATATTACAATGTAAAACACAGTCTGAGGAGATAAGCAAGAATCTGAACCAGACTCAGATAGCATAGAGATATTGGAATCACGAGACTAGAAATTAAATTAATTATAAATAAATGCTAAAACTTGTAATGGAAATGGTGAACAACAGGCAAATAGAGATGGACAATGGCACACAGAGATGCAAATTCTAAGAGGTAGTCAACCTGAAATGCTAGAACTAAAAGTCAAAGATGAAAAGGTAAAAGAACCCAGATCTGACTTACTGTAAGCAAAACCATATTTGCACCCAGATCTGACTTACTGTAAGCAAAACCATACTCATGAAATGCCAGATTCCAGCCTCCTCTCAAAGTTTAACTGTGAAAGGGTACTGCATATGGTAGTAGGAGACACAGGAGACACTGAGAGCAGGAGACACTGAGAACAGGAGACACAGAGTGAGCCCATATTGCGAGGTTCACTGTCAGCATCAGCTTGGAATTTGTCATTTTTCAATTTTTTAAATTCAAATCCTAATAAGCAAATTCATCCTCAATAGTGGTAACATTAAAGGATTTTTCTTCCCCACTGTGTAAAGTGAATGGTGCAGCTCACTGGCATGCAAAGTGCCCTCTAGATCTCAAGTCCCGTGACCCCAGGTCCAGCCCCTTGGGTCTCCTAACTTCAAAGCTGCTGTCACTGAGCACCCAGCTTAAGACAAAGGCACCGGGACAGCCTCCACCTCAGCAGGAGGAACAGTACCCTGGTGGGTCAGCGCCAGGTCCTGTGATCTGACAGGGAGCCTGAAAGGCTTCCACACCTTCTTTTCAATCTGGGAAAAGTACAGAGGAAACCAAATTAATCCAACAGGAAATAGGCAATGTGAAATAAAGAAATGTTAGGGCCTCAAGTAAGTATGTCTTCACCACAAGCACTATTAGCTCTTAAGCAGCTGCTGCATAGCTCAAAAAGGTAACCATCATTCACAGCAAACTATCACAAGAACAGAAAACCAAACACCACATGTTCTCACTCATAGGTAGGAATTGAATAATGAAATCACTTGGACACAGGAAGGGGAGCATCACACACCGGGGCCTATTTTGGGGTAGGGGGAGGGGGAGGGATAGCATCAGGAGATATACCTAATGTAAATGACGAGTTAATGGGTGCAGCACACCAACATGGCACATGTATACATATGTAACAAACCTGCACGTTGTGCACATATACCCTAGAACTTAAAGTATTAAAAAAAAAAAAAAAACTTATTTGACCAACTCTGAGTAACTGGACTCTGTTCCATTTTCTGTTTTAAAAATATAGTTTTGAGTACCGGAAGAGCTAATTTAAAGAATGTCCATGTTCTCAAACTGCTTTCCTTGTCCTAAGAATGTGTTAAGCCAACATTGATTCAGTCTGTGCTCATGGAATCTCCAAGGGGGCAAAGATGAGCTATGGACATCCTGCTGGCTCAAACCCTACTAGTTTTTTTCAACAGCATAATAGTGCCCTCCAGGGTGCTCTCGCTGCTCTGGGAGGAGTCAGGGATACAGATGCCCATGGGGACCAGGCCCCCCTGGAAAAAGCAGGAGCAAAAGTTTGTGCATGACTGCCTGTTGATCCTTTTATATAGGAAGATTATTAGTGTTTTTATTTGTTTGTTTTTACAGTTATGTAATAATTTTTCAACTGGCAAACTGTTGTAGCATACAAAACTGTAGTTAACAAATTTCACATTCACCCACAGTTCTGAGGCCTATATATAAGTGTCATCAAGATTTGTTGAGCATCACTCCAGCTATGTCTCTAAGTGTATAAAGAGACTGAAGGAGAGCTATAAGTAGATACATTCCCTTACTCGACAAACCTTTAGTGAGCACCTGCAGGGAGCTAAGCACTGTGCTGGGCACAGGACAAAGGACAAGGCAACAAAGACCCTGTGTTCATGCCCTTAACATGACAAAATCAGGTTAATGGATGAATATATATTTAAATGGCATATTAAGGGTGTGCTGTGAGGACCTTGGCTTTTACTTAGAATGAGAACAGAAGTCACTGGAAGGTTACATCAATGGAGAGATATAACATAACATATACTTTCATGATTATTCTGATTGTCCTATCAAGAGTAACCATAGAAAGGCTGAGTGGGTCGGGGCGGGAATTCTGGAGGCTATTTCAGCAGTACATGGAGAGATGACAATGATAGAGGCTTCGTGGGAGGTAACAAGGTGATCATAAGGGAATTTTTATTTTTTTGGGGGGGGACAAAAGTGTTACACGTGGAACTAATATCCCTTCAGCTTCAGAGACACCTAAGGATTTGACCACAAGTTGAACTCCTTATAATACTAAGCTGAAGAAGATACATAGTCTACCAGGTCACAGACAGATGAGGGCTGTGCTGATGTCACTGTGTGCCCAGTGTCACTATCATGCCACACTCTTCCTGGATTCAGGGTAGTTTACTGTGTAACTGGTAATGCCACGAGATGTAGCTACACTGAAGAATGGGGATAAATCACTATCAAAGTCCTAAAACTAAGGGCTCACTACCTAGTGGCTTCCCTGAGCTAAAATGGTAGGCACTTCCTTACTTAATCTCACTTCTTGTGGCAGGCGTATACCCAGGTATAACAACTGGGAAGATTAGAAGCTCCCCTTGGACGTCACCAGACCTATGATGCTGTTGCTATACAAGCCCTGTTCTATGTCCTGTGTTATTTCTCAATGTTAAGAAAGACTGATGCTTGGAAAATCTATTGTGTCTTTTGAGTTTGACACAATCTAAACTTGAAACCCTCTTTGTTGTACAATTTTGTAGGTAGGTTTGGCAGAGTTTGATGATGGATTGGATGTAAGGTGTGAGCAAAAGGGAGGGGCCAGAGATGATTCCAAGGTTTTTGGCCTGAGCAACTGAGAGTACAAAGTTGACATTGACCAAGACGGACAATACACAAAAGGAATAGGGAACGCAGGGCATGGAAATCAAGATTCCACATCCATCTGCATTAAATTTGTCCATCTAAAGCAGTGAAAAGTGTCAGAATCGAATTTAAAAAGAGTTTATTCAAGTGCAAAGTTTCAGAACAAGCAGCCCAGTAAGCACAGATTCCAAAGAATGGAAGTCAGTGTTGTGAAGCGTAGATGTTAGAGATCGTTTATATAGACAAAGTTAAGGGAAGCTTAACAGAATTCCCACATCTTTGTATGTAAGGCTGAATGCATAGTTACAATGATTTGATTATTCAAAGCAGTCTATTTCTTCTGAGAAAGGTACATTGAATATTCTATAATAAAGATGCAGCAGTCATGGAGTCTTGGGCACCATCTGGTACAGGACAATGAAAAAGACAGTTATAACAAAGATTAGTAACTGGAAGTGTGGAGGTCTGGTCTCTACTTCTTCCTAGAAATACATAGAACAAGAATAACGAGGAAGATAACTAAACTATAAGTTGAGAAGCTGAATACCAAACATGCTATGTGACTCAACATCCAGAGATTAACTCACCTCTTGGCATAATAGAGTGTCCAGAAATTTTATTTTCTTTTACATTTCCCTCTTTCCTTCAAAATATTGTGGAGAAAGCATTGGAGAAGAATCATGCATATAGCTTGTATATTTAGGTAAAAATCCCACATCATGTGGGAGGCTCATTCCTAGGAATGCATGTCCCATACGGGGGGAAAAAATGGAAAATGCCCAGGCCAAATTTTAAAGCAAATAAGGGAGAAGTGATCGCCGAACCTGATTCAGACTACATGACTACCTCCTCAGTCAAAACAATTAGTTGAGCCACCATTATTCTAGCCTTTTCAGTTGTGCTTTGACTCAATTGCAAACAACTATCATAAAAACAGTGTTGACAGAAACAGGACAAAATACAGTGAATGACTGTGTACTTCTTAGAATAGTAATAGCTTTCGCTGCCAACTTTCTCAAGGTCCAAAACAACTACCCAACCAATTGTTTGGGGAAGGTGTTGGATCTGAATGTTTAGTTATTCGGGTTTTTGTATCAGTCCCTAATTTAGTGATGTTATCTCATTCATCTGAGATATAGACAGAAGCTTCAGTTTTTATGGTAGAGCAGGTTTACACTTGGGCTGCAGTGAGGATGTCTAAAGCAATATGGTTCCATTATACAGCCTGCCTTAAAAGAGCAACTTCATTATTTCATACTGAAATACCCATGTGGCTATCATTTTGGGCCTTTTGTGTATAATTGGTTAGAGTCTCTACATGTCAAGTGACAACCTCAATACCTAGTTAAGGTACAAAGATGGAAGCTAAATGATCATATCAGAGAACACGGAATTAACCCAATGCGACTGTAAATCAGAAAAAGTTGCAGGTTTTGATAGTATACAAGCTAATCAAGTTTGTGCCCACATATAACCCAACCCAAGGAATACTGTCCTAACCATCATGGGGGTAAATTTGGCCTTTAACTAGTGCCACATAGCCAAAGGTTTTCATCTGGAACAAACCAATAAATAACTCAGTTGTTACGGCATGCCAATCAGTATGTTGTAATATAATGGTGTGGATATATCATTGTTTGGATATCTGTCCCATATCTCTATTGCCACTGGTCCAAGTATCTTTGGTATGATTTCTCTATTCCTAATGTAAAGGAGCAAGCTGACTGAGCTGACCAAAGCAATGGGTAAGCTAGATGAGACTACCCCAAATTTGTGTTAAACCATTCTGAAATTGAATTATCTTATCTTTCAATTGAGGCATTGTCATTCCATCTCTCAGTTTGGGCAGTGACTGTGTTAAAGCTAATTAACTAGTTTCTTTGACCAAGAAGGTCTTCCGGTGCCCTTAATTCTATAAAGTGTTATTAACAGGCTGGTGATGTACATTATTCTTAGTCATACTAGTGTCAAGCACCAATGACTAGTTTTAAGAAACGGATTAATCAGGTACTATATTTAAGAGCTTTTGTGAGTCAATAATTTGGTGTCCTCTATGGCAATAGAAGTTGCAATTTGTGAACTTAAGAGGATCACATTCCAAAACATTCATTATATCTGGTAATTCAATTTTGTCTTCTAATTCTAATAACATTTCCCATTTTTTGAATTAAAAAAAAGGATGGGCATTATGTAGCTGTAAGAAGTCTCTTTCTATCAAATAAATGGGCCTGAGGAAACTAACAGAAAAACCTGAATTCCTTGTAAAGGTTCTAGCTGAAAAGCTACAGGGTAAGATTTATATGCCAGTATAGGGGTGTTAGTGACATCCACCATTTGAAGTGTTTGTTTGATCCAAGGACTGAGGCCTTGTAATAAGGTGGGATTTACTACAGCTAACATAGCTTCAGGGTCAACAAGAGCTTGTGATTGATCTCCATTTTGAACAATTTCTATTTATCTCATAGTGCTAGTAAGGAGAAAAAGAAAATCTTTCAGTTGATTAGAGAAACCACATTATATCTCCTCTTCCTTTGCCTGTTGTTGTTCCCTCCACTGTGGTTTCTGACAATCTTTCTTAATCTGTCCAGGTTTTTTGCAGTAATTACAAAGCAGAATTTGAAGTCCACTCGGAGATTTATTGGAGTATTTTGGAGATTCAGACTGGGTGGATAGCTGTTTTAGTTGCAAGTTCATATTTGTTTGTTTACCTTTTCTCACTCTCTCCTTTAGTAAAGGCATGAGATAATTTATCAATAAGAGTATCCAAATCATAATTTTGGGACATAGCCCAATTACGTTATCTTTTTATTATTAATGCCAATTCTGTATATAACCTGTTTAAGAAATTGGAATGGAGGAGACTATCATTTTTATGATGGGCATAGCTCTTTTCAGAAAACCTTCAATATTGTTAGAATATTTTTCAAATCTATCAAAGTATGGCATTACTGACTCACCTGACTTTTGTTGACATTATTGTATTTTATCCCAGTCAAACATTCTTTGGAATACTAAAGGGATGGCTTGGAGCAAAGCCTTTACAAACTCACAGGTATGCTGTTGATCTTCTGAAATTTTACAAAAGTCCTTCAACAAACTTCTCCAACTTTCCTTTACTAAGCAATCTTCAGCTTTACTTTCGGATATGTGTAATTGATGACGTAACGTTCACGGGATCTTGGGCAACATTTGATGGAGTTAGGTACAGGACGATAAAGGAGAAATTTAATTTATAACAAAGATCAGTGATTAGACATGGGGAGGTCTGGTCTCTGCCGTCTCATAGTAATTTACAGAATTTACCAAAAAAAATGATGAAGAGAGTTCATCTATCATCTAAGAAGCAAAATTATAAACATGCTATGTGACCCTTTCTCCAGGGCTTAATTTACCCCTGGCATAACACATTTAAAGGGTCTTGAAATTTTATTTTCTTTTACAAACCCGAGGTACTTAGCTGAACATGATGGCCTGGTCATGTAGTCCCAGCTACTCTGAAGACTGATGCAGGAGGATCGCTTGAATTTGGGAGTTCGAGGCTGTGGTGAGCCATGATGGTGCCACTGCACTTTGGCCTGGGTAACAGAACAAAACTCTGCTTAAAAATGAAAAATAATAGTTAGAAGTTAAATTTACTGAGTTCTTCCTGTGCTTAATCATACTGTTTATTTTCTTTATATTTGAGATGCAATGTGGTTACATATAAATTTCCTAAGCAGCACTTTCTTTCCTTTGAAGTTTAAAGGCATTGATCCACTGCCTTTTCCACTACATATTAGAATAAGAACACCTAAAACCAGCTTAAGTTTTCCTCCTGTTAAAAGGCTAATTTTTTCTGCATGCCTCTTTTTACTTTTGACATTTGATGGCTTTACCAAGACATCACTTGGTGGTGTTCTATTGTGCTCCTCTAGGACACCTGCAGACAATGCCGCTTCCAAACTGGACCTGCTTTACTTCCACAAGGATGGGCTGCAATTGCCATTTCATGCCTGAACCCTCCTCCCATCCTCTCCATCTAGTTAAAACAAATTCATCTTCCAGGTTTCATCCCAAACATCATTTTTTCCAGGATCACTATCCTGACTCCTTCCACACCCATCATTGCTTTGTGTCCTTGCTCCATACTTTCCATGGTCCTTCTATTTCCAGGGTATTTCTCTGTCTTTATGCAATTATTTATTCATTGTCTATCTTCATGACCAGACTATAGATTTGGTGAAGGTGGTGGCCAGGTGCATTTTGCTCACAGGTCATCCCCAATGTCTTTCTTGCTCCTAACATACATCTGTGTTTGCATTGTGTAGCTGCTTAAAAATATCTGTTGAATGGAAAAGTTAATTGGCATAACTATCAAGAACATCCTGAATCCCTAGTAATTACTAAGACTGTTGATGATTTCTCTATCATGAAAAATGTCAGTTTAAATTACCAACATTCTTTATGCCATTGACTTTAAAACGTTATAATTAATTATCTGGTATCAACATGAAGAGTCAAAGTTCACTTCAAAAGTAAACAGCACTGTTGGGCCTAATTGATTTTCATTTTATGAAATGAGGACAAATTAAAATATTTTACTAACCTATTATATCTCTTTCTTAGAAAATAACCACATGCTTTTAAATAATAATATATATGTGTATATATATGTATGTGTGTATACATATATTTATATATATAGGTGCCCTCAAAAGGGTTGATATATCTTAATGATATATAAAATTTACATTCTTTCAGGCAACTCAAATGCCCAATTTGTTTAGCTTTAATACTGCTGTTAAATAAATTCCAGACACTCATCTAATTATTCTCTTGTTTCTTTTACACTCACATTTTCAATGACTGATACCTTCTATTAGACTCCTCAAAAGACATTTCTCTTGACAAAAAATATTTACCTAATTTGAGCTGGCGAGCTAACCTCCTTTGATATATTATTTTACCCACGGCCCAAAGTATTACCCTCATTGTGCATTTCAGAAATAATGTAACCAAGCAAACTGCATTCTTTGACTGCAGAGGAATCCAGTGGTTACTTAATTTGCCTTGTGATGTTTACTTAGAAAAAAAATAACTCCAAAAATTTCCAAACTGTCTATGCTGTCACACACTTCAATTAACCTTTGAAATTTAAACTTCTCACATAAATTAAATAGTTCAAATGTTTAAATTAATTGATAGAGTCCAAACCTGCTAACCAACAATAATCAAAGAATGAAGATCTACATTGATAGGAGAACTAGGATTTGGGAAAGTCCACATCTTTCAAACACTTTTTGAACAAAGATTCCCTGGGTCTCAGGAAATCATATAAAATAAATGTCCAATTAGAAGACCTTCATGTGTGTTACTATTATATTATCCTAAACGATAGCCATTATTCAAGCAACAAATGGCTTCACAAGATTGCCCATGTGAGCAGGTACACATTGTCCATGATACTGAAGGAGCATTGATGGGTAATCTTAAGCATCTGGTCAAGGATGCTTCCAGAGCATATCCTGCCTGCAAATGAGACCACCTGGGCAGGACTGCAAATATGGGACACAGGAAGGAACCCAAACTTCCAGGATTCTGAGCACAAGTAGGCTGCCTACATTCTCTTTATTAAGCTTAATGTTTATTCCCTGGTGGATTGAGCTTTATGCTTGATGAAGGAGAGTTCCTAGTGTAATGGTGGAAATAATATTTTTTTTTTATTTTGCACTCCCAACTTGGGAAATTAAGCAAAATGGACACTTGGTTCTGCTTCCAAAAATGATTAAGCATCGTAAATACCACATTCATGGAAAAAGACACTTTGCACCTTGAAATGAAACCTATAACAGGTCATTCCCCCTGGTTCTGGTGCACAAAATAAGTGAAATTATGTACATTTCCTTGGATTGGATACAAGATGAAAGGTTGGTTGAGTATGAGGCCAGGAGTCCACCTCAGGACTGCAGCCATCCATTGCTTTTACATATTCACATAGTCAGAATTACCCACAGTATATTTTCAATAATTCAAATTCTATGAAAACTCTACTTTTGAAAAATCAAAGACAGGACTTGAAAGGGCTACCAACTACATTCTTTTTCTAAGGATTCAACATCACCATTGATGAATTTAATGATCCAAGACATTCTGCAGGAAGGAATCCTGTTTCACTATTTCTCAGAAAGCCCTCAATTTCATGTCCCCATGGAATCTACTTCTTTCAGAACACTGATTAACACACTACAGAAATACATTCCTCTGGATATTTTGACATATGTTTTTTTATTTTCTCTCTCAATGAAGAATGGGGGATTAACATTTGTTCAAAGTCAACTGCATTAAAGGTATAGTACAATGAGAGTTTATGAATTTTTGCCTTTGTTATGTCACTCTCACCCTAAATGCTTCTTTAATATCAATGCATAACTTCTTTTCTCCAAACTAATATACATCTAATCCTGAAAGTATTTCTTCTTTCCTTCCAATGGGACAAAGAATCTCAACGTGTACAGCAGGATTAAATGTTCCACATATTTACTGTATTACTCTACTTTCATGCTTCTGATAAAGACACACCCGAGATTGAGCAAACTACAAAAGAAAGAGGTTTAATATCAACTTACAGTCCCATGTGCCTGGGGAAGCCTCACAATCATGGCAGAAGGCAAGGAGGAGTAAGCCATGTCTTAAATGCATGGCAGCAAGCAAAGAGAAGAACAGGTTGTGTATGAGAATTCCCTCCTATAATCCATCAGATATAGTTATACCCACCCACTACCACAAGAATTCCAAGCGAAAGACCTGCCCACATGATGCAGTTACCTTACACCAGGTCTCTCCCACAACACGTGGAAATTCAAAATGGGATTTTTGTAGGGACACAGCCAAACCATATCATTCCACCCCTTCTCATGTCCTCACATTTCAAAACCAATCATGCCTTCCCAGTAGTCCCCCAAAGTCTTAAGTCATTTCAGTATTAACTCAAAAGTCCACAATCTAAACTGTCATCTGAAAGAAGGCAAGTCCCTTTCACCTATGATCCTGTAAAATGAAAAGCAGGTTAATTACTTCCTAGATACAATGTAGGTATAGGCATTGATTAAATACACCGATTCCAAATGGGAGAAATTGGCCAAAACAAAGGGGCTGCAGGCCCTATGCAAGTTCTAAATCCAGTGGGGCAGTCATATCTTAAAGCTCCAAAATGATCTCCTTTGACTCTATGTCTCACATCCAGGTCACACTGATGCAAGAGGTGGGTTCCCATGGTATTGGGCAGCTCCAACCCTATGACTTTGCAGGGTACAGCCTCCCTCCTGACTGCTTTCAAGGGCTGGCCTTGAGTGTCTGCAGCTTTTCCAGGTGCATAGTGCAAGGTGTCAATGGATCTACCATTCTGGGATCTGGATAATAGTGGTGGCCCTCTTCTCATAGCTCCACTAGGTAGTGTCTCAGTGGTCTGTGTGATGGCTTTGATCCAACATTTCCCTTCTGCACTGCTCTAGCAGAGGGTCTCCATGAGGGCCCCACCCCTGCAGCAAACTTCTGCCTGGGTATGCAAGTGCTTCCATACATCTTCTGAAATCCAGACAGAGGTTCCCAAACCTCAGTTGTTGACTTCTATGCACCCAAAGGTTCAACACCATATGAACCTTCCAAAGAAACCCCCGAAGCCATGGCAAGAGCTCCGTGTTGGGTCTTTTCATACATGACTAGAGTGGCTGGGAAGCAGGGCACCAAGACCCTAGGCTGCACACAACACGGGGACCCTGGGCCCAGTCCACAAAACCATTTTTTCCTCCCAGGCCTCCACGCTTGTGATGGGAGGGGATGCCATGAAGACTTTTGACGTGCCCTGGAGACATTTTTCTCATGGCTTGGCGATTAATTCAGCACCTCATTACTTACGCAAATTTCTGCAGCTGGCTTGAATTTCTCCCTGTAAAATGAGATTTGCTTTTCTATTGCATTGTCAGGCTGTAAATTTTCCAAACTTTTATGATCTGCTTCCCTTATAAAACTGAATGCCTTTTACAGCACCCAAGTCACATCTGGAATTCTTTGATTCTTAGAAATTTATCCCACCACATACCCTACATCATCTCTCTATGTTCAAAGTTCCACAGATTTTTAGGGCAGGGACAAAATCTCGCCATTCTCTTTGCTAAAAGATAGCAAAAGTGACCTTTACTTCAGTTTCCAGCAAGATTCTCATCTCCACCTGAGACCACATCGGCCTGGATTTCATTGTCCATATCATTATTGGCATTTTTGTAAAGGCCATTCAACAAATCTGTAGGGTGTTCCAAACTTTCCCACATTTTCCTGTCTTCCTCTGAGCCTCCAAACTGTTCCAACCTTTGCCTGTTACCGAGTTTTAAAATCAATTTTACATTTTCAGGTATCTACAGTAACACCCCACTCTACTACTACAAATTTATTGTATTAGTCCCTTTTCATGCCACGATAAAGACATACCTGAGACTGGGCAATTTAAAAAATAAAAAGGTATAACAGACTTAAAGTTCCATGTGGCTGGGGAAGCCTCACAGTCATGGTGGAAGGCAAGGAGGAGGAAGTCACATCTTATATGAATGGCAGCAGGCAAAGAAAAAAAAGAGCTTGTGCAGGGGAACTCCCACTTATAGAGCCATCGGATCTCATGAGAACTGTCCACCAGCATGAGAACTCCATGGGAAAGACCGGACCCCACAATCCTGTTACTTCCCACTGGGTCCCTCCCACAACACATGGAAATTCAAGATGAGATTTGGGTGGGGACACAAACAAACCATATGATACCCCAACTTAATTCCAATTTTCCAGAGTTAGTATACATGAGAGTTCTTGGGTATGAGAGTTTTTTGTGCTGTAGCACATGCCTAATATTTCAAAAATGATTCAGTGATTGAAAAAAAAATTACATAAAATTGTTTTTTGAAGATTTTCCCTGTGAAAACTATTCAAGCAAATTGAGTATAGAATGTACCTTAAAAGCATTGTTTTGAATTTTCTTCAATGTAATGGTCTCACTTCTAACTGTACAAAATAATATCTTGAAGATGATGAAGCAATATGTGACACATAACCCATTATATTCCCTATTAACAGGTAATGTGGTTGTTAAGTCATGCAGTAGAAAAAAGACTATATGAGTATAAATCTTAGCCCCAAGAGGTATTGATTATTTTACTTTTGTCAAATTAATTAAACTTATAATTACTCAAGTTTCCACATCAAGAAAATAGAGGAAATATAACATATTTTATGTGGTTGCTATGAAGATTAAATAGTTAAGGTACATACAGTCACCTGTTAGCATGTTATATGTTAGCTTTCATTTATTTTATATTATTCTAATCAGCAGAAGTAAGACAATAGCCCATACTATAAGCCATAAAACAAAATTTTCAAAAATTTTAATTAGTATTGATCATACCCATCGCAGATTCCAAATGGCGAAGATTGAGAAAAATGTTCCCACTATGGAAAAAGAGCCAGAACTACTTAACATCCTGGAAGTAGATGGAGTCCCTTTGCCGGTATTATCCAAAGAATGGTGGGATAAAATCTGTAATTTCCAAGCCAAGCCTGATGATCTTATTCTGGCAACTTACCCAAAGTCAGGTAAGGATATCAAAACATACAAATATTCAATATTTTCATGTAAAATTTTTGCATAATCTGTATTGAGCAATGAAGCATGATTGGGATTTGGAGAGAAAAAATTCCTCATTATGGAGATCTGTTCTTTAGTGTTGCAGGACATTTAGCATTCCTGATCCCTAGGGCAACAATTTCCAATAGGACTCTCTGAAGAGAACAGAAAAGACTTCTAAATGCCTTGGGAGTAGGGCAGATAATGCTCCCATTCCAGAACCCATAACATACATCATGGTCAATAATAAGGTCAATAAATAGAAAGACATATGACTTTTCTAAACCTAAAGGCTGCCTTCTAAAAACATGTCATACTCTTAAGTATTAATCTATTATCCCATATATTAAACCCAAATTAATTTTCTAATCCTCTAAAGTTCTTGGAGGCAGTCATGAATTTTCTGCTCTGTACCAAATAAGTGACATTCAGAAAACCTCGATGATTGACTTTGATTTACAGTGCATTCGAATTTCTAATTCTTCTCTAAAAATTTCTAGACTGGAATACATCCTAGGAACAATAGGCACACCTAATGCCCAGAACTCACTTCTGATAGGCCATTCTCCATTCAAAGGAATTGCAGATATCAGAAGAATTGATGATCCCACTCTTGGGAATAGAATATGCAAGGTGAATGTTCTCCATCTTCTTTTTGAAGGAGAAAGTGAACAGTATACATTCCCAGAACTGTTTGTTTTTATAAAATATCTGTGAAAATGAAGCACACAAAATAACCAGAAAAAAATAAATGGGGACATGTGGAAGAATAAAAGAACCAGCGTGGAGGGGCTCACAATGGCCACATCTGGGAGAGTCTGAGCATTAAAAAGAATGATCTCTAACTGACTGGGAGAACCTTAAATAAAATCCTCCTGGTCAGCCATGCTGAAGGGACAATATTGGATGTGTACTCTAACCATAATAAAAAACAAACCTGGATAAAATATATGAAACCACTGGTTTCTCACATTGGATTTCAGTTGTCTCAATCTTCAGACTGAAGATGCTTTCTGAACAGGGTTTAGTTTTAGGGAGCAAAAGAAAAAGTCATAACAAACTCATTGAGTTCAAGAGCCAGATATAGGAGTTCTGAGAGGTTGAAGCGTCTGCTATTGGCAGGTATGAGTACCAGAGAGAATGAACTACACAAATAAACACCTTTAGATATCTTTAGAGAGGACCCTTTGAGTCTATTGTTGAATGGTAGATGGTACTTGCATACAGCCCAGCTCCATGAGATCAGTCAAGGAACTACCAGAAATCTATTAGTCATATAATCCCTAGAGGTTATACAAGGGTGAGAGACATTTGTGCTCCAATCAGGATACGATGGGCAGAATTTTGATCCCCATGACATTAGCCCTCTGTTATTACATCTGCAGTTATTCATATTACATTCCCAAAGGGATTTTGCAGCTGCTATTAAAGTAACTAATCAGCTGATATTAAAATAGGGAGATTATCTTGGACTATCTGGATGGACCCAGTGGAATCACATGAGCTCTTCAAAGAAAAAGAGGAAGTCAGAGTGATGTGCTAGAGGGGAAAGTCTGAGAAAATTAAAGTATAATAAAAGTTCACTGCATGATTAGAGACTTAAAGATGAAAAGACACAGTACCGATGAAACAGTTATCTCAATACTACAGCCATAAGCATAAGCCATAAGCATAAATCTCTTGGCATCTAGGAGCTTGGCAAAACACTCTGAAGTCCCAGATGAGAATGGCCCTAGCTGATACCTGGATTTTAGCCTCGTGAGACCCTAAACTGAGGACCAGCCATGTTAAGCCCAACTTCTAACCCATCTTGTAGTAATTTGTTACCACAAATTTTTCAACCTGGAACTCCAATGACACAGTAAAAGTAACATTTTAAAATATTTCTGAAAAATAAAGGTGAAATAAAGACTTTTTCTGAGAAAGAGAAAAGCTGAGAGAATGTGTTGCTAGCACAGCTGCACTAAAAATAAATAAATAAAAAGTCATATTAAACAAATTTCTTCAGAATAACAGAAAATGATAGTAACGAAAACATAGATCTGTTACACAAAGTAATAAGGAATGTCAGAAATAATAATAACATGAGAGGATATAACAGACAATTTTTCTCATTCTTAAATTTCTTAAAGGATAACGTGTTACAGAGTTTATAACGTAAGTGCAAGTCAAATGTATGACCGAAATAAGGCTTGGAACAGAAGAAAGAATAAAAAGTACTGTTGTAAAGTTTTCACATAACACATGAAATAATATAATGTTAGTTAAACATAGACTATGATAAGATAGAGATGCATACTGTACACGCTAGAGTACCTGTTAGAAAAATAAAACCAAGTGGTATTACCAGATATGGCAAATGGAATTCTAAAATGCAGTCAATCCAAAAGAGGCAGGAGAAGAATAGCAAAGGAATAAAGGTGGAAATATAGAAAATAAATAGTAAGGTGGAAGATTTACAGCCAATTATACAGACAATTGTAGAATAGTTCCCAATTATTTGTAAAACGTAAATTTCAACATCCACATTGATACCTGAAATTAGATTGTACCATTTTATACACTATGTGTTATACATATCTATGATGAAATTTAATTATGAATTAGAAATGTTAAGAGATTACTAACAAATAACAATAAAATATAATCTTTGTAAAAAAAAGTGCAGCATCGCTACTCTTGCACTTTAGGGGCATTATTATGTAAAATAAGGATTGCTCAAGAGCACAAGCTGTACAATACCACGAGAGTCAATCTAATATACTAGATAGCTACTAAGCGACTAACGAACAGGTGACATAGAAGCCAGGAAAAGGAATGAGTCACATCCCAGGAGGGATGGAGGTGGTGGCCCAAAATTTCATTATGCTACTCAGATCAACATGAAACTTAAAACGTATGAATGGTTAATTTCTGAAATTTTTCATTTTATGTTTTCAGATCACAATTAGCCTCAGATAACTGAAACCACAGAATGCAAAACAGTGAATAAATGATTACTATTTTATTAAATAAAACATTTTAAACGACCCCAATTAGAGTGTACTTTACACATAAACCATGATAGGTTGAAAGGAAAAGAACAGGAAAATATATACCCTACAAATAATACATATAAACTAGCTAGAATAACTATATCATAAGGGAACAAGTATTTTACTAAGGATAAGGAGAAACATTTCATAATGATAAAAAGGGTAATTCATCAAGGCAAAATATTCCTGCATGTGTGTATACTTAAATAACAGGAATTCCAAATACATAAAGCAAATATGCGAAAATTAAAAGGAGAAATAGATAAATTCATAATTATAAATAAAAATTTCAATACTTCTCATTCAGCAATTTCTAGAATAAGTAGAAAAGCTACGTAGAAATTTTGAAGACCTTACCCATATTATCAGCAAGCTTGATCTAAAGATATTTTTAGAACCCTCTAAAATGCTACTCAACAGTACCAGAACCCACATTCTTTCTAAGTGCACATGAAACATTTACAACTGTAAACCATCGGATGGGATTTAAACAAAAATTCTCAAATAAATCTAAAATAGTTGCAATTATACAGAACATGTTATTTGAATACAATTAGAATTAAATTAGAAATCAACAACAGAAATATATGCACAAATATTTAGAAATAAAGCAATATAATTCTAAAAAACATATCACTATAAAGGATAGTAGAAAATACGATAAATGGAATGATAATAAAAAGAGCCTATTACAATTTGTGAGAAGCAGTTAAAGTAGCACTTGACGAGAGATTTTTTAAATGAATTTTATACATGTTATATATGTAGGTAAGTATAACTTACACTTATAGTGTAAGTGTATGTAGGTATACGAAAGATCTACAATAAATATTTTAAAGTTCCAACATAACAAGATTAAGAAGTAGAGGAAATTAAGCTCAAATTGGGAACTTTCTCTACCTGATAAGGGACATCTATAAAAAATCCACATTATTTAGTAGTGTAAGGGAAACATCATAGATTTCTAAAACACTAAGGAGCTTAATAAAAAAATCACTTAACCTACTAAGCAAATTTAGCAAGGTCACAATAAGATACATAGTCAATATACAAAACTCTATTATCTTTCAACATTCCAGCAACACACAATTGAACACTACATTTCAAAAATACCATTGATAAAATAAATCGCACCTGAAAACATGAAATATTCAGAAGTAAATTTAACAAAACTGTGCATGATTTGAAAGTGAAAACACTTACGGGGAGAAGGTGTATACGTCTTAAATAAATAAGGAAGCATACCATATCCATGGATCAAAAGAATTAATATTTTTGGCCGGGCGCGGTGGCTCAAGCCTGTAATCCCAGCACTTTGGGAGGCCGAGACGGGCGGATCACAAGGTCAGGAGATCGAGACCATCCTGGCTAACACAGTGAAACCCCGTCTCTATTAAAAGTACAAAAAACTAGCCGGGCGAGGTGGCGGGCGCCTGTAGTCCCAGCTACTCGGGAGGCTGAGGCAGGAGAATGGCAGTGAACCCGGGAGGCGGAGCTTGCAGTGAGCTGAGATCTGGCCACTGCACTCCAGCCCGGGTGACAGAGCAAGACTCCGTCTCAAAAAAAAAAAAAAAAAAAAAAAAAAAAAAAAAAAAAAAAAAAAAAGAATTAATATTTTTAAGATATCAACTGTTTCTAAATTAATCTATAAATTCAATCTCAATCAGAAACTGATGAATTGATTCCAATATTTTATACATATATGAAAATGTACTTGTCATCAAAAGCCAATTTTTTGATATGAAGAACACAGTGGTAGGGTTTATATAAGCTGATTTCCTGACATTTAACTCAGCTTCAGCATTCAAAAGACTGTGATATTTTTGTAAGGATAGACATAAAGAATTGACCCTTACTTGGTGCCACATGCAAAAAGTCAAAGTGCAATGCATCGGACCTCAAAATATTAAAATTAAATCTATAAAACAGATAGGAGAATAGCTTCAAACTTTAGGTTAGGCATCAATAATTTGGGGAAAAAATAGAAACCACTAACTGTTATGGTTTGCATTTAATGTAAGTTCAATATAAATTAGACTTCTTCAGAATAAAAACTTCTGTTCTTCTAAAGACCCAGTTATACCATCTCACACCAGTTAGAATGGCAATCATTAAAAAGTCAGGAAACAACAGGTGCTGGAGAGGATGTGGAGAAATAGGAACACTCTTACACTGTTGGTGGGACTGTAAACTAGTTCAACCATTGTGGAAAACAGTGTGGCGATTCCTCAAGGATCTAGAACTAGAAATAACATTTGACCTAGCCATCCCATTACTGGGTATATACCCAAAGGATTAAAATCATGCTACTATAAAGACACAAGCACACGTATGTTTATTGCAGCACTATTCACAAGAGCAAAGACTTGGAATCAACCCAAATGTCCATCAGTGACAGACTGGATTAAGAAAATGTGGCACATATACACCATGGAATACTATGCAGGCATAAAAAACGATGAGTATGTGTCCTTTGTAGCGACATGGATGCAGCTGGAAACCACCATTCTCAGCAAACTATCGCAAGAACAGAAAACCAAATATCACACGTTCTCACTCATAGGTGGGAAGTGAACAATGAGATCACTTGGACACAGGAAGGGGAACATCACATACCAGGGCCTATTGTGGGGAGTGGGGAAGGGGGAGGGATAGCATTAGGAGATACACCTAATGTAAATGACAAGTTAATGGGTGCAGCACACCAACATGGCACATGTATACAAAT
The DNA here is from genome assembly GCF_007565055.1 of Rhinopithecus roxellana. Taxonomy (NCBI): domain Eukaryota; kingdom Metazoa; phylum Chordata; class Mammalia; order Primates; family Cercopithecidae; genus Rhinopithecus; species Rhinopithecus roxellana. The sequence continues at coordinate 106,195,152 of NC_044565.1, forward strand.
GTAACAAACCTGCACGTTGTACACATGTACCCTAGAACTTAAAGTATAATATAACAATAAATAAATAAATAAATAAAAATATGTGACACATGGAGAGAAGATATTTACAATACATATATCTGGCCAGATGGTATAAAGAACTGTTAGAACTGAAAATAAAAAACAAAATGTATTAAAGTGGGCAAAGATGTAAAAATGTATCGCCAAAATAGGTTCACTATTAACCAATAAACACAAAACAAGATACTTAACATCACTTATGTTGAAAAAACGTGAATTAATACTGTAATGAAATACCACTACACACCACTTCAAATAGCTAAAAACCTGAAAATAACAAGTATCAATAAGGACATGAAGCAACCGAAATTCCCATGCACTCTTGGGGAGGATGTAACATGGTATTAATGTTCAACAGTTCATTATAAAACTAAAGATGCACCTAACACACAACCCAGTAATTTCAGTCCTAGAGATTCACCCCCACCACCAAAATAAAAATATATATTCACCCAAAAACTTGTACACAAATATTATTGCAGACTTACTCAAAACTAGTCCAGCACTGAAGAAAACCTAAATTTTTATTATCTTACAAATGAATAAACAAATCATTGCTTGTCCATAAAGTTGAACTGATCTCAGTAATAAAAAGAAATGAAAAACAGATATATACAAGAACATAAAGGAATCCCAAAATAATGAGGGTGTGTGAAAAAATTCAGACACATGAGGACATGCTGTATGGTTTTATTTATATGATATTCAAAAATTTACAAAATTAATTTATATTGACAAAAAATAGGCAGGGTGCGGTGGCTCAAGCCTGTAATCCCAGCACTTTGGGAGGCCGAGACGGGCGGATCACAAGGTCAGGAGATTGAGACCATCCTGGCTAACACAGTGAAACCCCGTCTCTACTAAAAAAATACAAAAAACTAGCCGGGCGAGGTGGCGGGCGCCTATAGTCCCAGCTACTTGGGAGGCTGAGGCAGGAGAATGGCATAAAACCCGGGAGGCGGAGCTTGCAGTGAGCTGAGATCTGGCCACTGCACTCACTCCAGCCTGGGCGACAGAGCGAGACTCCGTCTCAACAACAACAACAAAAATAAATAAATAAATAAATAAATCAGCAGTTTCGTGGAGTCAAAAGCGAGGAAAGGAATGACTGATTGAAATAGACAGCAGGTTCTACTCTTGACTTTTGTAATGGCTACATACAGTTGTCAAATTTCATTAAACTATACATTTCTATTAGGTTCATTCTATTCTATGTAATTTTTACCACACTGACGTTTATTTCAAAAAACATGATTCCATAATGATGAAAAAATCAAAAAGAAATAAAAACTTATGTATTATGATTAAAGATGACTATTATTCATCTCTTAGGCTAAAAAAAAAGTAATTAAGCAAAAGAATTTAGAGGAATTGTAGTTCTTCCCTAATTTATGAGGGACAGTTCCTTATATGAAGACCTAGCTCGTAAATAGAGGAAAAAATTTTAACATAGGTTGAGTACCTCATGTTATTAAGGATTTATAATAAACTAGATGTGATGAGAAACATTTAGTAACCATGATAAGAGAATGTCATATTGGGAGATAAAGCATTTTTAGGCATGAAGTGTCATAATATAGGAAATGCAGAAATGGTTCACTCAAACAGGATAGTTGAGAGACTACATAGTAAAAAGGTGATAGACAGATACATACATATATACATACATGCATAGATGCATAGATACTTAGATACACAGAGAGATAGATGATAGATAGATAGATAGATAGATAGATAGATAGATAGATAGAATGATTGATAGATAGATAGATAGATAGATAGATAGATAGATAGATAGATAGATAGATAGATAGATAAAGGTGCAATACAACAGCTTCATTTTTTGCCTTAGCAACATGGATCTAATTTTCAAGTGCTCTCATGTTGCTCCCTTTCTTCAAAATATTCAATAACTTAGAATGAAAGATCAGTTGACTAAAATTAAAGAACTATTTCAAATATTTTCAGGGACACATTGGATGCAAGAAATTTTAGACATGATTCAAAATGATGGTGATGTGGAGAAATGCAAAACAGACCATTCTCTACACAGACATCCTTTCCTTGAACTGAAATTTCCCCATAAAGAAAAACCAGGTGAGTAAAAAGCACCAAGACAGAAAGCACTTTCACTTCAAGATTCCAGAGCAATGTGTACTGTCTTCGACAGAGCTTCCGTGGTAGTCAGAAGTAGCCTGTATCTTTCACGAGGTGAAATTGTTCACAGGCTAATGAGCCAAACCCTAGATTGGGTCTTCAGGGCTCCCTCCTGTTCTAAGCTGGTGGCCTTTGGCTTCCCAATAAGATTTTCATTATATTTCTCATACTTCTCCTTCCCAATTTTACCATAAAGAACACTTCCTCTCCTTTGTATTCACCTTCATATGTTTGAATCAGTGGAAAGGCCAGAAATCAGCAATCTGCTATTGTAAAAGGACAGGTGTGATTTCTGAAGAAAAAGGAGGAGAAGTCGGGGGGATATACCATAGACATTCCCAGAATTCATTGTAGGAGCTGAAAAGGTTTCCTCAGAGTGTAAAACCTGGTGAGTAACATGAAATAAAGAAAGACCACCTAGAAGGCTTTCAGAAAGAAAAATGCTTTACATGTGTTTGTGGATAGACAGCTAATGTTTCCCATGGAAAAAAAAAAAGTGAAAAGAAACTAAACCAATGTTTTTTTTTTGTTTGTTTTGTTTTTTGTTTTTGTTTTTTTTTGAGACGGAGTCTTGCTCTGACGCCCAGGCTCGAGTACAGTGGCCGGATCTCAGCTCACTGCAAGCTCCGCCTCCTGGGTTCACGCCAGTCTCCTGCCTCAGCCTCCCGAGTAGCTGGGACTACAGGCACCGCCACCTCATCCGGCTAGTTTTTTGTATTTTTTAGTAGAGACGGGGTTTCACTGTGTTAGCCAGGATGGTCTCGATCTCCTGACCTCGTGGTCCGCCCGTCTCGGCCTCCCAAAGTGCTGGGATTACAGGCTTGAGCCACCGCTCCCAGCCAACTAAACCAATTTTAGTTTCAGAAATAAATTTAATTTCTTTTGAGAAGTGTCTATTCATATCTTTTGCCCAATTTTTGGTGGGGTTTTTTTTTCTTGTAAATTTGATTGAGTTCTTTATAGGTTCTGGATATTAGGCTTCATCAGATGAGTAGATTGCAAAAATTTTCTCCCATTCTGTAGGTTGCCTGTTCACTCTGATGGTAATACCATTCAGAACATAGGCACGGGCAAGGACTTCCTGTCTAAAACACCAAAAGCAACAGCAACAAAAGCCAAAATTGACATATGGGATCGAATTAAACTAAAGCGCTTCTGCACAGCAAAAGAAACTACCATCAGAGTTAATAGGCAACCTACAGAATGGAAGAAAGTTTTTGCAATCTACTCATCTGACAAAGGGCTAATATCCAGAACCTACAAAGAACTCAAACAAAATTACAAGAAAAAAACAAACAACCCCATCAAAAAGTGGGCAAAGGATATGAACAGACACTTCTCAAAAGAAGACATTCATACAGCCAACAGACACATGAAAAAAAGCTCATCATCACTCACCATCAGAGAAATGCAAATCAAAACCATAATGAGATACCATCCCACACCAGTTAGAATGGCAATCATTAAAAAATCAGGAAACAGCAGGTGCTGGAGAGGATGTGGAGAAATAGGAACACTCTTACACTGTTGGTGGGACTGTAAACTAGTTCAACCATTGTGGAAAACAGTGTGGCGATTCCTCAAGGATCTAGAACTAGAAATAACATTTGACCCAGCCATCCCATTACTGGGGATATACCCAAAGGATTATAAGTCATGCTGCTATAAAGACACATGCACACGTATGTTTGTTGCGGCACTATTCACAATAGCAAAGACTTGGAATCAACCCAAATGTCCATCAGTGACAGACTGAATTAAGAAAATGTGGCACATATACACCATGGAATACTATGCAGCCATAAAAAAGGATGAGTTCATGTCCTTTGTAGGGACATGGATGCAGCTGGAAACCATCATTCTCAGCAAACTATCGCAAGAACAGAAAACCAAATACCACATGTTCTCACTCATACGTGGGAACTGAACAATGAGATCACTTGGACACAGGAAGGGGAACATCACACACCGGGGCCTATTGTGGGAAAGGGGGAGGGGGGAGGGGGGAATAGCATTATTAGATATACCTAATGTAAATGATGAGTTAACGGGTGCAGCACACCAACATGGCACATGTATACATATGTAACAAACCTGCACGTTGTGCACATGTACCCTAGAACTTAAAGTATAGTTAAAAAAAAAAAATAGAAAAAGAAAAAAAAAGAAATAAATTTAATTTCAAAGATCTTCCAAGAATGGCAGCCTATTGTAAAAGGATGGGTGTGATTTTTAAGAAACAAAAGAGAGAGAAAAGAAGAGAAAGGGAAAGAACAACCAGATATACAATGAAAACTCCCAGAATAATTTGAGGGCAAGAAAGAGCTTTCCTGAAAGTCTAAAAGCTGAGAGAATAAGGAAATAAGAAAAAGTCTCCTAGAAGGTTAGACAGGACTGAATGCTTTGTATGTCCTTGTGGAAAACAATTACTCTTTCCAATGAATAGAAAACAAAATGTATCACTCTTTAGACTAAGATACAAATGGAAGTCAAGTATTTTGGCAGATTGGCAAGAATAAATAAAGAATATAAATTGTTTCTTGCTAGATTTGGAGATTGCTCTTGAAATGTCCTCACCACGACTGATAAAAACACATCTCCCTTCACATCTGATTCCACCATCTATCTGGAAAGAAAATTGCAAGGTAAAAAGAGCGGGTTTTTCAAACTTCCCCTAACTTGGGGATATAAACTATAAAACTGAAGGTATTTTTCAAAATAATATGCTTCCAAATACATTTTCCAAAATATAATTTGCTATTTTTCTTAGACAAAGTTCTTGATATCAAGGATTACGTAAATTTGAAATCTGCAAACGTCCATGTTTTCTAAAATTCTTTTCCCTCTAAATCTATTTCATGAAAAATTCTTGGACAAATTTTCCAAAATTGAGTCTCTGTTGCTCCAAATCAGAGAGTGGATTGGGAGCTAGAATGGAGGGAAACACATTTAAAAATAAAACCATGTTGCTTTGCTCTGCCAAAGTACTGGAAGATACTCTCCTGGCCTCAGAAGCAGAAGTACAGAATCTGCTCCTAGTCAAGGCTTCCACGCCTCCATAATCTACTCCATGGACTAAGCTCAAACCTGTCTTCGTTTTTATCCCCCTCACCTCTATATCTGATCTGTCACAAAGTCCAGTTCATTCTTCCCATCCTGTAATCTGTGCACTACCCTGCAATCACTACCACCTGTCCCCAAGTCAGCTCACTGCTCTCTTCTCCTCCCACTTTGTCAGCCTGCCTCTAGACCTGCCCCCTCCAACCCTCCTCCCTGTAACCATTATTCTTCTGAAAACACAAATCTGACTAAGGCATTTCGCTACTATAAACACTTCCACAGGTGGATGAAGATGCCTCCATATCCCCTATATGACTTCCATGACCTTGCCAGTCTGCACCTTGCTTCATCTCCTCCCCAGTGTCTTCCCATTCCCTGATCGTCACTACAGTCCTCCTGAAATCCTACATGTACTTTCACACACGGATCATCCCGACACCTTCCACATGCTCCCATTTGACTCAAGCATCTCCTCATCTTTACTTGAATAATTCCTTCTTGCTTTCCTGGTCTTTTCATAGAGACCCCCTATAGGATGCTTCTCTGTCTCCATGGCTGGGTGAGTTCCATGTATCTATATTTTTGTATCTGTGCAAGGGTTTACCTCATCATTTGGTTCAACACATTACATTATAATTTTCTCTCTTCTTACATCAATAATCAGACTGTGAGTTCCTGACAGGTGGAGACTTGATTGTACCCAATAACTGTCAGGTTAAACATTGTCTGGCACATAGGAAGGGTTAACGTCTCTGTTCTGCATTTGTTGACTGAACAATACTGAATTTCCAGTCATCACATTACTATGCCCCTCTGTCCTAATAATGTTATGTGTGTGTGTGTCTGTGTTTACACACATATGTAGTTATATGGATAACATATGTAACATATATCATACACACACACACACACACATATCAGCAAAGTCACTCTAATCTTTGAGAAACACTGTCTGCAACATTCCTCCCTGTGAGTCTCATACAAATATCAAGGAACTAGCTCTGGACTCAGTGTCCCAATTATTGTGACCAGGCCTGACCCACTCCTGTACTAAGCAGGAATTAGTGGGAGTCCCTCCAGTTCTCCGAAGGTCATTTACTTCTTCTACGGAAAGATAATACCTGTTCTCTCTTTACCTAACACTAACCCTAATAGGAGCCAAATGAGATGGTATGCACAAAAATGTTTTATCACTCTCTAGTCTTTCCTCTGTTGTAGGAGTCTGGAAAATGTCTTTCAATTAATTGAGACACAGCTGAAACTCACCATTTCATGGCCTGTTCCCTGAATGCCCGAGAACGCTTTGCTTGTCTGGTTCGTCAAAACCACTCTGAAGGGGGGCACTCTCCTTTGTCTTAGTGTTCTCCATGGCTAGCAGGGTTGCAGAGTCAAAAAGGTTCCCTGTATTTAATATTTTAATTTATAACTAATGTATCTAATGCTATGAACTTACAGGATAAAGTTACCATTGTACTGAAACACTCGCTTAGAGTATTTCTCCTCAGTCTGTTTTTCTCTCCCTGGCTTCCTTCCCTCCCCTTGATTTCAGATTGTCTATGTGGCCAGAAATCCCAAGGATTGCCTGGTGTCTTACTACCACTTTCAGAGGATGGCTTCCTTTTTGCCTGATCCTCAGAACTTAGAGGAATTTTATGAGAAATTCATATTAGGAAAAGGTGAGTGCAAACTGGTTTTTTAGTACCCTCTTTCAGGAGACTCTAACAATAAGCACCTCTGTAAACTGGAGGAGAAAGGTACAAAAGACATCCTGATTGACGAGGTCCTATCTTGATGATCTGGGACTGGAAAAGCCAGGTAGAAGAGGTATTTTTCCAAAATTGAATACAAATGTAAATTGAGGTCAACTAGGGTCACAAGATTTGTGATAAAGGTAAAAAGCCCAAAATCCTTGACTTGAGATTCAAACAATCAACTTCAAAATAAGAAGAGGCAACATTTCCTATGGAAAGACCTGGCAGTGCGAAGGCATGAGATGATATCCTGCTGTTTAATCTAGCAGTGTTATTGGACTGCCAGGCCATCACGTATAGTTACGAAAGTCATACACTGCACAGCCACAGAGAGCCTTTCCCATAGGTCAGAGTGAACAATCTTAGACCTGTTCACCTGCAGAAACTTCACATTAGAATTAGCAGCCATGACCTCTCATCCACTTACTAACAAGATCACACCTTCCAGAGAACCAGTGAACACATGAGGGCCACACTTTTCAAAACAGCAATTGACTGGATTTGACCAGGTGTCAAATCAGATTGGCAAGGATCTCAAACCCTTCACAGAAGAAGAATATCATGGAAACAGCAATCTCTAGACAGAAGAAAGACAAGATGACTACATAAGGTGATTTAGGATGTAAGGACCATCTTTACATATTTGTATGAGCATTAATGCAGAAACATGATTATAGTATTGCATTGTAACTGCAGTGAGCAGAACCTAGACAAATGTATGAAAATTACACGGTGTCTCCTCCATTTCATTAATGTCTCTCAAATAATTAGAACGTCCGTAAGTGAAATGGCTGAGTTGTAACACTAAGAGCTCCCAGTCCTTGAGCAACTTAACTATCCTTGAGGAACTGTATCAGGGACCTGAGCTTCATTATAACCAGTCCTGACCACAGCATTCATATTCTTTTGAGGGAAAAGAAGAATCAAAATGAAGTGACTTCCACAACATGACCTGAATAAAAACAGGTATCTGTGGAAAAGTCAACAAATAATAATTTTCACCAAGCATGTCCGTCCGGTGACAATCAAGAGAAATAACCTCATTAGAACATTTTCTCTAGAAACGTAAATAAAATTGACTTGACAGATGCCAATAAGAAAAAAAACAAATCTAGATTGGACCCCAGGTGAATAGATTTCCAATGTTTATGCAGAGAAGTTTTGAGAGCCTGAAAAGTAGAAGGAAGCAGAGGAAGAGGAGATCCAAGCTTCTTTTCTTATATGATTTTTCCCAAGGCCTGGGTTGTCTTACTGTTCTTTGTGTCAATCTGGCTGGACTGTGGCACCTACTTATTTCAACAGACACCAATCCTGGTGTTTCTGTGAAAGTATCGACTTTGTAATTGTGATTTACATCTATAATCAGTTGACTTTAACAAAAGGAGATAATGTTAAATATTAATAATATGGCTGTTCCTTATGAAATCAGTTGAAGGTCTTAAGAAAAAAAACTCAGGTTTCCAAAAGAAAGGATTCTGCCTCAAGGTTGTTATATCAAATCTTGCCTGATTTTCCAGCATCCCCTACAGATTTCAAACACACTAAGCCCCACAATTGCAGGAGCCAATTCCTTTAAATAAACCACATATACATAATTAACATTATATATGTACATTTAACTATATATACATAGGATAAAACCATTGCTTAAAATAAATTATATTGGTACACATATATATAATGCACATAGATAAAACACGCACACACATACATATACATGGATGAGTCCCCTTTATACTTAGTTTCTCTTTCTACAGTTTCAGTCACCCACAGTCAACCCCAATCCAAAAATATTACAGAATTTCAAGAGAAAGAAGGATAGAGAGAGCGAGAGTACATTCACATAGATGTGAATATATTTCAGAATATTGTTATAATAGCTCTGTTTTATTATTAGTTTTGTTGTAATTCACTCACAGTGCCTAATATATAAATTAAAGTAACATACAAATGTGTGTATAGGAAAAAACACATACACTATTATAACTTGGTGGTACCTGTGGTTTCAGGCATGCGCTGGGGATTATGTGATATATCCCTTGTGCATACAGGGGGAATAATGTATTCTCCTCTTGATTTGCCTATTGCTCTGTTTCTCTGGAGAACCTGGTTGACACAGATACCAATCACCATGAGACATGCCAAGGTTCGAGTCACTGAAAATGTACATCGCTGTTCGTCCTGATTCAAAAGAGAGCATCTCACATACTTGCTCACTTGGTCTGTGGTCATTTTCCTCTGGAGAATGTTTTCCATCATCCTTCAGACAAACCTTCACGTCCACTTAGCACAATGCTTGCAACATAGCTCACACTGAATAAAGATAATTCCTGTGTTTATAATGACTGCCCAGAAGCAAACCAGGAAGCTGCCAAAAGTTACAACCTATCGGGGAACTAAAATATCGTGGGATAAAATGTGCTGCTGGCTAACTCAGGTGTGCATGCATTCTCTTACCAACTGGTGGAAAGAAAATGCATCCCGTGTTTACCACGTAGATGCAGCCTCAGCTGGAAATAGATGTTCTCCTCGAGGGCACCTCTCTTTCTGCTACTGCTATGTCTCTTTCAGAACAGGAACTTACAAACTTCATAGCACAGCGATACAGGGAAAGCAGCAGGAGGACCCTACCCCTATATCTGATGGTCTGAATTAGTTGAGTCCGAAACTAAACACTCTTTACCGGGAACAGGGGAAGTATTTTATTGCCTAATGTTTTAAGGCATGTCACAAGACATAGTCTTGTGTGTGCAAAGTCACGTATAATAAATGTGTACTATAAATCTCTGCTTTACACCATATAGACAAATTGTATAGCAGACAATTACTTCCACTTCATCAACTAACCAGAATGAAAGTTACAGAAGATTATTTCAAAGCAGCGCTAATTTATTTTACAGCCTTGGGTTTTCTCCTGGTAATTGGAACTAACAATGCTTTGTCTTCTTCCAGTTTTATACGGGTCCTGGTTTGACCATGTGAAAGGATGGTGGGCTGCAAAAGACACACACCGGATCCTCTACCTCTTCTATGAGGATATAAAAAAAGTAAGTGGCACTGAGACTTATAGGTCAGGCCCAGAAACCCTCCTGACAACGTTATTCTGTTAAACGAGCTGTTGCTTTAATTGGCCAAGCTCTTCTTCTTTCCCCTCTCTTCACAATGTCTTTTTCTTCATGGTCAGAATCCAAAACATGAGATCCACAAGGTGTTGGAATTCTTGGAGAAAACTTTGTCAGAGGATGTTGTAAACAAGATTGTCCACCATACCTCATTTGATGTAATGAAGGATAATCCCATGGCCAACCACACTGCGGTACCATCTCACGTATTCAATCACTCCATCTCAAAATTCATGAGGAAAGGTTGGTGGCATTTCTTTTCCTTAGCTCAATTCTAAAAAATGTTCTGCTCTGTAAGATAAGATAATTTTAAACCTCATTTTCAGGAAGAAGTGACTCATTTCAGTTAAATTTTGAATCTCTGCTCCCTTCACACTGCCTGTTTGCTGAAAGCCAATGTCAGTGGTTCTGAAACTTTAGTCACATTAGAACCTCTGAAAGCCTTGTTAAAGCTCTCATTGCTGACCCCCACTCTGAGATACTTATTCTGTGGGTGCAGGAGTAGCCCTCAAATTTGCCTTTCTCTCAAGTACCCAGGTGATGCTGATGGTGCTGTTCACTTTGATTAGATTACCCAGCTCAACCATGAACTCCCCCTTGAAGGCTCGTGCATCCTCTGAGCAGCTTTGAACTCTCATCTTTTGTCTCTCCCTGTTGTTCAAAACAACAGCTAAGCACTTAGTACTCAGATTTGTAACTATTGGTATTCATGTCTCTCTCCAAAATAAGATGATAAGCTGCCCTGAAGAGAGTGATGTGTTCAGTTTTTTTCCACTACAACCTAGTACAGAGACTCACACCTCAAAACAACTCAATAAAGGTCTGTTGTGTGAGTGTACTGATGAATGAACACTTTCTGTCCTCAACAAGCTAACATTCTAGATACATGTAGAAATAGCTGCAAAAAATTACAAACAAGAAAGTAAAGTGGAGTCTATACTAGGAAATCCCCAAACCAGTTCTCCTGACTGTATCAAAAGTACCTTTAAAAACAGTGACCCCATTCCTAAGATTCCAGTTAACTTGTTGCAAATTGGAATCCAGAATTTGATATTATGGTCAAGCATTTCAGATTAACCTTTTCAAAGGGTAGTAAACCAGTAGAAATAAAGTACTAGAATAATTTAGAGAAACAATTCATTACTACATCTTTTGTTGGCCTGACAAGGTACAACAATTTGCAGAAGATCACTGGTATCTAAATGCCACTTCTGGTGCATTTACTCTTTAATTTTACTCAACAAGAAATATCTTCTCCAGTGAGGTTACTGACATCTTATAAGGTCTTTCACTGTCCCTGGGAAAACAAGATAGGATGTCCCCAAGGAAGCTCATGACAGTAACGAGCTGTAGACTTTGGGTTGGGTACACTAGAGCCAGGAGTGTACCCTGGAGCAGAAGATTCAGCACAGTGTGGCACCTCCGTGGGGCCTGCAGCATTTGAGGAAGGAATATAAGGATACTGTGTGCCTTGTGGTAAGAAAGCCAAGTGGAGTGGATATGAGGGACCATTCATAGTGGAAAGACCAGGTGAAGTGGGACTGAGGGACCCTCACTCATGGGAAAATCATGTGGTTAGGCTTAGGAACCATTTGCTATAGAAAGATCAGGTTGAATGGGTGCAGAGTCTGTCACGAACTTCTTTGATGTCCTACAGGGATGCCTGGAGACTGGAAGAACCATTTTACTGTGGCTATGAATGAGAACTTTGATAAGCATTATGAGAAGAAGATGGCAAGATCCACACTGAACTTCTGCCCAGATATCTGAGAGGAACAACAACAAAATAAGAGACAGAGACTATGCCAACTATTTTGTCTTTTATTCTGTTGGGCAAGGAACTGTGATTGAATATGGAACATATGAGCCTCAGTCCATCTCCTATAGGGTGGCTAGTCTGCTATACTATTAAAACATGATTTAAAATATCAACAAACCAGCTATTCCAGTAAAAAAAAAAAAAAAGAAAAGAAAATTAGAGAGCAGAGTCTGCCTACATGAGCTTTTTATTTTCTTGAGTACAGGTATATTTTATTGTGCATGACAGATAAAGCAAAAACAAACAATTGCATCATGCATTCCCATGTGTGATCCCAAGTAGACGTCACAACAAAATCATGCATAGGTATTAGAAGCCACATTATTAAGAGAAAATACAACACCTTGGAGTGAACATTCTATACTTTTATGTATAAATAATAACTTCCAAGATTAAAGAACTCATAAGTAGGTTTTAGAGTCACCGTTTATGTAACAGAATGATATAAAAATAAATTTACTACTGCAAAATATCAATCAATTGGAAAATGATTAGTCCTCTAAATTTGTCTTGTAACTAATTTTCTTAATCAAAAGAGTCTGAGTTGGAGAAATCAGGCAGTGACTATCCCTGAAAAAAATCTTCCCATGAAATAAATAAAATGCATAATGTATCTCATCTATAAAATGAGATCTGGGACAAATGCATCATGACTATGCATTGCCATTCTCTTTATAAAGAGTCTCTGTGGCATCACTCTAACAATAGGTATGACCTCAGATTTAATATAAATTTAGGGCTTCAACCATGTGCCAGTGAAGACCTGACTCTTTGTATGACCAAGTACAATTGTCTTATTAGAAGAGAAGGTCCTGAGAGGCCTTAGCAAGTGGGTGGGAGCATACGGCCTCAGAGAGGACCTCATGAAACATGTCAGAACAGGGGTAAATTTGGAAAGACTTAAATTCAGTGATAAAATTAAAGATATGTAAAAATATATTTCAATTAACATCTCGAAAGGGAATCAGGAACAATATGTAGAGCTCCCAAGGCACAGAGCAAAGTAACCTCCCTGTGGAGGTTATCATAGTAACAAAGCAGTGCTATTGTCACCCCAGGTGAAGGGGAAATGACATCTTATTCTCTATCCAAAGGGATGGAAGACAAATTCAAGTGTGAAGAATAGATGATGAGATTTTAAGAAAAGAGAGCAGCTAGTCCCTAAGGCCTGCTGTAAGGAAACAGAGGGATGAAAATGGGGGGATCTAAACCAGCCCAGAGGGGACCCTCGGATGAAAGTTCCCCATGAGATATCACCCCACTGCCTCCATCCAGTCAGGTAACCCAACCACCTGAAATACCATCCTCATATTCAGTTGGTGATCCAGAGAAGAGATTCTCTCTAGTATTCCTTAAAGTTATAGCAAGAAAAAAAGAGATTCATTGATCACCCTTGCCTTGTCAACGCACGAAAGACTGGTTCATGGGGCTACTGTGCTTTGCAATTGGAGACATCAGAATCCATAATGAGTAAAGACCTCTCGGCCCCAGGTACTGTGAGTCCAAAGTAGACCTCAGAGAGGAGGAGGCGGAATAAAGGAAAAGCAAACTTCATTTTCCTACTCAGAAATGATTTTCTACTAATTGAAAAACAATTGAATGTTGTCAATAAAAACATTTCCTGTACTACCCTTGGACTCAGAGTTTTGATGACCAACTATACAAAGACTATTTCCTTCATGCAGTGGATGATACCTGCCTGTCTTTGCAGGTATTAAGGGGTATGAGGCTGACAGTCTAGGTGTAGAAGACGGGCTCATGTGTTTTGGGCAAAGCATTTTGGCTATGTAATGTTAATAATTGTAAACGGTTGAGAACACCTTGATGAAAGGTCATAAAAGCTACAGAGTTGCTGTGCATTTCTGCAAGGAAGATGTGAACTAGTCTTGATCCTCTAGAGCCATGTTTTGGATACAAGCTGCTGAGATTCAGACAGTTGACGTATATAATGTGCCCCATGGCCTCCCCTAGAAATTTCCCCAATGTGACTGTTCCTGGACCAAACTGAGGGTGGGGCTCCTATTTCTTGTGGCCCAATAATGAGATGCAGATTAACTGGGGAGGAAGACAGTTTTTATTTCTGTAACTGGTTGCAGGCAGAAGGCCTGGAAATTATCATCAGACTAATTCAAAATTACAATGTTTTTCAGAATTTATATACCTTCTAAGCTATATGTCTTTATGTAAGTGTGTATTCATCTAAAGACTTAAGTAATTAACTTCTTCAAATTTGTAACTAAGATCTGAGTCCAGAAGACCTTCTTCTGGAGTCTCATGAAGTTTGCTTAATTTAAATGGGTCTCTACATCCTGCGTTGATCCCCGTTATCTTGTCTTCTGTTAAACCACTGAGGTTTGGGGAGTTCCTTCAGGGCTCCAAAAAACTTGTTTGTGGAGGTCTGGGGAGATGGTCCTCCTTTTTATATTGATTTATTCAGTACAAATATGTTTATATATTATATTTATCAGTGTGTATTCATTTAATTTCACCTCATTTTCTTTCCTTATATTTTAACTTTGTTTATTCCACATATTATCATGCAAACAATTTTTTTCTTTCAAATTTTCAGAATTTAAAATCAGATTCTAAAATCATTTTCTTTTATGGCTTTTGGTATTTATTTCAAGATTAAGAAAACATTTCTCCATCTCATAGATATTTGTAGGCTAAAATTAAATCCATTCTTAATTATGTATATATCCAGCTAAATTTTTTCCAATACTCCCAATAACATTCCTCGAATAACCCCTTATTTCCCACCAATTCAGGATTCTATTTTTCATTCTTTCTAAAGCTAGGAATACATAACAATGTCTTCCACAAAGGTACATATCAATGACAATGCCAACCTTTAAATAGAATAAATCTTCCCTTTCTTTATTTTTCTTTTCCAAGATGATATTTACAAAAATTATTCTCTCATATGAATTCTGGAATGTTTGTCAAGATTTTAAACAATCAGAATTTGATTGAAATTATATAATACTCTATTTCTATTTTAGTCAGTTAATTGATACATTCTTGATATATTCCCAACAGTAAATCCTTCTTTCCAGAAATAGATTATATATATTTATATTTTATAAAAAGTTTTATTCTAATAATATCTTTTGTATTTATATAAATATTTTTGTTAGTGTTGTATTTTGAATTTTTGTTGCCATCGTATAAATAATCTGTCCTCTTTCTATCTTCCAACTCTTCCCTTTCGTGTTAGCATCAAGGAAAGTGATTTCATTATATATGCATTTTTGTGTCTGTATGTGTGCTTACAGACACACAACTATACATGCACACACAAATATAAATGGACATGCACACAAAAGGTTGCATGTATATAGTGACTATAATATCAACCTCTTTATCAGTTCTTATAGTTTTCAGTTACTTTTATTTTCTTTGGACATAAACAACATCATTTGGGTGTGCCAAGAATCCTTCATAAGACAGGAAGTTGCCTGTGATTGGTTTATCTGAGAGGCAAAGAGAGCCCCAGCAGAGAAATGGGGACATGATTTGAGACAGGAAAGGGAGAGAGTGAAACTCAACCAGCTCCATAGAGGGCAACACATTTTGAATCCTGCAAAGAAACTCTGGGGAACCTTGCAAAACACATGCTTTGAGATTTTCATACTGAAGGGTTAAAGAGGCAGGGTTCATAAGTCATCACTACTTGAAGGTTACATCTAGCGAGAATAACTTCTGGGGCACTTCCAGCCTAACACTACTATAGGTAAAACAGCTTTCCAGAAAATGCCCTCAAGACACAAGACACCGACACTGGAAGTTATTAGCAGAAAACAAAGGACTGACAACTCACCAGTGTCTACTAAAAGCCCCTTTGCAGCAGAGGACCACCTGCATCGCAGGTAAAATTGACCCCGCCGTTTCATTCATCAGGGTCAGCAGCAATTTCTAGAATGTGCAAGATCTATATACTGAAAATGGTATTGCAGCACTATTCACAATAGCAAAGACTTGGAATCAACCCAAATGTCCATCTGTGACAGACTGGATTAAGAAAATGTGGCACATATACACCATGGAATACTATGCAGCCATAAAAAAGGATGAGTTTGCGTCCTTTGTAGGGACATGGATGCAGCTGGAAACCATCATTCTTAGCAAACTATCACAAGAACAGAAAACCAAACACCGCATGTTCTCACTCATAGGTGGGAACTGAACAATGAGATCACTTGGACTCGGGAAGGGGAACATCACGCACTGGGGCCTATCATGGGGAGGGGGGAGGAGGGAAGGATTGCATTGGGGAATTATACATGATATAAATGATGAATTGATGGGTGCTGACGAGTTGATGGGTGCAGCACACCAACATGGCATAAGTATACATATGTAACAAACCTGCACGTTATGCACATGTACCCTAGAACTTAAAGTATAATAAAAAAAAAAGAGTTTAATTAATATTTCCTACAGCCAGTATTATAATTTTTAGATAAAGTATGTAATGCATCAGAAATGGACACTTAGGCAATGTTCATATAATTTAAAATGCATGAGGAACACTTATAGTCAGTCATGGAGTTTTATGCAAGATGCAGTTTATTCGTGCTTTTATATTATGTATGTGTGTATATATATGTGTGTGTGTATATATGTGTGTGTGTATATATATATATATATATATGGAGAAATGAAACCCACTTCTATAGCAATTCATTTTCAGGAGGCATTTTTAGGAATAAATCCAGTAAAAAAAAAAAAAAAAAAGAAATTGAAAATGACACAAATAAACTGAAAGATATTCTGTGTTAATGAACTGAAATAGTATTTTTAAAATATCTGTACTACTCAAAGCAATTTATAGATTCTATGCAGTCTCAATCAATGTCTCAAGGTCATTTTTCACAGAAATAGAGAAGTTATAAAATTCATATGAAATCACAAAAAGCCCCAAATCACCAAAGCCATCTTGAGCAAAAAGAACAAATCTGGAGGCATCACACCACCACATTCCAAAAATACTTTATAAAGCTATAGTCATCAAAACAGCATGATAGTGGCATAAACAGATACACCATTCAATGAACTAGGATAGACAGTTCAGAAATAAACGCCCACAATTACAGTCTATTAATTTTGAAAAAAGTGCCAATAACACACCATGGGAAAAGAACAGTCTCTTCAATAAATGGTGTTGGGAAAACTGGATATCCACATGCAGAAGAATAAAAGTAAACTCTTTTCTTACTCCTTATACAGGAATCAACTCAAAATGGGATAAACACTTAAAATATATGAATGGAAACTGTAAAACTACTAGAGGAGAACATAAACATAGTGGTAAAACTCCATGGCATAGATCTGGAGCTATGTGAAATCACAGTGATGACGAAAATAGTCAATTGTCATTGCATTGATCTGAAAACTTTCTACCATCAAAGAAAACAATTAACAGATTCAAAAGATAACCCATAACCTGTGAGAAAATATTCACAAATCATAGATTGGATGAGAGGCCAATATCCAAAATATGCAAGGAACTCATACAACTCAATAACAACAACAAAAAAAATCCTATTTAAAAATAGACAAAGGATCTAAATAATGATTTCTCAAAAGAATACACACAAATGGACTACAGATATAAGAAAAAGGGCTGAACCTCTCAAATCATCAGAGAAATGCAAATTAAATCCACAATAAAATATCTCACACATGTTAGTTATCTATTATCAAAAAGACAACAAATAACAAGTGTGGGGAGGGTATAGAAGAAAGAGAACCCTTGTACAACATCAGTGGCATTGTCAATCAGTACAGCCACTTTGGAAAAAACTATGAAGGCTCTTCAAAAACCTAAAAATACAATCACTAATGATCCACAGGTACCAAAACGCCAGGGGTTCAGTGCAGGTCCTGCAGCTCACCACACAGACAGCCAATGATTAGGATGATGAGTATTGCCAGGAAAAAGGATTTAATAGGGTGCTGCAACCAAGGAGATGGACTATCAGTCTCAAATCAATTTGCCTGACCAACTACATCTAGGGGGTTGTACAGGATGGAAGAACTGTAACAATGTGTAAGAAAACCGAAACTAGAGAAGGTCAAGAAAAAAAATCATGATGAGTGAGGAAGGCTTCATCTCATTGTCTGGATGTGGTTATGGGTGAGTTTTGGTTCTTGGATACTTTTGTTTAGTGGCCTGACAGTCATTTCCTGGGGAAGGGATGCAGATAAAATGAAGGTAAAGTTCAAGCTTTAAGACCAGGTCAATTTCCACGTTTATCCAAAATATTGCCTATGGGACTACTGGCTGAGTTTCACAGCTCTGCTTCTACTGGGTATACATCCAAAGGAAGTGAGATCAGCACGTTGAAGAGATAGCTGCACTCCCAAATTCATTGCAGCATTAGTCACAAGAGCCACAATATGGAAACAACTGTAGTGCCTGTCTGTGGGTGAGTGTATACAGAGATTTTGTGTGTATACACAACGAAGTAGTATTTAGCCTTTGAAAACATGACATTGTGTCATTTTCAACAACATGGATGAGACTAGAAGACATAATGTTGAGTGAAATAAGTCAGGCACAGAAAGACAAATACTACACGATATCACTTATACACGAACCCAAAAGTCAAACTTAGAGAAACACAGAGTAAAATGGTGGTTACTAGGGCCTGCGGGGAGGGGAGGTAGCTGTGGAAAAGGGAGGTAGTGTTTAAAAGATACAAAGTTTCAGTTAGACAGGAGGAATAACTTCTGGTGATCTATTGCATAGCATGACAATTATACTGAATAAAAATGTATTCTACATTTCAAGATAGCTAAAAGAGAGGATTTTGAATATTCTCACCACAAAGAAATAATAAATATTTGAGGGGATGCATATGTTTGTTAGCCTGATGTGGTCATTCTACAGAGTATACATATAATGAAACATCACATTGTAACCCAAATACATACGCAATTACTGTCAACTCGAAGTAAAACTTTAAAAAACAGAAAAATTTTTAAATATGGGAATTATATTTCATTAAACTGATATTTAGCAAGAAAAAACACACACACACAAGAAATGTCACAAACCATCAGTGTACAACCCAGCGAATTTTCACAGTGAACACACCCATGTCACCTGCACCTATATCTGGAGCTAGAATTTTTCTAGCATGCCAGAAGCAGCCTTCCTACTGGAGCTAGTCAATACTTCCACTCTCTCCTGGTATCATAAATGAGTTTTTCCTAATTTGACCTTCCTATAAATAGAATTATAAAGAATATACTTTATGTCTGCCTTAACCTATTATTGCTCAACATTATATATTTCAGATTATTTCAGACTGCAGCATGGTTCGTTCATTCTCATTGCTTTGTATAATCCCATTTAATAAATACACCAGACATCATTCATTCTACCCTTGATGCATATTCAGGTTATTCCCAGGTTTGGGCTACTGCAAATAATGCTGTTATGAATGTTCTCATAAATACAAGTGGCATTTTTATAAACGTGTGTATGTATTTCTCTTGGCTATATTCCTGGGAGTGGAATTACTATGACCAAGGTTACACATATTCTCAGGTTAGGCAAATGCTGCCAGTTTTCTGAATTGGTTGAACTCAGAAATTTACATTTTGCCTGGAGTGTATGAAAATTTCCACTGTTGCACAACCTTACACATGTTTTGTCGTGTTTATCTTTGTAATTTTTATAATGCCTTTGTGTGTATAGTGTTTCTTATAGTAGTTTAAATTTGTATTTACTGCTAAAAATGAAGCAGAGAATGTTTTATGTAACCATTTCCCAATAAATTACAAAATCAGCTCATCAATACACTGACACACACACACACACACACACACACACACACACACACACACAGGAAATCTGATTAGAATCACATTGAATCAGTTTTGACAAATTGACATCTTGTCAGTATTTAGTCTTCTGATTTTTGAATATGACATATCCGTCTGCTTAGGCCTCTTCAATTCCTCTTAATAATGACTTCTAAAGATTAATATTAGCCTTGTTTATTTTATTAGTTCATTACTAGGTGTTTAAAATGCATTTAGTAACAACGTTCCTTTCTGAGAGAACATGTATTAGTCAAAATCTCTGACTAACGAGAGGACATACTCAAATTAAGATAAATAGGTTTGGGTTTTTTCTTACAAGTTTTTTTTACAATCGTGTGAGTATGTATAGAGGAACTTCAAAGATAGTACAGTAACTAACAGCTGTCACTTTTCCCAAAAGATAACATGACAGAGTGATTCCAAGTATCTGAGAAGAGAAATTTGCCAAACCTCAGGGGCAAAGATCTTTCGTCCAGAGACACAAAACTGACTTCTTTGTGAGGCACTTCACCAGCACAACTCTATCCACACAGCCCTACTCATGGATATTTTTTCCAGAATCTCATCTCATTTCTCTTGCTGTCTCTCATGCTGAGTCTTGGTTACAGAATGATGTCTTCCTTTCTTGTCTCAACTCAGCATGTATTTATACTTTCCCCTTTAAAACTTAATCCCAACAATGCATAGTCTGTCTCCTCTTCCTTGAGGTTCTGTTCTAATCTGGGACATTTCTGCCCAGAAACATCATCACTGCCTTCTTCTGGCTTTCAATAGCTAGATACCAGTGGTTAGTTGCATGGTAAGGCTGGTCAAAATTATCAATGGTGTAATAGCGCACATACTCCCAAAGTAAGCTTGAATAATTCTATTTAGTTCACATAACAATCTTATCAGTTAGCAAGGATTATTTTCTTTGTACAGAAACTGAACGTAAGAGTTTCTTTTGTAATGGTTGAACTAGTTTACAATCCCACCAACAGTGTAAAAGTGTCCCTATTTCTCCACATCCTCTCCAGCACCTGTTGTTTCCTGACTTTTTAATGATTGCCATTCTAACTGGTGTGAGATGGTATCTCATTGTGGTTTTGATTTGCATTTCTCTGATGGCCAGTGATGATGAGCATTTTTTCATGTGTCTGTTGGCTGTATGAATGTCTTCTTTTGAGAAATGTCTGTTCATATCCTTTGCCCACTTTTTGATGGGGTTGTTTGTTTTTTTCTTGTAAATTTGTTTGAGTTCTTTGTAGGTTCTGGATATTAGCCCTTTGTCAGATGAGTAGATTGCAAAAATTTTCTCCCATTCTGTGGGTTGCCTGTTCACTCAAATGGTAGTTTCTTTTGCTGTGCAGAAGCTCTTTAGTTTAATTAGATCCCATTTATCAATTTTGGCTTTTGTTGCCGTTGTTTTTGGTGTTTTAGACATGAAGTCCTTGCCCATGCCTATGTCCTGAATGGTATTCCCTAGGTTTTCTTCTAGAGTTTTTATAGTATTAGGTCTAACATTTAAGTCTGTAATCCATCTTGAATTAATTTTTGTATAAGGAGTAAGGAAAGGATCCAGTTTCAGCTTTCTACTAATGGCTAGCCAATTTTCCCAGCACCATTTATTAAATAGGGAATCCTTTCCCCGTTTCTTGTTTTTCTCAGGTTTGTCAAAGATCAGATGGCTGTACATGTGTGGTATTATTTCTGAGGACTCTGTTCTATTCCATTGGTCTATATCTCGGTTTTGGTACAAGTACCATGCTGTTTTGGTTACTGTAGCCTTGTAGTATAGTTTGAAGTCAGGTAGCGTTATGCCTCCAGCTTTGTCCTTTTGACTTAGGATTGTCTTGGCAATGCGGGCTCTTTTTTGGTTCCATATGAACTTTAAAGCCGTTTTTTCCAATTCTGTGAAGAAACTCATTGGTAGCTTGATGGGGATGGCATTGAATCTATAAATAACCTTGGGCAGTATGGCCATTTTCACGATATTGATTCTTCCTATCCATGAGCATGGTATGTTCTTCCATTTGTTTGTGTCCTCTTTGATTTCACTGAGCAGTGGTTTGTAGTTCTCCTTGAAGAGGTCCTTTACATCCCTTGTAAGTTGGATTCCTAGGTATTTTATTCTTTTTGAAGCAATTGTGAATGGAAGTTCATTCATGATTTGGCTTTCTGTTTGTCTGTTACTGGTGTATAAGAATGCTTGTGATTTTTGCACATTAATTTTGTATCCTGAGACTTTGCTGAAGTTGCTTATCAGCTTAAGGAGATTTTGGGCTGAGACAATGGGGTTTTCTAAATATACAATCATGTCATCTGCAAACAGGGACAATTTGACTTCTTCTTTTCCTAACTGAATACCCTTGATTTCTTTCTCTTGCCTGATTGCCCTAGCCAGAACTTCCAACACTATGTTGAATACGAGCAGTGAGAGAGGGCATCCCTGTCTTGTGCCAGTTTTCAAAGGGAATTTTTCCAGTTTTTGCCCATTCAGTATGATATTGGGTGTGGGTTTGTCATAAATAGCTCTTATTATTTTGAGGTACGTTCCATCAATACCGAATTTATTGAGCGTTTTTAGCATGAAGGGCTGTTGAATTTTGTCAAAAGCCTTTTCTGCATCTATTGAGATAATCATGTGGTTCTTGTCTTTGGTTCTGTTTATATGCTGGATTACATTTATTGATTTGTGAATGTTGAACCAGCCTTGCATCCCAGGGATGAAGCCCACTTGATCATGGTGGATAAGCTTTTTGATGTGCTGCTGAATCCGGTTTGCCAGTATTTTATTGAGGATTTTTGCATCGATGTTCATCAGGGATATTGGTCTAAAATTCTCTTTTTTGGTTGTGTCTCTGCCAGGCTTTGGTATCAGGATGATGTTGGCCTCATAAAATGAGTTAGGGAGGATTCCCTCTTTTTCTATTGATTGGAATGGTTTCAGAAGGAATGGTACCAGCTCCTCCTTGTACCTCTGGTAGAATTCAGCTGTGAATCCATCTGGTCCTGGACTTTTTTTGGTTGGTAGACTATTAATTATTGCCTCAATTTCAGAGCCTGCTATTGGTCTATTTAGGGATTCAACTTCTTCCTGGTTTAGTCTTGGAAGAGTGTAAGTGTCCAGGAAATTATCCATTTCTTCTAGATTTTCTAGTTTATTTGCGTAGAGGTGTTTATAGTCTTCTCTGATGGTAGTTTGTATTTCTGTGGGGTCGGTGGTGATATCCCCTTTATCATTTTTTATTGCGTCTATTTGATTCTTCTCTCTTTTCTTCTTTATTAGTCTTGCTAGTGGTCTGTCAATTTTGTTGATCTTTTCAAAAAACCAACTCCTGTATTCATTGATTTTTTGGAGGGTTTTTTGTGTCTCTATCTCCTTCAGTTCTGCTCTGATCTTAGTTATTTCTTGCCTTCTGCTAGCTTTTGCATGTGTTTCCTCTTGCCTCTCTAGTTCTTTTCATTGTGATGTTAGAGTGTCAATTTTAGATCTTTCCAGCTTTCTCTTGTGGGCATTTAGTGCTATAAATTTCCCTCTACACACTGCTTTCAATGTGTCCCAGAGATTCTGGTATGTTGTATCTTTGTTCTCATTGGTTTCAAAGAACATCTTTATTTCTGCCTTCATTTCGTTATGTACCCAGTAGTCATTCAGGAGCAGGTTGTTCAGTTTCCACGTAGTTGAGCGGTTTTGATTGAGTTTCTTAGTCCTGAGTTCTAGTTTGATTGCACTGTGGTCTGAGAGACAGTTTGTTATAATTTCTGTTCTTTTACATTTGCTGAGGAGTGCTTTACTTCCAATTATGTGGTCAATTTTGGAATAAGTGTGATGTGGTGCTGAGAAGAATCTATATTCTGTTGATTTGGGGTGGAGAGTTCTATAGATGTCTATTAGGTCCGCTTGGTGCAGAGATGAGTTCAATTCCTGGATATCCTTGTTAACTTTCTGTCTCGTTGATCTGTCTAATGTTGACAGTGGAGTGTTGAGGTCTCCCATTATTATTGTATGGGAGTCTAAGTCTCTTTGTAAGTCTCTAAGGACTTGCTTTATGAATCTGGGTGCTCCTGGATTGGGTGCGTATATATTTAGGATAGTTAGCTCTTCCTGTTGAATTGATCCCTTTACCATTATGTAATGGCCTTCTTTGTCTCTTTTGATCTTTGATGGTTTAAAGTCTGTTTTATCAGAGACTAGGATTGCAACCCCTGCATTTTTTTGTTCTCCATTTGCCTGGTAGATCTTCCTCCATCCCTTTATTTTGAGCCTATGTATGTCTCTGCATGTGAGATGGGTCTCCTGAATACAGCAGACTGATGGGTCTTGACTCTTTATCCAGTTTGCCAGTCTGTGTCTTTTAACTGGAGCATTTAGTCCATTTACATTTAAGGTTAATATTGTTATGTGTGAACTTGATCCTGCCATTATGATATTAACTGGTTATTTTGCTCGTTATTTGATGCAGTTTCTTCCTAGCCTGGATGGTCTTTACATTTTGGCATGTTTTTGCAATGGCTGGTACCGGTTGTTCCTTTCCATGTTTAGGGCTTCCTTCAGGGTCTCTTGAAAGGCAGGCCTGGTGGTGACAAAATCTCTAAGCATTTGCTTATCTGTAAAGGATTTTATTTCTCCTTCACTTATGAAGCTTAGTTTGGCTGGATATGAAATTCTGGGTTTAAAATTCTTTTCTTTAAGAACGTTGAATATTGGCCCCCACTCTCTTCTGGCTTGTAGAGTTTCTGCCGAGAGATCTGCTGTTAGTCTGATGGGCTTCCCTTTGTGGGTAACCCGACTTTTCTCTCTGGCTGCCCTTAACATTTTTTCCTTCATTTCAACTTTGGTGAATCTGGCAATTATGTGTCTTGGAGTTGCTCTTCTGGAGGAGTACCTTTGTGGCGTTCTCTGTATTTCCTGAATTTGAATGTTGGCCTGCCCTACTAGGTTGGGGAAGTTCTCCTGGATGATATCCTGAAGAGTGTTTTCCAACTTGGTTCCATTTTCCCCCTCACTTTCAGGCACCCCAGTCAGATGTAGATTTGGTCTTTTTACATAATCCCATACTTCTTGCAGGCTTTGTTCATTTCTTTTTCTTCTTTTTTCTTTTGGGTTCTCTTCTCGCTTTGTTTCATTCATTTGATCCTCAATCGCTGATACTCTTTCTTCCAGTTGATCGAGTCGGTTACTGAAGCTTGTGCATCTGTCACGTATTTCTCGTGTCATGGTTTTCATCTCTGTCATTTCGTTTATGACCTTCTCTGCATTAATTATTCTAGCTGTCAATTCTTCCACTCTTTTTTCAAGATTTTTAGTTTCTTTGCGTTGGGTACGTAATTCCTCCTTTAGCTCTGAGAAGTTTGATGGACTGAAACCTTCTTCTCTCATCTCGTCAAAGTCATTCTCTGACCAGCTTCGATCCATTGCTGGCGATGACCTGCATTCCTTTGCAGCAGGAGATGCGCTCTTATTTTTTGAATTTCCAGCTTTTCTGCCCTGCTTTTTCCCCATCTTTGTGGTTTTATCTGCCTCTGGTCTTTGATGATGGTGACGTACTGATGGGGTTTTGGTATAGGTGTCCTTCCTGTTGGACAGTTTTCCTTCTAACAGTCAGGACCCTCAGCTGTAGGTCTGTTGGAGATTGCTTGAGGTCCACTCCAGACCCTGTTTGCCTCAGTTGAAAATGCAGAAATCACTGGTCTTCTGTGCCGCTCACGCTGGGAGTTGGAGACTGGAGCTGTTCCTATTCGGCCATCTTGCTCCGCCCCGCCCCCCTAAATCCTCAAAAGCATTCTAAACGTGGAAACAAAATATCAATATTCACCATCATAAAAATATATGAAAGTACAAAATCCACAGGTCTTATAAAGTAATTACACAAAAAAAGTAGGAGACAGAAATCAAATAACAACATGGTAGGACTCTACTAAAACACAAAGACAGAGAAAAAAAGAATTCACCAAACAACTAGATAACAACATTATAACAGAAACAAAACCTCACATATCAATATTAACCTTGTATGTAAATGGTCTCAATGCTCCACTTGAAAGATATAGACTGGTGAAATAGATAAGAAAATATGATCTAAGTATATGCTGCTTATTTTAAAAACTCACCTTACTGGTAAAGACACTTACAGACTGGAGGATGGAAAAAGATATTTCATGCAAATAGGAACCAAAAGCAAGCAGGAGTAGCTATGCTTATATCAGAGAAAACAGACTTTAAATCAAAAACATTTTTTTAAAAAAAGAGAGAAAGAAAGTCAAAATAAAATACCTAAGAATATATATACATATGTGTGTGTGTGTATATATATATGTATATATATTTGTGTCTCGAGTCACAAATGAAGACCACACCACAGCCACTGCCAGCTGCAAAATAAGTATAGTGTACATATATATGTATTATACATATATATGTATATATATCGTTGTCACCAGGCTGGAGTGCAGTGGCACGATCTCGGCTCACTGCAACCTCCGCCTCCCAGGTTCAAGCAATTCTCCTGCCTCAGCCTCCTGAGTAGCTGGGACTATAGGCACACGCCACCACACCAATCTAATTTTTGTGTTTTTAGTAGAGACAGGTTTCACCATGTTAGCCAGGATGGTCTCAATCTCTTGACTTCATGATACACCCACCTCTGCCTCCAAAAGTGCTGGGATTACAGGCATGAGCCACTGCACCTGGCCTACCTAGGAATATATTTAACTAATATGGTAAAACCTCTCTACAAGGAAAACTGCAAAACACTGATGAAAAAAATTGTAGATGACGCAGACAAATGGAAAAACATACCATGCTCATGGACTGGAAGAATTAATACTGTTAAAATGACCATACTGCTCAAAGCAATCTACAGATTTAATGCAGTCCCTATTAAAATACCAATGTCATTTTTCACAGAATTAGAAAAAAAAACTTTAAAATTCATGTGGAACAAAAAAGAGCCCAAATAGCAAAAGCAATCCTAAGCAAAAAGAACAAAGTTTGAAATGTCACACAACCTACCTCAAATTATACTACAAGGTATAATTAAAAAAAAAAAAAACATAAAAAACATGGTACTAGGATAAAAACCAACAATACAACAGAATAGAAAACTCAGAAATAAAGCTTCATATCTATAGCTAACTGATCCTTGACAAAATCAACAAAAACATACACTGAAGAAAGGATATCCATTTCAACAAATTATTCTGGGATAACTGAATTGCCATATACAGAAGAATGAAACTGGATCCCTATTACGCACCATATACAAAAATCTACTCATGATGTATTAAAGACTTTAAAGTAATATCTGAAACTGTGAAAACACTAGAGGAAAGCTTAGGAAATTCTCTCTTCTTGACATTAGTCTAGGCAAAGAATTTCTTACTAAAGCCTCAAAAACACAAGAAAGGAAAATAAAAACAGGCAAATAGGACTTAATTAAAAGGTTTATGCATAACAAAAGAAATAATCAACATAGTGAACAGATAAGATTTAGGATGGGAGAAAATATTTGCAAAATATGCATCCAACAAGAGACTAATATCCAGAATCTCCAAGGAACTCAAACAACTCAAAAACAAACCAAAAAAAAAAACCCTATTAAAACATGGGCAAATGACATGAATACACATTTTTCAAAAGTAGACATACAAATGACCAACAAGCATATAAAACAAAATCAACATCACTAATTATCACTGAAATGCAAATTAAAACAATGGGATATCATCTTATACCAATCAGAATGGCTATTACTAAAAGTCAAAAAATATCAGCTATTGGCAAGGATACAGAGGTTCTTATCTTAAGTGAAACAGTTGAAACAACTCAGAAACAGAAAGTCAAATACCATTTGTTCTCACTGTCATTAGGACCTAAATAATGTGTAGGCATGGGCAGAGTGTACAGTCATATACATTGGAGACTTGGAAGGGTGGGAAAGGGAGTGAGATGCAAAATTACTTAATGGGTACCATGAATATTATTTGAGCAATGGTTACACTAAAAGCCCGGAGTTCACCAGTGTGCAATATACTTATGTAACAAAACTACACCTGTATCCCTTAAATTTATACAAATATAAAAAGAATATCAGACTTTTGTAAATTTCACATAATCTTCACAATACTCATATCAATTATATATTCATAGAAATATAACTTTAAAGAAGATTTACCATTAAAACAAAAATTATGACTGATGACATATTAAATTTTTATGAATTTACACAATTTTTAAAGCACATATTAATAACATACCCATAAATATAATTGAAAGAAAAAAACTAGCATCACTTATCTTTTGCTTTCCATATAATTCAACATTTCAATTTCAAATAAATCTTATTTACCTCAGTATGTCTCTTTCATAAAACTTTCAGAAATTCTGAAGTCCTCTGAAATATTCCAATATTAGTTCAAGTTAAAAAAAAAAAGAAAAGAAAAAACCTTAATTTAAAATTGTATACCAAGGAAGCCTGACAAAGATGTCACAAATTTGAAAGCACTAGATTTAACAAGAACCACAAGTCACTGTGAAACCACAACAATTTATTTAACCAGAGTGATAATCAAAAGATTTCCAAAGCAATACAGAAAGTTATATGGATGTTTGAAATGTTAAAAACTTAACTCTTTCAAAGCCCAGTCTTTCTAATTAATCAAAAAAGCTAATGATTGCTTTTGCTTATGGGAAGCAGTTTAGATATCTGAGAAGCCTCAAGAGGAAAAGTCTCCCTCAATAAATAAAGTTACCATTCCAAATGAACAAGACAATGTTTCCAACTTGAAATTAAGAAAATTATATGGATTTCAGGACGAAATAGAAACTGCAAAACAGAAAGAAGATGAACTGAACAGAAGTTCAGATGATGGCTGAAAAATTTAAGAAATACATTTATGAATTAAAATAAGAAACTTTTGCAATTCTTTATGGTAAGCAGATAAATACTTCAAGAAACCTTTATCCTAACATAGGGAACAAAAAT
Source organism: Rhinopithecus roxellana (assembly GCF_007565055.1). NCBI lineage: Eukaryota > Metazoa > Chordata > Mammalia > Primates > Cercopithecidae > Rhinopithecus > Rhinopithecus roxellana. The sequence goes on from NC_044565.1 coordinate 106,223,923, forward strand.
TTAAGTTCTGTATCAGTGGATTTTTAAGTAACTAAGCTTAATCTATATAAAGACTTACAAACAATTTTCTTCTAATTTGGATCAATGTCCTTGAGCACACATATACTTCCTTTTAAAAAATTCATTCTTCACACATTTTCCAAGATAGTTGTAGGCCCTCTACAACTTCATCCAACCCTCTACAGCTTGCTTAAGTCTTCTTATTTTGTCCTACACTTCTTTCTTAAACAACCAGTCAAATTTGAAACAAAAAAGTTCCTTTCTTCCTTGTCGCTTTACCCACACATTTCTTCTAATATAAAAAATTATTATCTTGTTTTTAATGCTCCTTTATCAAAACATGTGTCCTCATGCTTATAACTTTCTTTGTATCTCTCCTTCCTACTTACTGATTCCTTTTTGCATTGTTTCTGCGTTTTCCTATATTTACCCCTTGAATAACCTTTAAATAACTTTCAAAATTAGATAAAATTATTTATTTTTCTCAATAAAAGAACACATTTTATGCATTTATTTTAATTTTTCTCATTTAAAATACATCTTCATTTTCTTTTTGTACACTTTGTATAGAAAATTACACACACTGACTAGAATTCCTAACTCTTAGCAACCTTAGTTTCTAGGAGAAATCTAGCAAGTAAGCAATTTGCACTCTGTCATATACCAACAATTTATTAATATACGTTTTGTAATTTTTAGAAACATGTATTTTCTCATAAAATAATACTTCAATATAGGACAGGATAAATTTATTAATAGACCCAAATATTTGTGTTCCTTTGTAATAAGCCAAAAGTAGACACATTTAAACTCAACATTCAGCAATTTATGTTTAGTGTTTTTTAATATTTTGGAAATGATCCAGATATTTTATGAATTTCCATTGCTTAATTAAACATAACACTAAGATCTCAAATTATATAAAAAGTTTATTCATATTACCCTTTATATTTGCATAATTTATTATAACAACTAGACACAGATTACTTATGAAAACTGAGATATTAGACAAAGCTAGTCATCTTTGGAGCTATTTTCCTATTATCCATCTTTATAGCTGATAAATGTGAGAGGTTCACCTAAGGAAGAACCTTAAATATATATATATTTTGCTAATAACACAGAAGAGAAAGCTGTTTTCATTAAACCATCAGTATCAAATTAGTCTTAGTTTTCAAGAAATTACATAAATAAAGATTATAAACTTTTAATCTGGATTTGTAGGTTTATGACCTTAGAGTTTTTTTAGAGGCAAATATAATACTGACTGACAAGCAAACCCAGGCAAAAAGTGGTAATGGTATGCTAGCATTTCTGGAGATAACTTTCTTTTTTAACTAATAAATTCAAAGCCAACTTTTACTAACAACTTTAAAGCCAGCTTTTACTAACAAATTTAAAGGCAGCTTATATTTGAAGATTTGCTAACATCATGTGAACTTAAAAGGCACTTTGGTTAATTACTGTATATTTTAACAGTTCTAAGTATTAATTTATAGAAGTGCTTACTTATTTAAGCCAATCTGAATAGAATTCCTTACAATAGATTACAATCATATTTTTCCACAGACACAATATACAATATATCTAAACACATAAACATGCATACATACACAAAGACCTTACAACTTTCTTTTTAGAATATTAGTTGTGAGAGAGTAAAACACAGTAATATAAATTCAATAGTTTATAAAAAAGACAGTGAAATTGAAATTACATTGCTGACAAAATGAGACAAGTTGAGGTCATCTGTCCACATGCTTAAAGCTTTTAACCAATCCTTGCGGAGGAAACCACGAAGAATTTTTGTTTGTCCTTGATAGGTAGTCTTATGGAGGTTGTGAAACAAATTTGGGGCAAAGTAGTTCATGTAGCATAAGCATAAGCCTCTTTCATCCTTTTTATTTCCTTTGTTCAGTCTCAAATGTGATTTGGAATTAATTCCTTGGTGTTTATATTTCATTAGAATGCCATAAGAAGAACAATTTTGAAGTGGGCTTTGCCCTGGCTTTGTTTCAATTTGTTAGAACAAGGACAGTTGCAATTATGTCTACTATGCCTTCTTTGTGTGCTATTTTGAGGGAGCTTTTATAGCCTGGGGAGACAGTCTTGTTGGGTAAGTTAGTAGGTGCCTTAGTAATCAGGAATGTAACTCAAAGAATTGTTGTTTTGTGATTTCCTAGAAAAGGGGGAATTCAAGTTTTCACTCTAAATTTTCACCTAGCAAGGGCCTTTTTGTCCCCCAGTGATAGCCATTCGTGGCCCTTTGTAAGGTCCACTCCTACTCATCTTTCCAGCTGAAGGTGAATTCCTCTTGTCTTCTTGTATTTTAAAAGAAACATATAAAATTATTTTAGATGAGTGTATTAGTTTGTTCTCACACTGCTATGAAGAACTACCTGAGACTGGGCAATTTATGAAGAAAAGAGGTTTAGTTGACTCACAGTTCTGCAGGCGGTACAGGAGGCATGGTGTGGAAGGCCTCAGGAAACTTACAATTATGGAAGGCAAAGCAGAAGCAAGCACATCTTCACATGGCAGCAAGAAGGAAAGAGAGCAAAGGGGGAAGTGTTACACACTTTTAAACAATCAGATCTCATGAGAATTCACTCACTATCACCAGCAAAGGGGAAATCTGCCCCTGTGACCAAATCTCCTCCTACCAAGTCCTCCCTCAACATCGACAATTACAATTCAACATGATATTTGGGTGGGAACACAGAGCAAAACGCTATTATTTCACCCTCAGCCCCTCCCAAATCTCATATCCTTCTCACATTTCAAAATGCAATCATGCCTTCCCAATAGTCCTCCAAAGTCTTAACTCATTCCAGCATTAACTCAAAAGTCCAAGTCTGAAGTCTTATCAGAGACAAGGCAAATCCCTTCTGCCTATGAACCTATAAAATTGAAAGCAAGTTAGTTACTTCTAAAATACAATGAGGGTACATGCATTAGGTAAATAGACCTACTCCAAGAGGGAGAAATCAGCCAAAACAAAAGAGCTACAGGTCCCAAGCAAGTCTGAAACTCAGCAGACCACTCATTAAATCTTAAAGCTCCAAAATAACCTTCTTTGACTCCATGTCTCATATCCACGTCATGTTGTTGCAAGGGGTGGTCTCCCAAGGCCAGCCCCACCTATGTGGCTCTGCAGGATACAGTCTCTGAAGCTTCTTCTGGCTGTCATTGGGTGCCTGTGGCTTTTCCAGGCAAGCTGTCAGTGGATCTACCAATCTGGGGTCTGGAGGATGGTGGCCCTCTTCTCATATCTTCACTAAGCAGTGCCCCAGTGGGGACTCTGTGTGGGAGCTCCAACCCCACATTTCCCCTCCAAACTACCCTAGCAGAGGTTCCCCATGAAGGTTATACCCCTGCAGCAGACTTCTGCCTGGACATCCAGGCATTCCCATACATCCTCTGAAACCTAGGTGGAGGTTCTCAAACCTCAACTCTTGATCTCTGCACACCTGTAGGCCCAATATTATATTGAAGGCACCAAGGCTTGGAGCTTGCACTCTATAATGCAGGTGAGAGGTGACAATGTACTAGCAGCCCTCATTCTCAGTGCCTCCTCGGCCTCGGCATCCACTCTGGTGGCACTTGAGGAGCCCTTCAGCCTGCCACGGCACTGTGGGAGCTCCTCTCTGGGGTGGTTGAGGCCAGAGCCTCCTCCCTCTGCTTGTGGGGAGGTGTAGGGGGAGAGACACGGGTGGGAACCAGGGCTGCGCATGGCCTTCAGGGCCAGTGTGAGTTCTGGCAAGCACGGGTGCAGGCGCGGGTTCGGTGGCCCTGCACATAGAGCGGCCAGCTGGCACCGCGGGCCCAGGGCAGTGAGGGGCTTAGCACCTGGGCCAGCAGCTGCAGAGGGTGCTCCAGGTCCCCCCAGCAGTGCTGGCCCACCAGCGCTGTGCTCAAATTCTCACTAAGCCTCAGCCGCCTCCCCGCAGGGCAGGGCTCGGAACCTGCAGCCTGCCATGTCTGAGCTCCCCCCTTTCAGTGGGCTCCCACGCTGCCTGAGCCTCCCCAATGGGTACCTCCCCCTACTCGATGGCGCCCCGTCCCATCGACAGCCCAAGGGCTGAGAAGTGCAGGCGCAGCTTGGCACTGGTGGACAGCTCCACCTTCAGCCCTGGTGCAGGATGCATGAATCCACTAGGTGAAGCCAGCTGGACTCCTGGGGACTTGGAGAAATTTTATATCTAGCTGGAAGATTGCATGTGCACCAATCAGCACTCTGTATCTAGCTAATCTGGTGGGGACTTGGATAACTTTTAGGTCTAGCTAGAGGATCACAAATACACCAATCAGTACTCTGTGTCTAGCTCAAGGTTTGTAAATACACCAATTGGTAATCTGTATCTAGCTAACTCTGTGTCTAGCTAACCTAGTGGGGACTTGGAGAACTTTTATGTCTGGCATTCTGTGTCTAGCTCAAGGATTGTAAACGTACCAATCAGCACTCTGTGTCTAGCTCAGGGTTTGTAAATACACCAATCAGTATTCTGCGTCAAGCTCAAGGTTTGTAAAATGGACCAATCACCTCTCTGTAAAATGGACCAATCAGCAGGATGTGAGTGGGGTCAGATAAGGGAATAAAAGCAGGCTGCCTGAGCCAGCAGTGGCAACCTGCTCAGGTCCCCTTCCACACTGACAGTCAGTGCTGCTCAGTGGGTGCAGCCAACCAGCGAGAGCTGAAGCAGGGCGAGGCATCGCCTGACCTGGGAAATGCAAGGGGGAAGGGAATTCCTTTTCCTAGCCAAGGAAAACTGAGATTCACAACACCTGGAAAATCGGGTAACTCCCACCTTAATACTGCACATTACCAAGGGTCTTAGCAAATGGCACACCAGGAGATTATATCCCATGCCTGGAACAGAGGGTCTCACACCCACGGAGCCTCCCTCATTGCTAACACAGCAGTCTGAGACCTAACAGAAGGATGGCAGAGAGGCTGGGGAAGGGGCGCCCACCATTACTGAGGCTTAAGTAGGTAAACAAAGCCGCCAGGAAGCTCGAATTGGGTAGAGCCCACCACAGCTCAAGGAGGCCTGACTGCCTGTGTAGACTCCACCTCTGGGGACAAGGCACAGCTAACAAAAAGCAGCAGAAACCTCAGCAGAGCTGTCCCTGTTTGACAGCTTTGAAGAGAGCAGTGGATCTCCCAGCATGGAGGCTGACATCTGAGAACAGACAGACTGCCTGCTCAAGTGGGTGCCTGACCCCTGAGTAGCCTAACTGGGAGACATCCCCAACTAGGTGCAGACTGACACCTCACACCTCACACAGCTGGGTACACCTCTGAGACAAAGCTTCCAGAGCAAGAATCTGACAGGAACACTTGCTGTTCAGCAATATTCTATCTTCTGCAGCCTCCACTGCTCATACCCAGGCAAACAGGGTCTGGAGTGGACCTCAAGCAAACTCCAACAGACCTACAGCTGAGGGTCCTGACTGTTAGAAGGAAAACTAACAAACAGAAAGGACACCCACGCCAAAACCGCATCAGTATATCACCATCATCAAAGACCAAAGGCAGATAAAACCACAAAGATGGGGAAAAAGCAGGGCAGAAAAGCTGGAAATTCAAAAAATCAGAGCGCATCACCCCCTCCAAAGGAATGTAGCTCATGACCAGCAATGGAACAAAGCTGGATGGAGAATGACTTTGATGAGTTGAGAGAAGAAGTCTTCAGTCGATCAAACTTCTCAGAGCTAAAGGAGGAACTACGTACCCAGTGCAAAGAAACTAAAAACCTTGAAAAAAGAATGGAAGAATGGATAACTAGAATAACCAATGCAGAGAAGTCCATAAACGAACTGACAGAGATGAACACCATGACATGAGCATGACGTGACAAATGCAAAAGCTTCAGTAACTGACTCAATCAACTGGAAGAAAGATTATCAGTGATTGAAGATCAAATGAATGAAATGAAGTGAGAAGAGAAGTATAGAGAAAAAAGAGGAAAAAGAAATGAACAAAGCCTTTAAGAAATATGGGAATACGTGAAAAGACCAAATCTACATCTGATCGGTGTTCCTGAAAATGACGGGGAGAAGGAAACCAAGTTGGAAAACACTCTGCAGGATATCATCCAGGAGAACTTCCCCAACTTAGTAAGGCAGGCCAACATTCAAATTCAGGAAATACAGAGAACGCCACAAAGATACTCCTCCAGAAGAGCACCTCCAAGACACATAGTTGTCAGATTTACCAAAGTTGAAATGAAGGAAAACATGTTAAGGGCAGCCAGAGAGAAAGGTCGGGTTACCCACAAAGGGAAACCCATCACACTAACAGCAGATTTCCTGGCAGAAACTCTCCAAGCAAGAAGAGAGTGGGGGCCAATATTCAACATTCTTAAAGAAAAGAATTTTCAACCCAGAATTTCATATCCAGCCAAACTAAGTTTCATAAGTGAAGAGGAAGTAAAATCCTTTACAGACAAGCAAATGCTTCGAGATTTTGTCACCACCAGGCCTGCCCTACAAGAGATCCTAAAGGAAGCACTAAACATGGAAAGGAACAACCAGTACCGGCCATTGCAAAAACATGCCAAAATGTTAAGACCATTGACGCTAGGAAGAAACTGCCTCAACTAACGAGCAAAATAACCAGCTAATATCATAATGACAGGATCAAGTTCACACATAACAATATTAACCTTAAAGGTAAATGGACTAAATGGTTCAATTAAAAGACACAGACTGGTAAATTGGATAAAGAGTCAAGACCCATCAGTTTGCTGTATTCAGGAGACCCATCTCACATGCAGAGACACACATAGGCTCAAAATAAAGGGATGGAAGAAGATCTACCAAGCAAATGGAAAACAAAAAAGGCAGGGGTTGCAATCCTAGTCTCTGATAAAACAGACTTTAACCCAACAAAGATCAAAAGCGACAAAGAAGGTCATTACATAATGGTAAAGGGATCAATTCAACAAGAAGAGCTAACTATCTTAAATATATATGCACCCAATACAGGAGCACTCAGATTCATAAAGCAAGTCCTTAGAGACTTACAAAGAGACTTAGACTCCCAAACAATAATAATGGAAGACTTTAACACCCACTGTCAACATTAGACAGATCAAAGAGACAGAAAGTTGACAAGGATATCCAGGAACTGAAAATTCTGCACCAATGCAGACCTAATAGACTTCTACAGAACTCTCCACCCCAAATCAACAGAATATACATTCTTCTCAGCACCACATCGCACTTATTCCAAAACTGACCACGTAGTTGGAAGTAAAGCACTCCTCAGCCAATGTGAAAGAACAGAAATTATAACAAACTGTCTCTCAGACCACAGTGCAATCAAACTGGAATGCAGGACTAAGAAACTCAATCAAAACCGCTCAACTACATGGAAACTGAACAACCTGCTCCTGAATGACTACTGGGTACATAACAAAATGAAGGTAGAAATAAAGATGTTCTTTGAAACCAATGAGAACAAAGATACAACACACCAGAATCTCTGGGACACATTTCAAGCAGTGTGTAGAGGGAAATTTATAGCGCTAAATGCCCACAACAGAAAGCAGGAAAGATCTAAAATTGACACCCTAACATCACAATTAAAAGAACTAGAGAAGCAAGAGCAAACACATTCAAAAGCTAGCAAAAGGCAAGAAATAACTATGATCAGAGCAGAACTGAAGGAGATAGAGACACAAAAAATCCCTGCAAAAACATCAGTGAATCCAGGAGCTGGTTTTTTGAAAAGATTAGCAAAATTGACAGACTGCTAGCAAGACTAATAAAGAAGAAAACAGAGTAGAATCAAATAAACTCAATAAAAAATGATAAAGGGGATATCACTACTGACCCCACAGAAATACAAACTACCATCAGAGAATACTAGAATACTATAAACATCTCTATGCAAATAAACTAGAAAACCTAGAAAAAATGGATAATTTCCTGGACATTTATGCTCTCCCAAGACTAAACCAGGAAGAAATTGAATCCCTGAAGAGACCTATAGCAGGCTTTGAAATTGAAGCAATTATTAATAGCCTACCAACCAAAAAAAAAGTACAGGACCAGACGGATTGACAGCCGAATTCTACCAGAGGTACAAGGAGGAGCTGGTACTATTCCTTCTGAAACTATTCCAATCAAAAGAAAAAAAAAACAGAATCCTCCCTAACTCATTTTATGAGGCCAACATCATCCTGATACCAAAGCCTGGCAGAGACACAACAAAAAAAGAGAATTTTAGACGAATGTCCCTGATGAACATCGATGCAAAAATCCTCAATAAAATACTGGCAAACCAAATCCAGCAGCACATAAAAAAACTTATCCACCATGATCAAGTGGGCTTCATTGCTGGGATGCAAGGCTGGTTCACATACACAAATCAATAAATGTAATCCAGAACCAAAGACAAAACCACATGACTGTCTCAATAGATGCAGAAAAGGCCTTTGACAAAATTCAACAGCCCTTCATGCTAAAAACTCTCAATAAATTCGGTATTGATGGAACGTATCTCAAAATAATAAGAGCTATTGATGACAAACCCACAGCCAATATCATACTGAATGGGCAAAAACTGGAAGCATTCCCTTTGCAAACTGGCACAAGACTGGGATGCCCTCTCTCACCACTCCTATTCAACATAGTGTTGGAAGTTCTGGCTAGGGCAATCAGGCAAGAGAAAGAAATCAAGGGTATTCAGTTAGGAAAAGAAGAAGTCAAATTGTCCCTGTTTGCTGATGACATGATTGTATATTTAGAAAACCCCATTGTCTCAGCCCAAAATCTCCTTAAGCTGGTAAGCAACTTCAGCAAAGTCTCAGGATACAAAATCAATGTGCAAAAATCACAAGCATTCTTATACACCAGTAACAGACAAACAGAAAGCCAAATCATGAATGAACTTCCATTCACAATTGCTTCAAAGAGAATAAAACGCCTAGGAATCCAACTTACAAGGGATGTAAAGGACCTCTTCAAGGAGAACTACAAACCACTGCTCAGTGAAATCAAAGAGGACACAAACAAATGGAAGAACATACCATGCTCATGGATAGGAAGAATCAATATTGTGAAAATGGCCATATTGCCCAAGGCAATTTACAGATTCAATGCCATCCCCATTAAGCTACCAATGACTTTCTTCACAGAATTGGAAAAAACTGCTTTAAAGTTCATATGGAACCAAAAAAGACCCCACATTGCCAAGACAATCCTAAGCCAAAAGAACAAAACTGGAGGCATCACGCTACCTGACTTCAAACTATACTACAAGGCTACAGTAACCAAAACAGCATGGTACTGGTACCAAAACAGAGATATAGACCAATGGAACAGAACAGAGCCCTCAGAATAATACCACACATCTACAGCCATCTGATCTTTGACAAACCTGAGAAAAACAAGAAATGGGGAAAGGATCCCTATTTAATAAATGGTGCTGGGCAAATTGGCTAGCCATAAGTAGAAAGCTCAGACTGGATCCTTTCCTTACTCCTTATATGAAAATTAATTCAAGATGGATTAGAGACTTAAATGTTAGACCTAAAACCATAAAAACCCTAGAAGAAAACCTAGGTAATACCATTCAGGACATAGGCATGGGCAAGGACTTCATGTCTGAAACACCAAAAGCAATGGGCAACAAAAGCCAAAATTGACAAATGGAATCTAATTAAACTAACGAGCTTCTGCACAGCAAAAGAAAATACCATCAGAGTGAACAGGCAACCTACAGAATGGGAGAAAATTTTTGCAATCTACTCATCTGACAAACGGCTAATATCCAGAACCTATAAAGAACTCAATCAAATTTACAAGAAAAAACAAACAACCCCATCAAAAAGTGGGCAAAGGATATGAACAGACACTCCTCAAAAGAAGACATTCATACAGCCAACAGACACATGAAAAAATGCTCATCATCACTCACCATCAGAGAAATGCAAATCAAAACCACAATGAGATACCATCTCACACCAGTTAGAATGGCAATCATTAAAAAATCAGGAAACAACAGGTGCTGGAGAGAATGTGGGGAAATAGGAACACTTTTATACTGTTGGTGGGACTGTAAACTAGTTCAACCATTGTGGAAAACAGTGTGGCGATTCCTCAAGGATCTAGAACTAGAAATAACATTTGACCCAGCCATCCCATTACTGGGTATATACCCAAAGAATTATAAATCATGCTGCTATAAAGACACATGCACACATATGTTTATTGCAGCACTATTCACAATAGCAATGACTTGGAATCAACCCAAATGTCCATCAGTGACAGACTGGATTAAGAAAATGTGACACATATACACCATGGAATACTATGCAGCCATAAAAAAGGATGAGTTCGTGTCCTTTGTAGGGACATGGATGCAGCTGGAAACCATCATTCTCAGCAAACTATCACAAGAACAGAAAACCAAACACCGCATGTTCTCACTCATAGGTGGGAATTGAACAATGAGATCACTTGGACACAGGAAAGGGAACATCACACACTGGGGCCTGTTGTGGGGAGGGGGAAGGAGGGAGGGTTACTATTAGGAGATACACCTAATGTAAATGACGAGTTAATGGGTGCAGCACCCCAACATGGCACATGTATACATATGTAACAAACCTGCACGTTGTGCACATGTACCCCAGAACTTAAAGTATAATAATAAAAAAATAAAAAAATAAAAAATAAATCAATAAAACATAATCAATTTGAGCCATAAACCATCCTATTACTATGGGAGCTTTTCCAGGAAAAACACAGTACATACAGATATATAGGATATGTATTGCAATATGGTGTGTAGCATAGTGGCTATAATCTGTAAACTATGCAAGTGCCTATGAAAAAGGAAGAAGGTAATAAATTATCAGACATCCTGTTTGGTTTTTCATATTTGTCTTCATTGCTCATGAGAGGTATTCCAGATAAAGAATGGATTTCTTATTAATTAACTTACTACCATATAGGAATGTCATCCTTCCTCAAACCCCCTAACTCCTAACACCCAAGCTCAGACCTATACCTGCACTGACAGTATGAAAGTCAGATGGAAAATCTTTCTACACAACAGCCAGATATTCCATAGGCCCGGGATGAGGAAATAAATGCCCTAGTTACAAATGGCAAAGAGGCACCTGTCTCCCTCTTCTCCTGAAAGGGTCTCCTCCTTAATCCAACCCTTTGCTATATAAATAAAATTTCTCTAGGAGCAGGGAGCACCTCTGACCTAGAGATGTCACCAAGGTCTGAGGCTCATTCCTCTTTGAAATGCAATCACCTGGGAAGATAGCTACATTAGACTCCCAGGCATCCTGAGGCTTAACCTGGGGACCTAACGTAAACCATATATTTTGGCCCTCTGGAAAGAGCTAAGGAGAAGTTTTGTTATCTTTTTGAATCAGAGCAATGAACTAAACAAATGGCTGCAGATCCAATCTCATTAATGTAGACAGTCTCTGTAAGCTGGAGTTTCTTCCACAAGCACTGATCCATCTGGGGAAGTTGGCTGCAGATCCAGTCTCATTAATGTAGACAGTCTCTGGAAGCTGGAGTTTTTTCCACAAGCACTGATCCATCTGGGGAAGTTTTATTTCACCATCTGTTCACCTTATAGAATATTATTCAGCCAACAGAATATTGTAGAATAGAATATTATTCAACCAACAAAATATTATTCCAATAGAATATTATTCAGCCAATTCAAACTTAGTCAATGAGTTGGAAGGGTTACAGCTAGGGTGAGGATTTTTAAAAATGAATATGAACTACTTATCAGCTATCTTAGCAGAATTTAAACAGGGACGAAATGCTGAGTAGTGTATAAAATGTGATCTTCTTTTTGCAAAGAAACCATAAACATGTACATATACACCTTACTCGTATGTCAATCACCTTTGGAAATACCCTCACAGAAGCCCCCAGAAACAATGCTTCACCAGCCATCTAGGCATCCCTCAATCCAGCCAGATTGACACCTAAAAGTAACCATCACAATATGTAAATATAAATATTTGTAGATATAACATATTTATAAGGATAGATGTAAAATATTTATATTTGATTATATGTATGGATGTGGAGACGTACAAATGAAGGCCACCAATATATTATTGGTGATTTTCTTTGCATGGTAAGATTTCCAGTGATTACCACTTCTGCATTTATATCTTGATATACTCCTAATTTTTGAGACAATATATAGTAATTACACTATTTACGCTAGTGAAAATCTAGTATTTACACTGTTCCTAGTGTTTATTTTATCTTTGAAAATTCCTTTACTTTGACTGCCTTGAGGTCGTGTACAGTCTGTGCAGTTCACCACAGGTCCTACCATACCTACTCCCTCCCACAATAATTTTACCAGTTTGTGCTTAAAATATTTTAGTTTATTCCCTACTGTACACCCTTGTTTATTTTTAATTATGTGATTTCCCAAATTCAAGAAATATGTAATAAATTCTACCATGAAACAAGTTTTATTAAACTATCAATTTTTACTTTGAATGATTTAATCCAATGCACTTTACTATGCAAATATTCATGTTTGTTACATCTCTTGTATTAAAAACTCTGAACATTAAAAAAGATTTAAATATTTTTTAATAATATCATGGTTTTGGGTAGAAAAGACAATATTGAAATTCGTCATTCATTTCCACTTAAATTAGCCAATTTAATTGAAATGTTATTATGATTTCTTTTTTGTTGTTACGTTTTCTTTTCTGTCTTTCTTTTTTCTGGGGCGAAGGATTCCTTTTCTTATTTTTTTAAAATATGACAAAGCAATACTTTATTAACAAACATGTAAGAATAGATGAGGAGAAAAAAGAGTCCCACCAACTCTTCCTCACACACTGCCTAGGACTGCCTTCTCCAAACTAGTACAAAAAATAGACACTGGGGACATGCAGATAAGCCTCACCCCAGACCTCAGGAACCTCAGTCTCTACAAAAATGTCTATTCAGGAAATCAATGGTGGAGCAGCAACTTTCCTGGAGGTGGGATTCCATCTCTCAGGAAAGTGTACTTTTCTCACCTGGGTTGTTATTTGTAATTCTTTTTGTTGTTTATTTGCTTTTTTCCAAACACAGATTTACCTAAAATTATAGCCCTGTCACTTTCTGAGACGTGAATTTTCATCCACAGCATTTTCTCTCTTCACTCTACAAGGAAGGAGGAAGTCAGTGGGCGGCCCCGTGAGACCCACTGCCCACAACCCACACATCTGTTCACAGGCATCAACGTGCTCTGCCTCCTCAGGGGAAGGTAAACAATTCTTTAATCCCTTTGTAGTCACACACAATTGAGCTTATTTCCACCAATGATGAAATCCTGTAAGTCCTCCAGGTAACTGAGTGTGGTGAGTCTGGCTTCCCCTGAAAACACTTCTATTATGGAGAGTGATAAATGATCCCTGCAGGTGTCCAAGTGGTAAGTCAATACACTCCAGCAGGTGTTCCCTCTGTAACTGGGCCAGCAGGTAAGGCAGCTGGGACCCTTAAATAGTTCTTTCTCTGTGGACAACTTGGGTCTGTAATATTAACCAGAGCACATGTACCCATCACCACTACCAAAACATTTAATTCATAACATGCTCAAGGCCGAATAAATACCAGTGAGCAATTATTTGTCTGCAGAAGAGTCTCTGAGCTGGTCTCATCATTGGGATTCTTGTCCTCTACAAATGATTCAACAACAACCAGTGTGTGTTCTGTGTTAATTGGGTTAGTATGTCAACATATCACTAAAATTTCCAGCTTTGATCCAAACATTATTGTGGTCCCTTTGTCAAAAAATGAAGTTAAAAATGCCTTTTCAACATCCTTGTGCTGGCAGACTAATCTGGCCGACTTCCATTGGCATTATTGATAATCATTTGCCTAAGTCAAAATTCTTTCGATTTATATGAAACACTTCCTAGATTCTACCAAAACTTACTCGTTCATCACCACTAGAGGCAGCCACTACCATTTTTCCTGATGGATCCAGTAATGGAAAGGCAGGGTGTGTAGGACCAAAAGATAAAGTCATTTCTACTCCATACAATTCTGCTCAAAAAGCTGAGTTGTTTGCTGTTCTCTATGCATTACAAGATTTTGATCAGCCTCTTAATATTGTTTCTGACTCAGCTTATGTATTCCACGCCACTAAGGCAATAGAAACAACTACCATCAAAAATATTACTGACACTAATCTGGTTTCCTTGTTCTCTTTATTACAAAAAAACTGTCAGAAACCAAAACCACCCTTTTTTCCTCACTCACATTCGATCCCATACTAATTTGCCTGGACCTTTATCCAGTGGTAATCATAAAGTTGGTATTCTAGTTTCTCTAGCCATTACAGATGCAGAACAATTTTATCAACTCACTCATACTAATGCCTCAGGTCTTAAACATAAATGTTCTCTCAGTTGGAAACAAGCTAAACAAGTCATACAACACTGTTCTCAATGTCAGGTTCTTGTCTTAGTCACACAATCTCCCAGAGTTAATCCCCGAGGCCTTTCTCCTTACGTTATCTGGCAAATGGATGTTACTCATGTTCCTTCTTTTGGAAAATTAGTTTATGTGCCTGTCACAGTTGACACATTTTTCAATTTCATCTGGGCTTCCTGTCAACCGGAGAAGCCACTTCTCACGTTTAAAAACATGTGTTTTCATGTTTTTTGGTTACGGGAATTCCCAGTGAGCTCAAAACAGACAATGGCCCAGCATACTGCAGTAAAGCTTTTAAAATTTTTCTTAATCAGTGGCGTATTAAACATATTACTGGTATTCCTTATAACCCACAAGGCCAAGCTATTGTACAAAGAAGTAACAGAACTTTAAAATTACAATTACTTAAACAAAAAGAGGGGGATAAAGAGTTGTCTACCCTCCACATACAACTAAACTTGGCATTGCTCACGTTAAATTTTCTTAATATTCCTAAATCTAATTCTGTTACTACTGCCAAAAAACATTTCTCTGGTAACCGTCCCACAGTAAACCAAGGAAGGGAAGTATGGTGGAAAGATGCTCAATCTAATGTATGGTCAAAAGCTTCTATTTTAACATGGGGAAGAGGCTATGCTTGTGTTTCCCCACGTGAACATCAATCTCCTGTTTGGATTCCTACTAGACACCTGAAATTGTGTCCTGAAGATGCATGCAACAACGAGATGGAGAAATTTGCTGAAGAAAGGCCACTGCAAAAAACAATTAACACATCCAACCATCAAAAAAAAGAAAAAAACCACGCTAACTCCTTTACAACAGACAATCCAGTCAGCCATCCTGAACAACTTGTCTCCAGCGGTCCAGATCCAGCTCAATCTCTGCCTCCTCCTGATGACAGTGATCCTTCTACCCTCTGTCACTCCAGACTGTTAAAAACTATATATAGGACCTATATTCCTTTTCCTCCTCTCATTCGAGCCATGACATGGATGGACATTGCTGTTGAGGTCTATGTTAATGATAGTATTTGGATGCCTGGTTCTGTAGATGATCACTGTCGTTCCCAACCTTCAGAAGAAGGAAACCCTTTCAATATCACTGTAGGTTTTAGGTATCCACCTTTGTGCCTGGGACCCACTAATGGATGTCTCTCATCAGATATTCAAACTTGGGTGGTCACACTACCGTCTGTTCACTCTACCCCTCTTTTGGGACACTTGGTATCAGGGCTCTCATTAAAACCTCTAAGGCAGATCAAAATAGGAATCACTGATTATATTCACACATCCCAATATAAGCCTTTAGGACTTGCGTATCCTCTCAACTTGTCTTCAAATGCTAACAAATTAATATGGAAGGATTGTGTTAGTCCAGAAGGAACTGTGTTATTTAATTCTTCTCACTACACCATTGTTGATTGAGCTCCCAAATATCATATTACTAATGATTGCTCTCAAGGTCATAGAGATTGTCAACATTTTCTCTATGATATTACTTATCAAAAAAGCAGTGACAACCCTGCCCTATTATATCATAGATTTAACTCCTTTTCTCCTTGTAAGTGGAAAGGGGCAGGGGTTGCCCCTCCAAAGCCAAGGCTAGTTGTTCCCCATTTAGGACCTGAACATTCAGAATTATGGAGATTAACTATAGCTATGACTGGTATGAGAGGTTGGGGTGTAGAAAGCGTTATAAGTAAATCCACCTTGTCACCTCAAAAACCAAGACAACAGATTGATTCACAAGACTATTTCCACACAGCCAAAAATATCACTATGGCAATCATCAAAAGGTCAATTCAAAGATGGGACAGTAAAGATTATGAGGACTTATACCCCCCGTTACTAATGTCCCCCCAGCACCTCTCATACAACCTATTGCCCCCACCCCACATTCACAAAAAAGAGTAAACTTTCTATATGGAGTCCAACAAAACTATATCACTTAAAAGTTGTGTTAAACCACCATATATGTTATTAGTAGGAAAGATGCATATTAGTTCAAAAACCAACATAATTACCTGTGTTAATTGTTACTTGTATACTTGTATTGACTCATCATTTAATCAATATCATAGCATTTTAATAGTCAGAGCCAGATAAGGTATTTGGCTCCCCATAGCCTTACATAGGCTTTGGGAATCTTCCCCTTCTATCCATGTTATTAATAACATTCTACAGAACATTCTTAAAAGGAGTAAATGATTTGGTTTTATATTAATTGCAGTAATAATGGGCTTGATTGCTGTTACGGGGACTGCTGCTACTGCTGGAGCTGGTGTTGCATTACATCAGTCTATTCAAACTGCTCATTTTGTGGATAAATGGCAAAAAAAAAAAAAAAAAAAAAAAAAAAAAATTCTACCCAGATGTGGAATTCTCAGGTATTGATCAAAAACTGACCAATCAAATTAATGATCTAAGACAAACTGCTATATGGATGGGAAATAGAATTTTGAGTTTAGAACATAAATTGCAAATGCAATGTGATTGGAATACTTCTGATATTTATATAACTTCACTTCAATATAATGAGTCTGTTCACAATTGGGAATCAGTAAAATGCCATTTTCAAGGAAGTGAAGATAATTTAAGTTTAGACATAAGCAAGCCAAAAGAAGAGATTTTTGAGGCCTCTCAAGCACACTTAACTGCTTTACCTGGTGCTGAAGTTTTAGACAGTATATCTGAGGGGTTATCTAATCTCAACCCCATTCAATGGGTAAAATCTTTGGGAGGATCCACTATCATTATTTTTATTCTGTGTATCATTTGTGCTACTGGCTTATTGTTCATGTGTAAAACTGGAAAAAATATTCTTCAATCCAATCGTGATCAGCGCCACACCATAGCAATGGTTCATTTAACCATTGCTATGCTTCATTTAAATCATACAAAAGGGGGAGGTGTAGGGAGACCCCCTGAAACTATTGCTACAGAATAAAAGATGAAATGTTCCTGATTATTGTAAATACAAAATTGCATGCAGGATTGTGTAAAGACAATGCCAGGTTGGACTGCCAGAATGAGCCAACAGCATGTGATGTGCTTCCCCCTTCAGAGAGCCTATGAATGGACATGCAGTCAGCGAGGTTTCACATCACCAAGATTCCTATCCCAGAAAAGCAGATGTTCATAGCTCTGGGAATGGAATGCGACCCTTGTGGAAAACCTATAAATGGACACATGAGGGGTGCCTGTTCGTGTGGATAAGATAGGGCTATAAACGCCCTCATCTTGCCACAGCTCTTCTAGGCCTCTTTAGGGTGAATGCATACTCCCTTCTGAGAATTTCTGGTCTAACCGGTTGTCTAGCTTCACATCCTGTTTCTATGGATTGTTTGTGACCAGCTTTTGCTGCAACTGTTACTGCTGATTAATATCTTGCTAATCATATGTTATGGAAAGACTGTGTTACTGTTCTAAGGCTCTTTAAGAAATTACTGATGTACACGCTATATTGTAAATTCTTATCTCTGTATACTGTACTTCTGCATACAGATGTTATGTTAAAGAATTACTTCATCCCCATGTGACCATCTCACTTCATAATCAAATGACCCTAAATTTCTCACTAACCTCCCCCCGCCCTCACTAAACTTAATAATAAATGCTGGCATATCCAGTGCATTGGCGGCATCGCAGGACCAGAAGGCGGTGACCCCCTGGACTCAGCTTTCACTATCTTGTGTGTGTCTATTATTTCTCAACCTGCTGATCCGCCTGGGAACAAAGAAAGGGCCCCATTGCATTGCAGTCTGCTGGCCAGTTCCCGCAATACTCTGCCCAGTGGAAATCGGAGTCTTGATTTTAAGAAAGAGATCTAAACCCTTCAAAGGACCCCCCTTGAGTTAGAATAAAACCCAAATTCTCCCACAGTCCCAAAGCCTCCTTGATCTCTACCTACATTTCTGATCTCATTTGAACCACTCACCCCTGACAACCACATGGGCTCAAGTCCCCTGTTGCCTCCAGGAGCAGGTCAAGCCCCAGGTCTTAGAACTGGAACTCTCTCTGCCTGGTATTCCCTTTCCAAGGGTCTTCTCTAGCCTGGCTCCTTCAGGTCTAAATTCATCTACTTCAGAGAGCATGTTCCCAATTTCTTGGCCACCATGCCATTTATTTTCATAACGAACTATCCCTTTTGTCATAGCATAGCATCAGCTGCAATCTTGTTTATTATTTTATTATGTCTTCTCATACCTGATTGGAAACAACCACTCCCAGCAGTTAAACAACGCTTAGCATGTAGATAGTGTCCAGTAACTATTTGTTGAGCGGATGGATAGTGAGTGGGTGGGTGGGTGGATGGATGGATGGATGGATGGATGGATGGTTGGATGGTTGGATGGTTGGACGGTTGGATGGTTGGGAAGCTGGATAGACAAATGAGAACCACCTACCTACCTATAGAGTTCAGACCAAAAAAAGAAACTCCATAGTTATCTTGTCTGGAATTATCCAAGTAAGTGCCTGCAGTCTATATTTCATTCCACAGTAACCATAGACTCACTTATGATTTTCAGATGTTGTTGTGGTTTTCTAATGACCAAAGGACACAGATTGCCATTCATATCTTTTGGTCATTTCCCCTTTAGGATTCCATCCCTACTATTGGCTGGGTCCAGTTATGGGTACCAAGGCATTTGTACATGGACAGCATAAAGACACATCTTTTAGATAACCATCATTGAAATTCCAAATGTGGGCCTCAAAAGTTGATGAATATTCATAGTGTCACTGAAAGTCTGGAACATAAAATTTCTAGAAACCACCAAAAAAAAGAAAATATACTATTTCTCCGACTTCACCTTTTTCTCATATAACAGATAGAAATGTGGAGCAAATTGACATCAAATGCATAGTATTTAAAAATTTAAAGTTTTATAGCTTAGAGTAAGCATCGTTAGGAGACACTTGATTTAACAACATTTTTAAATGTGTTAATATACGTATATATGACTTGGTGAACTTCTAAGATTATAGATTAACAGATAAAATTTTGAAGTTCAGTTTATTTTGATAATTATATATTTGCTAATTTAACTTCTTTCAAAGTCATTGCTTCAAAATCTGGAGAGCCCAACAGACTAAATATTCCGTATATTTAAAATGAACCTCCTGGCACTGGACCACATTAACTTCCTTTACGTTAAGATCTCTCCACCATAGGAACAATAATGTTGACCTCAACTGCCTGGGTTCCCAAATTAGCTGTGTAACTCTGGGTGGATTATGGAAGCTCTCTAGGCCTTACATTTCTCACCTGTAAAATGGGGGCAAAAAATGATATATCTATTTGGCAGAACTGTAGTAAGGATTTTCATATCACAAAAGACAAGTAAAGCACTTAGAAATTGGGCTCAATATATATTAGCCTTTAACGATGGTTTGCTATTTATTGTTTGGTTTATTTCATTTGGGATCCCACAGGTTCTTTGCCTGGTAACTACCATAAGTGAATAAAAATTAACAATTATTATCATTAATGTTAAGCCATTAATTAATATTCATGAGGCTTCATTTTACAGCCTCATTAATATAATAAAATATATTTAAATCCTATTTAAAATGCAAATATAACAAAAACATGCAAAATAACATTAGGATAAAAGTAGCTATAACTTTATGAAATAAAAACAGATAGTGATTTTAGCAAACGTACAAGATAACCATGCAGTCAGCATGTCCACAAGGACATTTTATAAGAGAAATGTTTGAAGTATCAGGGGTAACTAAACCAAACAAGTAAAACCAAATAAAAATGCTGAGTTTGCAATTATCAATAAATGAAAAAAAATGGAATCCTAAACAACAAGAAAAGACTTCCATGGCATTTTAAGCCTTTGACTTTAATTCCACCAGAACATTAGGTACACTATAAACTAGGAAAAAACTAACAGGTCTTATCTTTTAGCCAATTCTTCTCAGTTAAAAGTGACTCTCTGGAAAACTATGTTAAGGAGAATTCTGAGCACACATATGGTTTCATTGGGAAAGGTTCCCTGCTCATTTCCTGATGTACACCTACAGGTACGAGAGGGAATGTGATGCTGCCTATGACTCCTAATACTGCCCCTTGTAATTTCAAACTTGTACTTTCAAAGTGGATTGCCACTGCCAAGAAATAGGTGGCCATGGGACAAAACAGTTTGGAAGCAAGGGTCAGGCTGTGCTGCTGGGCTGATTGGCTGGAGTTCATCACCAGGGCTTTCATTAGTTACTATCTTGATCTCCTCTTTCAGTTGTTAAGCACTTAGATGCAACCCAATCCCTAATCTGCCTTAAGCAGGTCCTATATCAAGGGAAGAAAGGGACAGGATTAATGCAAGAACCTCTCCACAGGCCCTCCTCTGTGTGTCAGGGCTTTAGAACTCATGAACCATCCTGGAGGAAGAGACTAAAGGAAGCAGAGTCTTCAAGACTCCACAAACAGAAAGCAAAGATCAAGGTCCTGAAAAACTACTTCCTCTTGGAATCTTGTGAGTACTGGCTAAAAATTCTCCCACTGAATTCCCAGGTAGGATTCCTTCAAGGTGAACAGATAGCAAAGTTAGGGAAAAAAGGGAAAGAATTGGCCACTTTCTCCAGCACAGAAGAGAAAAAAAATTTTTTCAAAGATATGAAGGAGAAAAAAAATGTATTTTCCTGCCCTTAGTCTCAAATTTCCCAAGGCCTCTGTCCTTTGGTTCTATGGTGGCCTTATTAGATTAAAGGGAAACTGTTTCCTAGAGAATTAACTTAAATTCACTCTGAGCAAGCTACTACCAGGTCCTTCCCCTCCCTGCAGGTGGGAGACATCTTGACCCACCTCCAAGGTATATGCTCCCAATTTCAATCTGTCTGTACTAAAACAGGGCCAGGATCTTCTCAATGGCGCCCACACCGACCAAGGACATGCACAGTCCTGGGTTCTGCGGCCAAGGGTGTCAACCACAGAGCCATCTTTCACTGTCTGTTCACAGGAAATTGTTTTGAAAAGAACAGAGGAGCAAACTGGCAGCAGGTTCAGGGATCCTGGTAAGCAGGCTACAGCTCCAGGGCAGGGGTGTGGAGCAAGGCCTGAGCAGAGGCTTCCATGCCTTTCCTTTGGCTGTACACAGGATTTTCTCCTCTTAACTTATCATCCTCACAAAGGACTCAGGCTACACAACTACAGACACTCAGATCTCACAGTCTGTATTCACACACGGGCCTCAAAAAGCCCTATACCCAGGCGGCAGGGGGCAATGCACAAGAGGTGAGCTCCAGTCACCCTGGAGCTGCAGCCCAGATAGTCATGACATTCCAAGGACATAGGAGAGGAAGAAGGAGGATCTTCTGCAAATACCTGGACCTCAGATTAACCAGACCCAGAGGTTCCATGAAAGTTTTGCCCTTCACCCCAGTAACAGGTGGATGTTTTACTGAAGGCTTCCCATGTGCTAGAGACCCTTAAAGACATGAACTTGAGCAGTGGAGATAGCACCTGTGTGCCTGGCACCAGCCAGGTAGTGGACTCTACTCTGACCTCTTCTCTGACCCCTCTGCACCATCGAGGCTCCACGTGAATAAGAACCTCAGAACTTAGCCGCCTTCTCAGGAGGGCACTGGTAATGAGCATGGAGGGGTCAGGCCCCCAGTGATCTCCTTGAGACCACTCCACAAGGGCCTCTGCAGCAGTATTGGCTTCTGGGCCCTTCACCTTGTTTTGGAGCCCAGCAAAAGTGCATGAGGACACCTAAAATGTGTAGCTTGGGATAGAAGATACATCCCTAGCCTGACAGGGTACAATTCCATCCACCAGGGCAGGCGACTGGACCAGGTATCTGCGGGGAACACTCACATGCTGGTTTTCTGGGCAAGTCCTGTCTCACACTTCCCCAACAGGCTTGGCTGTGGTAGAAGCTGGATGCAGAGGGCCTGGATCTCCCTTAGGACCCCAACATGAAACCCTCTCCTTCCCCAAGCATGGGAGAGGTGGCCATGAGCCAATTCATTTTGCACAGGCTGGGGCTGAGTCTGTAAGTAACAGTAATGACTGTGTGTCACTGGTTAGCGCTAGGAAGGAAACAAGCTCTAACTCAAGAAGAAAAGTATGTGTTCCTATCTCATAGATGGATAAGCAAGTTCAAAGTCACTCAGCAACAACAGAAATACAGCACCCACTCTGTATCACTTATCACCAGCCATGGAGGCATGAAGGTGACTAGATGTGGTTCCTGCAATCAGAAAGCTGAACCTCATTTATTAGTAGGTTTCTAGAGCAAAGTCTGCTTAAGTATCACTGTTTTCCTATGTCATCGAAATTGTTTTCACTAAACTTAATCTGTTTAGCTTAGCTTTTTAATGAAGAAAATATTTGCTTTTTAGGTAAATGTCTTTATTTCCAGTCTAGGTGTAAGAACTTTAAAAAGTTTAAAACATGTATCCAGGGAGATTCTTTCTGCCAATTTACAGAATAAGTACCTTTTTTACTTAAGCCAAAAGTAATAGATTAAAAAATTTCCAGTACTGGTAACAAAACACATCAGGTTTCTTGAAAACCCTCCCAATATAAACACAAGGATTTCTAGATAAATACAACCTCTCCTTTTCTTTTTAAATGTGGAGCTGAGCATGGAGGGAGTAAAGGACATTCCATGGTGCCCTGAAAGAAGGGACTACAGCCCAAGGCCCAACATGGTAACCGCCCAATGGGTTCACCTTGCCCGCTGCCTAGAGAGAGCTGATTTATCAAGACATGGGAATTGCAATGGAGAAAGAGTAATTCATGCAGAGTTGGCTGTGTGGAAGACTGGAGCTTTTTAATACTCAAATCAGTCTCCCCAGCATTCGGGGATCAGAGTTTTTAAAGATAAATTGGTAGGGTAGGGGCTTGGGAAGTGGACAGTGCTGATTGGTCAGACTGGAGATGGACTCATAGGGGGTCAAAGTCAGTTTCTCTTGCTGTCTTTTGTTCCTGGGTGGAATGGCAGAACCAGTTGAGCCAGATTACCAGGGTCTGGGTGGTGTCAGCCGATCCATCGAGTGCAGGGTCTGCAAAATATCTCGAGCGCTGATCTTAGGTTTTACAACAGTGATGTTATCCCCTGGAACAATTTGGGGAGGTTCAGACTCTTGGAGCAAGAGGCTGCATGACTGCTAAACTAATTTCTAATCTTGTAGCTAATTTGTTGGTCCTGCAAAAGCAGACTGGTCCCCAGGCAAGAAGGCAATCTTTGCAGGAGAGGGTTGTTAGCAATTTTTTTCAGTCGAACCACTAAATTCCTTCCCAAAGTTAGTTCGGCCTATGCCCAGGAATAAACAAGGACAGCTTAAAGGTTAGAAGCAAGATGGAGTCAGTTAGTTCTGATGTCTTTCATTGTCATAATTTCTTCAGTTTTTAACTTTGCAAAGGCAGTTTCAGCATGGCAGTCAGGGTTGCAGGGAATGGTGAGTGCCCATTGCTGCATTTTCACTCCTGGAAGGTCAGGAGAGGAGAGTCTGAGGAAGGGAAGTAGAATTGCACAGCCCTAATCCTAGCTTGGATTTTTCAAAGGGCTCTGGAGGGGACCGTTCATCATCAGGGAGACAGTGGAGAAGCTCGACAGGGCCATCCTGGGCTGTGGGTGAACGGGAAGCTTCCCCTGGGATTTGCAAGTGTGGGCCTGTGCAACAGAGCAAAGTATGCAACTCACTTGCGCACCACCAAGACAGTAAATGATCATAAAAATAAATCACAAGTTAATAATATTCTGCACCACCTGGCAGGGGCAGGTTCAGAACTTCTCTGGAGAGAAAAGCCCTCAACCAGGCTGCAGAGGTTTGTGATGAACATCCTTCCAGAAAGTACACTCATCATCCAAAATGGAAACCCCACTCAGAAGGAATCAACAGAAAGCCTTAGCAGCATATTAAAACCTCCTACAACTTCAGGTAACAGAGTATGAATACATAGCCATTAATATTTCAAACTATAGATTAGACATAACAGAAAAGGGAATCATTAGTACAGAAGAGGAAATATCCTCTGCAACCCTATAGCTGCAGAACGTCTTTCTTGAAAGCTGGATAAAATATTGTCTAAAGTGTATGTTCTTAACTGTGTTGCTGAACTGGCAAAACTGTAAGGGAAATCCAGATAAATGAAAGAGAAATGAAAGCTCCTCTGAGGTACGGGAGGGCTCTCTTTCCAACAGCCAGAGGGGCTGGGGGCCAGCATACAAATTCCAAGACCACAGGAGGGGGTTGAGACAAGACCAAATCCAGAGAAAGCACACCCTGAGGAGAAGTGCAGAAGACAGTTCACTTGCTTGGCATAGGTATAGGAGGAAGGAGAACAATTCTCACCGTGATTATGAAATCAGAAGCTGGATGTCACGTGCATTGGCCACCCACATCACATTACATAAGCAGTCTGACAAATGAATGAGACATTTTTCTCTTAAGAGAATTTTAAACCTACAGAAAAGTTGAAAAAGTGTGCAAAAAATACATTCGAACCCTCTTCTAGAATTGCCAACTTAATTTTGCTGCATTTTCAACTCAATTTTGCTGCATGTACCCTCCCCCAAATGTAAGCACATGTGGGTGTATATGTACTGTACATGCATAGGCATGTGTATAGGCCCTGTAAATGCAAAAATGCGTGTATAGGACCTGTATATGCATAGGCACATGTATATGCATTGTATATGCATATGTGCATGTGTGTGTTCTGTATATACATATGTGCATGTACACACACATAAGTGTACTGTATTTCACTGAGCCATTTGAATGTAAGTTAAGGTCACTGTGACACTTTACCACTACATACTTCAGCCACTACCTCCTAAGAATGAGGACATTCTCTTGGTACCAGACCAATTAAACTTTAACCAAAAAAGCAATATTAGAAATAAAGATAGCATTTCATAATGTTAAAAGGGAAAATTCACCCAGCAGGGGAAACTTTTCTGAACTGGTATGCATGCATTAACAGACTCAAAGTTATAGTGAGCAAAAACTGCAAAGATTACAAGAAGAAATTGATCAATTTTATAATTATTTTGGCTGTTCTATGTCCTTCTCCACTAAATAATGTATAAGACAATACGGCAAATCTGTTGAGAATTTTAACAATGCAAGCAACAAACATCAGCCAAGGAATGAGAAAAGGAACTGAGTTTATCATATAAGGAATCACAACACAGTGATTAGGATAAATGAACTAAATCCATGAAGGACTCTTTCACGTAACCATAATCCCACTAAACATCGTCAACAGTCACACTCCCCCAACTGTCTCAACAGTATCTCATATAGCTTTAAAATAAAAAAGGATCCAATCAAAGTATTTCTCTTTAGTCTCTTTTCATCTAGAATAGTCTCCAGCCTTTTTTGGTTTTTCACGGTATTAACCTTTTTGAGGAATTCAGGCCAATTGCCTTGTGGAATGTTCCACATTCTGGATTTAAATGATTGTTTCTTCTGTTTAGATTCAGATTAAGCAATTTTAGCAAAACATGGTCGAATATATTAACCAGATATTAACTAAATTAATAAATCTTTAAAAATATAAGTGTAAAAATCAAAAGGATGTGTACAATATTTTTATGTCCAAATTTTAACTCATAGAAATTGTTTATTATAAATAAAAATAAATTAAAATTATAAAAATATGAGGATGACACACAACCAATTTGTAATAAATTGTGATCACAATTTATTATATGATTACAATTTTTACTCTAGGGAAAGAAAAAGGGATAGCAATTGGCAAAAGGGTTTTAGCTATCTGTAGTGTTGTGTCTATTTAACCAAATAAGGCAAAATATTAACCGCTTCTGAACTTTACTGGTATATACACAAGTGTCTGTTACATTTCTCACTATTCTTTTGGTATATGTGCCTTATTTCATAATTAATAATTGAAAATATAAAACATAAACCCATAATACTTTCATTCGTTTGTGCAGTGGGGACGGGGGGAAATGTGTGGAAACAGACATGCGAGTCAAATCCAGTATGACCTTCCATGGTGTCTCTGCTGGATGGGAGCCATTACCACAGATTTCCAATATTCATGTTAACATATGATTAATGCCCTTCCTGAATTTCCTTTTCTCAACGGAAGTTAGATGGGAAGTGAAGTAATTTTCCTCTCCATTGTCAGACACTTCAGCCTTGTTTGGACCAAATTATTTAAGGAGGAGGAAAGCAACTGGTCTACTTTTGGCTGCCCTGGCCACCAGAATCTAAAGTAGGTAGGAGGCCAGCTGGCCCAAGATTCACATCTAAAGAGAATATTCCTGCAATGATTAATCAAATCCACCAAGAACTTGAGAACAGCTGAATCCACTTTACGTAACGAGGACTACCTATTTCTAGCCCCAAACCACAAGGAGGAGTGTCACCACGTCCTCTGCACACAGGGTCTGACTGTATTGCAAGTCTGGTCTGGGTCTTGTCCCACCAGCTCCTTGTCACGCTTTTGTCCACAGGGACCATCCATTCTATACTGGGAAGTCTTACAGGTGCCTCAGGGATATTATCTCTACAATCTTAACTCTTTTACCAAGATGTGTTTCACGCAGTCTTGACTACAGTCCACAGTCACTTGCCGGAAAGCCCCAGGTTCAGACATTTCCAGGACTAGAGTGTATGGATGTAAGAAAGATGATAGGACAAGTGTATCACATATTATGCAATCTGGTAATTATTTGTTTATTTTATTTTATTTTATTTTATTTTATTGACGGAGTCTTGCTCCGTTGCTCAGGCTGGAGTGCAGTGAAGCGATCTTGGCTCACTGCAGTCTCCGCCTCCTGGGTTCACGACATCCTCCTGGCTCAGCCTCCTGAGTAGCTGGGACTGCAGGCACCCGCCACCACGCCCAGCTATTATTTTTGTATTTTTAGTAGAGATGGGGTTTCACCGTGTTAGTCAGGATGGCCTCGATCTCCTGACCTCGTGATCCACCCACCTCGGCCTCCCAAAGTGTTGCGATTACAGGTGTGAGCCACCGTGCCTGGCCAATTGTTTAATTTTTTAAAGTATCAATTGATTTTTTTTTAATCAGGGCAGAAACCTGGAATGGTTCATATATAATATTTTAAAGGGCTCAATTTGATTCTACTTTGGGGATTAACTTTAATATATAACAGGGAATCAGCAATGTCTTACCTCAAGTCAAAGAAGTTTTTTAAAAACATTTTGGCAATTTTTAAAGTTTTTTTTGTCAATTGTGGTTATTAAGATGACAATCTAAAGGCTGTAGAAAGGTGTGAGTCATAGTTTCTCCTGACATCTTTGTAATCATCATAGTCTTTTTTGAATTAGGGAATAAACAGGTGTTAATTATAGACTATATGTCTCCCATATTTATAAGAAAGTTGGCTGAGCGTGGTGGCTCACACCTGTAATCCCAGCACTTTGGGAAGACAAGGAGGGTGGATCACCAGAGGTCAGGAGTTCAAGACCAGCCTGGCCAATGTGGTGAAACCCTGTCTCTACTAAAAATACAAAAAATTAGCTGGGCGTGGTGGTGGGTGCCTGTAATCCCAGCTACTTGGGAGGCTGAGGCAGAAGAATTGCTTGAACCCAGGAGGCAAAGGTTGCAGTGAGCCAAGATTGTGCCACTGCACTCCAGCCTGAGCAATAAAAGCAAAACTCCATCAAAACAAAAAAAAAAAGGAAGTTAATAAATGTGTTTCCCACTGTCAATTGTACATGGGGCTGTTATGGGGCTATGATGACAGGTTGGCTAAACCATATATATTTAACGAAGTATAGGAGGAGTTATAAATATTTATGAAGGTGTTTTGAAAAACACGTAGATAACATAATACTTATGCTTACATTAGGGTGGAGACCTAATATTTAAATATATTACAATTAGGCCCTATACGTAAAACGTTATTTTAGGATCCAAAGTCATGCAAATGTATAATTTTTATGAACCAACCAGAACTAGTCTATGGTTCATGGTCTTTTTATTAGGAGAAAGTTACTGAAATCAGTCTATTGTCTAATTAAAGCCATAGCTATGGCTGTTATAACAGGGGCTGGGGGTCAGTTAGTCAATATCTGGTAAAGTTTTAGTTAAATTGCTTTAATATTGTTTATTTTGAGGCCTGTATTTGGCTGTTAGAAAAAAGAAAAATCTGTGGCAGGTGGAACATAGTTTACTTTGTAAGTGTAGGATTGTGTGACTTAATTCTTGCCTGGCATGGCCTTAGGTCTTGTTTATAATTTGGAATTTTATTGTTAGAAAGAGTCTGGTCAGTCTTATGATTTGTATTTAATATTAATATTGGTAAGTTGTTGTGTCTAAACCATAAAGGGAAGGGGGCATAGCAAGGCGTGTCTGACTTCCCGTCCCATCACGGCTGGGGAACTAGGTTTTAAAGGTTTTTATTCCCCTGGAGTTCCGTTGGAGTTCCAAAGATAAGACTTTGGTTAACTTGAGTTGGTATCAGATACCGGTGTCAACATTTAAGATTTGGCAGCAATTGGTGATTTTTTTCTTTTCTTTTTTTTTTTTTTTTTGAGATGAAGTCTTGCTCTGCCACCCAAGTTGGAGTGCAGTGGCAAGATCTCAGCTCACTGTAACCTCTGCCTCCTGGGTTCAAGCAATTCTCCTGTGTAAGCCTCCTGAGTAGCTGGAATTACAGGCGCACGCCACCATGCCCAGCTAATTTTTGTATTTTTAGTAGAGACGGGATTTTACCATGTTGGCCATGGCTGGTCTCAAACTCCTGACCTTAAGTTATCCTCCTGCCTCGGCCTCCCAAAATGCTGGGATTACATGTGTGAGCCATCAAGCCCAGCCAGTTGGTGACTTTTTTGATGAAATATGTAAACTCAGGAGTCAAAACCCCGTAACTTAACAGCACAAGGATTAGTTAATAGCACCTGATAAGGACGCATCTAAGTGGCTGGAGGTGATGATACCAGAGTCTATGATCTGACTGGAAGTTGTAAAAAGATTTTACAAGCTTGCAGTGACTAATTTTTATAGCTTTGAAAAGTCCCCAGTAATAAGTCTAGGTCAGAGACTTAGTTTAGAATTTTGATTTTGAGGACACTTATTAAAGATGTTAAAAGGCTCAAACCATTTGGTTGAAACAGAATTACAGGTTATTATAAAATGACAGTCATTTATCTAACAAAGAGTGATAATTAAAAGACCACAAAGGCATAGAGAAGGTTAAACAAATGTGAAAATCTTCATTATTTTAAATCTCAGGTTTTTAAGTAGTCAAAAACTTATAAAGATAATATAAAAATTATCTTGATAAAACACAAAATTTTGCTTTTCAAGCCAGTTATCAAAGAGGCAAAGAAAAACCTTTTGAAGTGTTACTGTTCTATTTTACGGGAAGTTGATTTAGATAACTGGGAAGTCAAACCTGATGATAAAAAGTACTTGAGTTTAATCAGACTCAGGAAGAATGTGTTTAAGTTTATGAATATAGGAGAGTAATACATTACTCTTAGAAATTGCCTAAGAAGTTATTTGATTATATTGAAAAATGTAGACATATTAAGAAAAGCCAAGAGTATAGAATCATGTTCTACTGGAAGAAAATATTGGTGTTTTAGACCTTTAAGATAAAATATTTTAGCATCAGGCCACAAGTTAGAACGAGAGGGAAAACTTACAGGAGATGATGTTTAAACATATTTAAACATGTACGTACACACAAAGATTTACCAGCTTTTACCCTGGAACTCTTGCCATGAGACAGCATCACAAAAATCACTGGCCTATAAAAGACAGCTAGATCCAAATTATTTTTGATAAAATTGGGATCTGTCAATAGGCAATTCAGTGAAGACTGTGAACAAAAATTCTGGCTAAAGTAGTTTTTATGGCAATTTGATTTAAAAAAAAAAGTTTTACCCTTCTATTTTTGTTTAAAACAAGTGTTTATTGTCTACATTTTGTTTTAAATGAGTGTTTATTGTCTACAGAACTGGTCGAACTGTATAAGAAAAACAAAATCTCCAAATAACCTTGAATTGGTGGTACTATAAAAAGGGAGTTTTATCTCAACACCAGGAGTTTAATAGCAGTAGATTCAAAACAGAAAGGAAAAAAATAAAGAAAGAAATGAGAGTTTTAGAAGACTCTATTTAACTCTATAGTTGTAGGTTAACCATTTGAGCTCTGAAGTTTTCTTGCTGTAATTTGTCCATCAGTTCAAAATGTGTATAAAAATGGGCCATAATATGTAACCAGCTGGAGTCTCAGACAACCTGGCTTGCCTTTGAACTTTCTCATGTTTTTAAACACGTAAGCAAGAGTGCATGAAGATAACTGGCAGATAAATGAAAACAAACCAGTTCTCAAATTGGGTAACAGTCCAGCAACTATTTCCCTATCCAACAGGGTATGCCAATCAAAGACAAAAACAAAGTGGCTTCTTCAGAGGAAAAGCCCACATGGAGGGGAAGGGAGTTCCTGGTTATACAAACTGGAGCAACTTACCCATTCTTGGAGTCCACTGACTCCCCAAGACACTGCTGCTCCTTGCACCAATGAAGCATTGTAGGTAGCTGATGTTACAACCAGGAGAGAAGAGAGGATCCCCAAGACAAAAATATTCTCAACAGTTGCTGGGACATCCTGGAATCCCGTCACGAGATCAGTTAGCCACAAGCAGATGGCACTCAACAAGTGGTTGTTGCTCTGCCTGGTAGTGTAGCTCTGCCAGGTAGCAGCCCTGCTGTGCTGCTACAGCCAATTGCTCCATCCATTGGAAACCAGGAAGGATAGACCACCTGAGGCACACAGCCCCATGCTGGGCTCCATAGTTTTAACCAAACCCAGATTCAGCTGCCAGCCACTCGAAAGAGAAACATGAGAGACAAGAGCTGGTGGAAGGAAAGGCAGATTTTTTTAAGAGAGCAAACAAACCAAGACGATGCCATACTAGCATCCTAAAGTACCATCTCAAGTCACTACAAATTTTAGGCTCTTTTTATGTTAAGGGCAGGGGGAAGAAGAGAGGGTGGCAATAAAGAGGTGACTGACAATCCGAGAGCCAGCAAGGATCTGAGGAGGTTAAGAACATTTTTGTCTTTGGCTAGGTCACAATGTTTTACAAATGTTTCAAAAAACATAGTTGTTAACATAGCTTTTTTTTAATCCCAGAGTTAGTTTTTAAAACTTCATGATTATTTTTTATATATTATCTCAGTACTCCAAAATTATCTTTGCCTACATGTAAAATGAGTTAAAGGCCCCTTCAACAACAATAGTTAGTTATATTAATTCTTTTGCTATTTCACTATTACATGACCTCCTGCCTTCCTCTTAGAAGAACACTTCTGATCACATTGGGCTCACCCAGATAATCCAGGATAGTCTCCCCATCTCAAGATTTTTTCACTCAACCACATGTGCAAAGTCCCTTTTGCCATGAAAGGTGACATATTCACAGTTTCCAGGCATCAGGACATAGACACCTTTGGGAGACATTATTGTGTCTATTGCTTCATTCTTCCCAGTGCTGTGTGATTGCAGAGGAAGTTAGTGAAAGAGGCCTGTTCCTTCCTGTTCAGAGGCCTCTGAAGGTGAAGTGTGTCCCTCTGAACACACACAGATGTCTTGATAGTCCCCAGCAACAGGATTCAGCTGCAGCTCCACATTCCCTCAACATAGCACTGGTGGCATCTGGCCTAGGTCACAGGAGCTCCAGGGGTCTGCTGAAGAAGGGGTGCTATAAGTCCTATTTCTGGTCACACGGGCTCTGCCTAGTTCCATTCATAAAATACCACAAGGAAATATGGTTTGGTACAAAAGTGATGAACAAGTAATAGGTGTATACTTTCCAATTCATAGGATAAGCTCTTTATGTATTCTGGGCTACCTCCCTGGAACAGATAACATCTATTTTACTTTTTTTTTTTTTTTGAGCTAAATAAATGACCGAATCCTTTATCTTCAAGAACATAGTGTCTAAACTGGAAATAGAGATTTTTCCAAATGATAACCATGCATTAAAAGACATATGGTCAAAGTTTAGTAGAGTTACCTTTTAGAGTGTTTTAAAGAATGTTACATTTTAGAGTGTTTTAAAGAACGGGTTGAAGATTGATTACCTAGGAGCATGGGCATAGAGACACAAAACAGGGTCATGAAAAGTCTAAGGTTGTTCAGGAGATTGAAGTCAGTTCAAGGTCGAGAAAACACAGGTCATGGGGGCAAGGGAGTGACGGGAGATGAAAAGGAATGCCCATCAAGGACCAGATTCTCTCTTCTTTGAGGCTTCCTTTGGAATAGTTTATAGATCACACTTCTGCACACTTGGAAAATCATGCCATCTTTTTAATATCTCAAAATTCTACCCAAACTTAGAACAACTTCTAAAATAACTCATTAGAACATGTCTTCCATTTAGGAGGAAGCAGTAGCACTACCAGGTACAGTGTTAACACCTGCCATGATTGACTCCA
The DNA here is from genome assembly GCF_007565055.1 of Rhinopithecus roxellana. Taxonomy (NCBI): domain Eukaryota; kingdom Metazoa; phylum Chordata; class Mammalia; order Primates; family Cercopithecidae; genus Rhinopithecus; species Rhinopithecus roxellana. The sequence continues at coordinate 106,256,775 of NC_044565.1, forward strand.
TTGGCCTGCAGAAACTCTCCACCTTTGCAATTGCTCCTTTAAGTTAAGACCTACATCTCCATGGCCCTATTAAAGCTATCCTACTAGGTACTGGAAACCCATTAATTTTGTTCTTAAATGAGATCATGAATGCCACAGAAAATATGTGTGCTGGAAGCACATTACATATTTCTGAAACGTCAATTTTTTTTTTCTTCTTTTGAGATGGAATCTCACTCTGTCACCCAGGCTGGAGTATAGTGGTGCAATCTTGAATCACTGCAACCTCCGCCTCCCGTGTTCAAGCAATTCTTCTGTCTCAGCCTCCCAAGTAGCTGGGACTACAGGTGCGTATCACCAAGATTGGCTAATTTTTGTATATTTAGTAGAGACAGGGTTTCACCATATTGGCCAGGCTGGTCTCGAACTCCTGACCTTGTGATCCACCCGCCTCAGCCTCCCATACAGGCATGAGCCACGGCACCTGGCCTGAAGCATCAATTGTACTTGCACCTTCTGGGTAGAAGGAAATTATTTTTATATGAAACATTGGTAAGTATATACTAAGATTCACTATAGTGAACTAAAGTGAACTACTCTGGGAACAATGATGACATCCCAAGCTAGTTAGCGTTCCTCCCCCAGCAAAGTGAAGTTCTTCCATAGCTGCCATATTGCTCTTCCGCAGAGATGTGGGCAGGCTGTGAGATCCAGAGTTGTAAACATGCAGGGAAATTTCTATGTAACCCAGACTGCCAGACTGAAACCTTCTGAAGATCACTGTCTTATAGAGACCCAACATGAGTTAATGAAGCCTGTTCTGGACCTTCTCCCAGCTCTGTGGTAGACTGGGTCAGATGCAATCGAGAGGGCCCACCCCCAGCCTGCTTCAGTACTGGTTTGCACCCAACCAGTCTAAGCACTGACTGCATGAGAGCCTTCCTTTCCTTGCTCAAACTTGACAAGTCTGTGAACTGAGCGGCGTCTCTGTCCCTGGGCTCCACGCCGGGGCCTCTGCTTGTGGCTCAGACCTCAGGCATCACTGATGAGCTAACACAAACCAGTTCCTGGCTAAAAAATCTCCCAGGTTTGTGGTCCTCCCTAGCGTCCATCCTCATCAGAGGTGCACTTATTTCTTTACCATCTTTCTTTACCCGGAAACAAAGCTATTTGCAATGCTCAGGCTCCCATGGTTTTTACTTCTCTCACTTAAATTAACATGAAACACAGTAATAAATTCCCACCAGATGTCTCTTCTGACTGACTCAGTCAATAATCTTTTTTTAAAAAAGGACTGACTGTTCTAAGTATTAGAAATGATACAGCACACCTTTGTTTTAAGCAGCTGTCAAGTCCTCCCAGTAAGATGTCCTTGGAAAAGATGAAAGAGCTTCAGCTGGAGGAAAAATTTCTACACCCAGAAACTAGAGAAGTGAATGGAATCCTCATGGCCAAAATGATTAGTGATAATTGGGACAAAATCTGGAATTTCCAAGCAAAACCTGATGATCTCCTCATTGCAACCTATGCAAAGGCAGGTGGGTATAAGGAAATGGCAGGAAAGCCAGATTTAGCAGAGCACTGACACCTGGGGTGAGTTTCCCAATTTAAAAATACAGGTTGTCACCAGTGCTGGCCCTGGAAAAAAATGAAAACTAGACTTGCTCATGATCTCCAATCCTCTACAGTCCAAGATCTTCCTTTTATTTGGTCCCTGTAAAAGAGACTGCCAGAATCCCAAATCCCCAAAGGACTGAAGGAATTACAAAGAGCACAGAGGTTCTTACAGTAAACTTGCCAGCCAGCCAGTCCCTGCTCCCATCTGCTAAGCCCTCCTGGAATTAACCACAGTTCTTGCCCTTAAGAAGCTCCTCCCAGTGGAGACAGATGTGGAACTGAATGCTTTCACCCCACTATAAAAAGCACTGATAGAGTTGGGGCCAAAATGTATGTGAGCATGATGGGGAAGATGTGAGAAAGGGAAGGTGGCATTTACCAGAATCTTATGAAAGGAAGAGGAGTTTGTGGGAAAAGCAAGAGTCAGAAATGGCAAAGAGTGTCCTAGACTTGTGCAGGTTGGAGGAATGGGAACATCACCACCAGCAAGACTGTGAGGATGACTCATAATCCCCCATGTTATCTGAATATATAATTTCAGGCAGTGTGACCAAGTGAGGTAAAGGACTTGAATGAGTTTGGGAAAGTCAGTGGCCACTTGACTGAACATGAAGAACACTAGATATCCATAACCAGAAAGATTTCAGAAAAGGGTCCCTTCACCACAGTTCATGGAAATGTGTTTCTGTCCTCTTTGGCTCCAAACTCCCCTCCTTAGCCTTACTGCCTTCTTACTAACTCAGCATTGGCTGGCCAGGGCTTTCTTAATAAACTTAGGTAGGGGCTTGCTATTAGTAAGTTTCAGTTTCTCTAGATCTCCTTTCTGTTTGATTTGCACTGGACACTTCTCTTTGTCCAGATGTGAAGGTAAACCTGTATTACCTAAGGGCAGAAATTTTGTTTCAGTTTGCACGGGACCAAGGCCCTCCATCCCAAGGCCTCAGTGCTTCCCCAGTCTTACTCCCCCATCTCTCCCAGCACCTCTCAACTTCCTGCAAGCCCTCCTTCCTCCCCAGTGTGGAATATGCATGCCTTTGTCTTAGCTCCTGAGGCTCCTCGCCTAGGATGCTGTGCCTCCTTTGTTAACATGGACATTCTATTCCCACTTCAGCCCTTCATTTCAGAGCTACCATCCCCTTCCTCCACTGAGCCCTACTGACCCCTTTTGCAGTGAGTCCGCCCTCCTGTGAACTCCTAGAGCACTTTACACATCTTTACAGCCCTTCCTGGAACAGTTTCTCTTTCGTTTATCTGCATGTGACTCATGCTTCAGTTAGCATCAGGTTTGGCTGCAAGCCACAGAGCCATCAAAAGTAGCAAGAAGAAAATGGATATTTGGTGGACAATTAGCTCTCTCTGCTTCAGTCCACCTTTTTGCCTACCCACACGTCCATTTACAGGCCTCTTCTGTATCAGTTAAGATTCTATTTGACTACAAGTGTTAGAAAACCCAAAATAACACAAAGAGAAAAGCAGTCAGGAGGCTGGTAGCCTGGGGCTGAAATAGCGGCTGCCTTGGTCATGAGCCACCCTGGTTCCTTCTAGCTTTCTGCTCCACCATCCTCAGGTGTGGCTTTTGAGTTTATGGTCCAGTATGACTGCTGGGGCTCCAACCACCACAGGCGCATTCCAAATACCAGCAAGGAGGTAGGAAGGAATGAATAAGGTCATGCCCTTTCCTTTCGTGACAGGTTCCCAGAATTTACTGGCATGGCCACATTTATCTGCAAGAAATAGTAGAAAATATAACCTTTAAGCCCAACAGCTATATACCAAGCTAAAAACTGAGAATCTATTAATTTGAAAGGGAAGGGAAGAATGCATACTAGCTATGGCAAGAAGCACTCTCTGTCACATCTTATCTCCTCCCAAAATATTGTAAGCTTGTTAAAGCAGATATAATGGCTAATTCATCTTTGTATCTCCCTACTTTCATTTGCTTCAATATTCAACCATGAAGCTATATTCATTAGGTGCAAAGCCCCATGGTATGTACTAGGAACAAAGGAAAAAACAATTGAGTCCTTACCTCCAAAGAGCTCTTAGTGGCAAGGAAGCAATATATAAGCAGACCATGATAATCAAAGAGCACAGACAGGGGCTGGTGCTCAGAGGAGAGGCCCCACCTCTCTGGGTGGTATGCGAAAGCCCCACTCACCTTGGGGTTCATGTGGAAGAGAGGGCGGGTGAGCTGATCCTGCTCAACACTCAGCAATTGGGAGATTAACTAAATACATGAGTAACCATGAAAATAGAATTAAACTGTGCCACGAATAGGTGAAGATGAGAATAACCAATGCTTCTAGGCACAACCTGGACACAGGAGATTGTGGACATGATCCAAAATGATGGGGATGTGCAGAAGTGCCAGAGGGCCAACACCTTTGACCGCCATCCTTTCATCGAGTGGACACTGCCCCCACCCCTCAACTCAGTGAGACCTACGGGGTTGGAACCACTGTACTGGGTCAGTTTTCACCTAAGAGGTGAAAATCATTTCTGCAGTTAGCCTTTTAGAAACTATGTCCATAAGGAACTGGCAAGGAGTTCAAAGGGGGTTCATGTCAAAATACCTGGGGAGAAAAGTACTGCCATAAATGATTACACTTTACACCAAATATACTAAGAAATGCAAGATATAGAAGGCACCCTTGAAGAGTCTGTAATCAAGTTGGGAATAAAGGACATGTTTTTATAAAGCCAATTGTAATAAATAGTAGTTTTCACAGTAGGAGACAAGCCTTTGGTGAGAAGGCATAGACATTAAAATCATACAGTCGAGCTTCAAATGCTGGTATGGGTTTTTTTATCTGGGTACCTTGAGCAAGTCATTAAGCATTTCAAAGCTTAATTTTTCTTCATTTGTAAAATAATAATACCTAATATGTATTGAAGCCCTATTATTGATTGGGACAATTATTTCAGCAACACTTATTGAAAAATATTTTTTAATCTTTCCCCCCATTGAATTGTCTTGACCCTTTTGCCAAAATTAATTAACTGTTTATGTATGGGTATATTTCTGGATTTTCTATTCTGCTTCTCTCCTTGATGTATCAGTCTTTATGCCAATATTACACTGTTTCATAATAATTCCTATAGTCTTATAATAAGTTTTGAAGTTAAGTAGAAATAAGACCTCCCATTTCTTTCTCTCTCTTTTTTTTTTTTTTTTTTTTTTTTTGCTTTAGCTATTCTAGGATCTTTGCATTTTCATATAAATTCTATAATCAAGTTGTCAGTTGCTACTAAAACCAACAAACAAAGAACCAAAAACCTCCTCATGTTTTGGTTGGCATTGCATTAAATCTATACATCTGTTTGGAAAGAATTAATACCCTAACAAAATTGGCTTTTCTGGCCTATGAAAGTGCTTTATGTCTCCAATTATTTAGAACGTTTTAAATATCACTAATGATTTACAGCTTTCATTATATCTGTCACATCTTTAGTCAACTTTAATCATAAGTATTTTTGTTTTATTATTTTGTTAAAATATATTTTAATATTGTTATATTTTAATTTATATGTTGCTGATATGTTAAAATATACTGATTTTTTGTTTGCCCTTGTACCTTGCAACTTGACTTATTAGTTCTAGATTTTTTGTACTTTTCGATTGGATAGTGGATTTTCTACACAGACAATGATGTCTTCTTTGAATGAAGACAATTTTACTTCTTGCTTTCTAGTCTTGATTTCTATTATTTCTTTTTCTTGCCTTATTTCACTATCATCTGGAGTCTCCAGTGCAGTGTTCAATAGAAATAATTAGAGCAAAATTCTTGCCTTGTCTCTAATCTTAGTGGAAAAAGATTCATTCTTTCATCATTAAGTATAATATTAGATGAAAATTTTTTTAGATACCATTTATCAGACTGAAGAAGTTTCTTTTTATTCCTTGTTTTCTCAGAGTTTTTCATAATAAACCATGGTTGCATTTAGTCAAATATTTTTTGACTTGGGAATTCAATTAATGTATTTAAACTCATTCTTTGTTTAGGGTTTTCAATTTTTGTCTGATCATCATGTTAAATGTACTTGTTTTTAATATGTAGTGTTTTGTTACATTTAATTTCACTACATTTTTCAGAATTTTTGTAATTTTATACCAGAGGTGTTTAGTAGAATTTTTTAATTTCCAGATGAAAGTGCTTCTTTGGTTTTTGTCTTTGTGTTTGATTTCTAGTTTTATTGCATTGGGATAAGAGGCTATTGTTTGTAAAATGTCAATGCTATGAAATCTACTGATGTTTTACTTGTGCCTTAATATATAATTATTTTGTGAATTTTCTATGTTTGCTTGAGAAGAAAGTATATTCTCTATTACCCAAAAGATTTAATATATTATGTTGTTTAAATTCTTGGTATTCTTCTCTTTTTTTCCAGTTAACTTATTTTGCACTGAAAGTTAAAATATCCTATTATTAATGTGTTATGTTTGCATCTGCTGTGGTTTCTGTTTTGTGTAAGTGGTTACTTGATTATGTGGTACATAGATATCCATGATTACTATATTTTATTAGTATAATGGAATCTTTCACATTATGAAGTTTCTTCTTTGTGTCATACATATTTGGGGTTGAATTCTAATTTATCTTATATCATCACAATCCTTGCTTTCTTTTTTAATTTTTAACATTTGTAGGTTCATAGTAAATGTATATATTTACAGGATACATAAGATGTCTTAATACAGGCATACAGTGCATAATAATTACATCATGGAGAATGGGCTATCCATCACTGCAGGCATTTATGCTTCGTTTTACAAACAATCCAACTATACTCTTTTAGTTATTTTTAAATTTATAATTAAATTATCATTGACTATAGTCACTCTGTTGTGCTAACAAATAGTAGGTCTTATTAATTCTTTCTAACTAATTTTTGTACCCGTTAACCATCCCCACATCCCTCACACACACCCACACTACCATTCCCACCTTCTGGTAACCATCTCCATGAGTTCAATTGTTTAGATTTTTAGTGAGAACATGCAATGTTTGTCTTTTTGTGCCTAGCTTATTTCGCTTAATACAATGATCTCCAGTTCCATCCATGTTGTTGCAAATGACAGGATCTTTTTTTATGGCTGAATAATACTCCCTTTAATACAGCAAATTCCCTTCTGGCCCAAAGTGTGTGTATCCATTCATCTGATGGAGACTTAGCTTGCTTCCAAATCTTGGCTATTGTGAACAGTGCTACAACAAACATGAGATTGCAAATAATTCTTTGATATACTGATTTCCTTTTTTTTTTTTTTTTTTTTTTTTTTTTTTGAGAGGGAGTCTCGCTCTGTCACCCAGGCTGGAGTGCTGTGGCCAGATCTCAGCTCACTGCAAGCTCCGCCTCCCGGGTTCACGCCATTCTCCTGCCTCAGCCTCCCGGGTAGCTGGGACTACAGGCGCCGCCACCTCGCCCGGCTAGGTTTTTTTTTTTTTTTTTTTTTTTTTTTTTTGTAGTTTTTAGTAGAGACGGGGTTTCACCGTGTTAGCCAGGATGGTCTCGATTTCCTGACCTCGTGATCCGCCCGTCTCAGCCTCCCAAAGTGCTGGGATTACAGGCTTGAGCCACCGCGCCCGGCCCTGATTTCCTTTCTTTTGGGTATATACCCAGCAGTGGGATTGCTGGATCCTATGGTAGCTCTATATTTAGCTTTTTGAGGAATCTCCAAAGTGTTCTTTATAGTGGTTGTACTAATTTACATTGCCAACAACAGTGTACAAAAGTTCCCTTTTCTCTGCATCCTCACCAGCCTTGTTTATTGCCTTTTGGATATAAGCCATTTTTACTAGGATGAAATATTTCACTGTAGTTTCGATTTGGATTTCTCTGATGATCAACAATGTTGTGCACCTTTTCATATGCCTGTTTGCCATTTGTTTGTCTTCTTTTCAGAAATATCTATTCAAATCTTTTACCCATTTTTTGATTGGATTATTGGATTTTTTTTCCCATGCAGTTGTTTACGCTCCTTATATATTCTGGTTATTAATCCCTTGTCAAATGGGTAGTTTGCAAATATTTTCTCCCATTCTGTGGATTGTCTCTTCACTTTGTCGGTTGTATTTTTAGCTGTGCAGGACCTTTTTAACTCGATGTGATCCCATTCGTCCATTTTGGCTTCTGTTGCCTGTGCTTGTGGGGTATTACTCAAGATATTTTTGCCCAGACCAATGTCCTGAAGAGTTTTCCCAGTGTTTTCTTATAGTAGTTTCATAGTTTGAGGTCTTAGGTTTAAGTCTTTAATTCATTTTTATTTCATTTTTGTATACAGTGAGAGACAGAGGTCTAGTTCCATTTTTCTGCTTACTGATATCCAGTTTTCCCAAGCACCATTTTTTGAAGAGACTGTCTTTTCCCCAGTGTATATTCTTGGCACCTTTGTCAAAAATGGTTCACCGTAAGAGTGTGGATTTGTTTCTGGGTTCTCTATTCCATTCCATTGATCTGTGTGCCTGTTTTTCTGCTAGTACCATGGTGCTTTGGTTATTTGAAGTCAGGTAATGTGATTCCTCCAGTTTTGTTCATTTTGCTTAGGATAGCCTTGGTTATTCTCGGTCTTTTGTGGTTCCATGTAAATTTTAGGATTGTTTATTCTATTTCTGTGAAAAAAGGTGTCATCAGTATTTTGATAGAGATTACATTATATATATAGATTGCTTTGGGTAGTATGATCATTTTAACAATATTGATTCTTCCAGTTCAGGGACACAGAATATCTTTCCATTTTTTGGTGTCCTCTTCAACTTCTTTCATCAGTGTTTTATAGTTTTTATTATAAAGATCTTTCAGTTATTTGATAAAGTTAATTCCTAGGTATTTAATTTTATTTGTAGTTATTATAATCAGGAGTACTTTTAAAATTTCTTTTTCAGATCATTTACTGTTGTCATATAGAAATGCTACTTATTTTTATATGTTGATTTTGTATCCTGCTGTGTTACCAAATTTTTTTATCAGCTCTAATAGTTTTTCTGTGGAGTCTTTAGGATTTTCCAAATATAAGATTGTATCATCTGCAAACAAGGATAATTTAACTTCTTCCTTTCTAATTTGGATATCTTTTATTTCCTTCTCTTCTCTGATTGTTCTAGCTGAGACTTCTAGTACTGTATTGAATAACCGTGGTGACAGTGGCAACCTTGTCATGTTCTAGATTTTAGAGCAAAGGCTTTCAGTTTTTCCCCATTCAGTATGATACTAGCTGTGGGTCTGTCATATATGGCTTTTTTTTATGTTGAGGTATGTTTCTTCTATAGCCTGTTTTTTGAGGATTTTCATCACGAGTTCCCACATGCTCCAGAGGTGCCATCTGGGAGCCAGAGACTACAGTCAAAAACCTCAGAAGTCAACCTGGTATTCTACTGTACTGTGACTAAACCAGCATTCAAACCACAAGATGTAGTCCTGCCCACTCTTCCTTCTGCTTTCCAAAGGCAGAGGAGCCTCATCCCAGGGCCACCACCACCACAGGCCCATAGGGAGTGCTGCCAGACTACCACTGATGTTCCCTTAAGGCCCAAGGGCTCTTCAGCTTGTGGTGAATGTTGCCTGGCCTGGGACACACCCATCAGGGAAGTGGTCTCCCCTCTGCCCCAGGAAAGGTTCAGAAATGTCATCCAAGAGCCAAGTTCTGGAATCAGAGTCTCCAAGAGCCTACTTGGTGCTGTGGCCCACTGTGGCCAACCTGGTACCTGAAGCCAGCATATCTCAAGGTCTCACTCAAGGCCCTCAACATAGTACCTGAATGTTGCTGTTGGTTATTCAGGACCCAAGGACTTTTCAGTTAGCAGGTGATGAATGCTATCAGGACTTTTTTTTTTTTTTTTTTTTTTTGAGACAGACTCTCACTCTGTCAACCAGTCTGGAGTGCAAAGATGCAATCTTGTTTCACTGCAACCTCTGCCTCCCAGGTTCAAGTGATTCTCCTGCCTCAGCCTCCCAAGTAGCTGAGATTACATGTGCATGCCACCACACCCAGTTAATTTTTGTATTTTTAGTAGAGATGGTGTTTCACTATATTGGCCAGGCTGGTCTCAAACTCCTGACCTTGTGATCCACTTGCCTCAGTCTCCCAAAGTGCTAGGATTACAGGCGTGAGCCACCATGCCTGGCCAGGACTCATTCTTAAAGACAGCGGATTCTTTAAGACAGCGGATTCCCTTCTGGCCCAAAGTGTGTCTAGAAATGTCTGGGAGCTAGGTCCTGGAAGGGAAGCCTCAAAACTCTGACCTGTGCCTTATCCTGCTGTGACTGAGCTGTTATCCAAGATGCAAGACAAACTCCACCCCACTCTTCCCACTTCTCTCCTCAGATGGAAGTAACAGATCTCTTTTGGGCCTATGAGTTGTGCGGCCTGGAAATAGGGGAGGGATGATGCCAGGACTCCCTTAGCCACACCCACTGGTGTCTCAGTAGGTCTTGTACCCTGACCAGTCCATTGTCTCTGAGCCCAGTTCAGCACTAGGACTGTCCTAGGAGTGGCAGTCCTTGTCGCCTAGACTGCCTTTTGAGTTTATTTATAGCCCCAAAGCACTTTGGACCTCAAAGCTTGCAAGAACTCAAATTCCAACCACTGGAATCAGTGATTCCCCTCTTATTAGGGCTGGTTTAAATGCCCCCTCCGTGGGCAGGCACCTGCTGAGTTTGGTCCAGTTTTGCTTTCTGCTGTAAGTAGACAGCACTGAGTTCAATGCCTCACAATTGCTGAGCTCTCCCTACCCCAGTGCACAGAAACGCTCTCAGCACCACGCTGCCACTTCATGGGGGAGAAGGAGGGGTGTTGTTGGCAATTCAAGAGTCATGTGTTTTTTTAACTTCTTCAGTGACTCTTTCAGGGATACAAAGTTAAAAGCAAGTACTGTGAGTGCTCATCTGATTTTTGGTTCTTATGAAGGAGCTTCTTTGGTGTAGATAGTTATTAAGGTGGCATTCCTTGCACAGCAGAGTGGGCAGAGAGGTGGCATGATCAGTGGAGCCTTCTATTCATCATCTTGCTCTCCACAATCCTTGCTTTCTTATAGTTTTCATTGTGTTTTATATATCTTTATCCATTCTTTTTTTTTTTTTTTTTTTTTTTTTTTTGAGGCGGAGTCTCGCTCTATCGCCCAGACTGGAGTGCAGTGGCCCGATCTCAGCTCACTGCAAGCTCCGCCTCCCGGGTTTGCGCCATTCTCCCGCCTCAGCCTCCCGAGTAGCTGGGACTACAGGCGCCCGCCACCTCGCCCGGCTAGTTTTTGTATTTTTAGTAGAGACGGGGTTTCACTGCGTTAGCCAGGATGGTCTCGATCTCCTGACCTCGTGATCCGCCCGTCTCGGCCTCCCAAAGTGCTGGGATTACAGGCTTGAGCCACCGCGCCCGGCCCATTCTTTTTTTTTTTACCTTATATTAATTATTTTGTTTCCAGGTATTCACTTGTATAATGCATATAGTTAGGTTTTCCTTTACAAGCCAATTTGAAAAATATTAATAGGTTATTTAAGCCACTCACATTTATTGATATGACTGATATGTTTGGTCACAATTATGTCATATCATCATTTGTTCAAATTACTGTGGTAATAAGTAATATTTACTGTGTTTCTTTCCCTATTTAATGTGTCCTTTTTATTTTCCTTTTTGTTTTAAAAAAAAGTGGGGGATTGTTTGTTTTGAAGGTGTATTTGGTATTTAGAAAAGTTTTTATTTTCATCATAGTGGTTACTTGTGTATTATTACCCTTTACAAAACCTTAATTCCTCCTTTCTCTTACTTAACATTTTACTATCTGATCTGCTGGTTTCAAAGGAATCCTGTGACTCCTCCTATTAATTATACAATAGCAAATAATCATATTTCAAATATTAAGTTGTATTATTACTACTTTGTGGGAACCTATAAGGTTTACACATTATTCTTCTACTCTCGATCTACCCTCATTAATTTAGTTGTAATATTATATAATGTGAAATATTCACCATCGATCCTTTTTGCAAAGATTTCCAAATCATTTATTGATTGAATGGAACCTATTCTAGCTAATTCATCAGGAAAGGCACATGTGTATTGTATTCCCTAGTCCTTATTCACCATCGATCCTTTTTGCAAAGATTTCCAAATCATTTATTGATTGAATAGAACCTATTCTAGCTAATTCATCAGGAAAGGCACATGTGTATTGTATTCCCTAGTCCTTGCACATTTAAACCTTTTTTTGTCTATCCTTGATACTTGAAGTACAGCCTGCCTGGGGATAACAACTTTTGTTCACATTTTCTGTCCTTAATTTCTTTAAAATGCTGATCAACAGTTTCCTTGCTTTTGATGATGTTTTCAGGAGTCTGATGCCAATTTGGTTCTATTGACCTTAAGGATTATTTCTTCTTTTGCATGAGGCATGAATTTTTTTAATCATAAAATATAATAATTTTACCATATATTTCAGAGTTGATCATTATGAATCAACTTTCCCAATATCCCATGGCTAACACATAAATTCCAGCCTTTTTCTCCAGAAAACTGTTTCAGATTACAGGTCTAAATACTAGTTTTATTCCACTGTTTTCATTTTATTCTCAGGGACTCCAACTTCTACTAGTGTTAGACCTTCTTTACCTGTCTTCAATGTCAGCCACTTGCTCTCTGAACCTTTTTACTTCTTTCTTTTTCTTGTGTCATTGTCTTAATTGTTTTAGTGCTTTTCATCAACAGCATTTATATTTTCACTTAAATCTATTCCGCATTATCCACTTTATAATTTAATTTTTAATGTTATTTTGCCTTTTTCTTCTACTTCTTTGTTGAGTTCAATCAAATCTTTTTCACTTTCCTTTTTTGTCCATGTTCTTCCTTACTTTTTGTACTTCTGATTTCAGATTTTACTTTTGTATTCTAAAATGTTTGTTTCAAGATATCTAATTTAGTTTAAAATGTTGCATTTTCATTTTCAGCTTTGTAGTTGATTTTGTGGGGATTTGATTTATTTTTTTATTTGACTCGATCTTTGTAATAGCTTTGTGTCAGTGAAATCTGTGGGGTTTTTTTCTATTTTTATATACTTCATGAACATAGTTTCTAGCTTGAAAACATCCTCTTCTGTCTGTTCTATTTCCTTCTGTGCAGTTTTGTTTATAAGTATTTAGTACTGGTTAGTGGGGAGGAGAAGAAATTGGCATGCTTTTTTTCTTTCTCTCTTTTATGCAAAATTTTTACATTTAATTTTCTTCCTCTTGCTTCCTTCTATCCCTTTACTGCTGTGCCACCAAGGAGAACCTCCCTTTCCTTACATATCTCATTCTCCACCAGAAGCTACCTTCTCCATTACTCACACTTATGCTTTACTTGCAAGCCTCTCCCCTGAGGTTGGTGCTGCACATGGCTACATCCAGCCTATATTCAGCATTTTAACAGTTAGTGTTGGATTTTCTATTTCCAGGAATGATTTTGTCTATACTTTATCTAAGTCTTTCTTGCCTCTCTACTGTTTTTCACAAAGTTTCTCTTCCTTGACTCTCCACACTCATAGACTCACTGATTTCTAATCCTGGCTTTCACATTTACCAACTTGGAAAAATGACTTGATCACTATAAGGTAGTTTTTCAACTAAAAATACTTCCCAGCACAATGCTTGCAC